>NC_083383.1:3850625-4167500 GCF_031755915.1 Ziziphus jujuba | reverse complement strand
TGCTTGTATTAAACTTTTAAGCAAAATGAGACTTGCAATATTTCGTGCAGCATTTCCTAGTTCGCGATCATCTGCGATTCGCAGCGTCTTCGTTTACTACCAACACAAGTTTCCGACTTCAAGCCGCTCCATGGAATGCCTATGGGTACGGACCCATTCACATTTCGCTCCACTTTCAGACTCTGTTTTTTTTTTTTTTTTTTTGAACTTATTTTTGAAATCTAATATTATAATGGCCTTTCACGCAGAGAAAAAGACATAAAAATGGGCAGAGAGTGTTTTTGTCTCCATTTCATTTATAGGTCGAATTTTACTGCAGATAATAACACCCAATCTCTTGTCAATTTTATACGGTTTCATTTGCTGTGAAATTGTAGTGCCACAACTCCAGTGCCTTATCGATTTCGTATGGAATAGATAAGTTTCGGTATATACAATCAAATATAAACTACTGCAAACGACAAATTATCATTTTGTTTACTTTTCACTGCCAATTTCCGGGCTCGTTGTCCCTAGTTGAACAGAAAATGGGGTCTGTACTGTAGGAAAATTGTTCTGTTTGCAATGCCCTTTTTTTATCTTTAGATTGGTTCAATGCGTAGTATTTCTACAACAGCACTAAGTTTTCATTTAAATTCTGTTTCTGCTAAACCTTTTTTTTTTTTTTTTTTTTTTCCTTTAACATTTTTTATTAAAATATAAAAAGAACCAGCCAATCATCCGAATCAGCTGCTGAAATTTGGGATGACCTTGGATTTGAGCCTGTACCAACTGATTATATTTATATTATGAAGAGTTCCGGAAACGGAGAGTTCTTGGAAGGTGGCTTACAACATTTTGGGAACATCGAATTGAACCCATCAGCCTGTGTGTTGAACTATGGTCAGGTGGTTGCTTCAATACTTTGTAATCTGTTTTCTGTTCCTGTACTTGATCCAAGCTTGAAATTATGAACCAAAATGCAAGTCAAATATACATTAGCAGTTAAGACAAGCGTTCCTTGAACTTTAAGATAAAATGGGCTCCATGAGTGAATCCTAATTGTTTTGTTATTTATTTATTTATTTATTTTCTCTGAATTCAGGGAATAATTGAAGGATTGAAAGCATACAAAAAAAAAAAAAAAGACAATTCCGTTATACTATTTCGTCCGGAAGAAAATGGATTGCTGATGAGAATGGGAGCAGACCGTATGTGCATGCCTGCACCAACTGTAGAGCAGTTTGTAGTAGCTGTAAAGATGACTGTGTTAGCAAATAGACGTTGGGTAACATTATCACTCTTTTCTTGAAATGTTTGTAATATTGTGTTGTTTTGGTGTAGCAGTCACATAGCTCAGTATCCGACTGCAGGTTCCACCTCCAGATAAAGGCTTTCTATACATCCGACCACTACTGATGGGGAGTGGAGCTGTTCTTAGTCTGATACCGGCACCTGAATTCATATTTTTGGTTTTTGTTACCCCAGTAGCCAATCTTCTAAGGGTAAGATTTTTCTTAACAAAAATATATGTATACCACTCCTCGATGCATTGCATAGCCTACTGTCCTACTTGTTTATATATCTATCGGGGTTTATCTACTACCTGTAGATAGATTTTTATATGGCAGACATCACTTCTTTTTCTGTCACTGATTTATTCTTTTGATTTTGAATGCTGTTGCAACTTGCAAGGAGGGTTTGAAACCAATCCATGTAGTGATTCAATCTGAAATCCATCGTGCAGTCCCTGGGGGTTGTGGAAGTATTAAGGCTATAGGAATTATGCTGCGGTAAATTATTTTCTATATCTGAAGGTCTTCCCGTTGTTGCAGTATGGTTAATATGCATACTAAGTGATGTATTTCAGCATGAATTCTTTTGTTGTTTACGCATATTTCTTGTTTATCACTAGAGAATTCAGTTTAATTAATATTCTTTTTCCATGGATAAGGAGGCACAAAAGTTGCATACGAAGACTTTAATAGAAAATTAATTCATTTCAGTATCAGTGCAGCATTTTTTCTATGCTTTGCTGCCTAAACTTATAGATGGACATGGTGAATAAAGATTAACACTCCACAATATGAGAACTGTGATTATTTATTTATTTATTTATTTTCTAGATTTTGAAGGCACAGACTGAAGCTAAAGCAGATAGTTTCTTTGATGTTTTGTACCTTGATTCAGTTCACAAACGATATCTCGAAGAGGCTTCTACTACTAATTTTTTTGTTGTGAAGGTATGACCGATCTTATGGCTTTTGGCTAATTTAAAGGACATACGCCATAGAGTTTTAAAGACATCAGAAAAATCCAAACTCAAATATCTCTGGCCCCAAGGACCCCATCACAATCCTGATTTAGCAGCAACAGGGTAGGAAGAGGAGGCTCTGTTATAGTTAGCTTCCATCAAGTAACCATTAAATGCTGTTAGATGCAGAGTTTGTAGCGTTCTACTAGGCAATTGTTTCTTGACCCTAGAACCTTCCACTAATGGATCTTCCTGTTGGCATAGCTTTCAGTTATTATCAGTTTTTCTAATTATTAAATAAAAGTGGGATTTTCATCTTTGGTTATAATGTACAAGTACTATGTTCATGTTTGCGCGTGTCATCTTCGTCCTAATCTCTGCTCGATTCTTTTCATTTTAATGTGTTTCGTTGATAATACGTTTATAGGATAAAATAATCTCTACACCACCACTTGGAGGTACAGTCACACCTGGTGTTACCCGTAAGAGTGTAATTGAAATTGCTCGCGGCCAAGGATTCCAGGTATGTATTTTGAGGTAACATTCTGTAATAGAGTAGCCAATAGTGGATTTATTGAACATCTCCAATCTAGTTATAATTAATTAGTCATTTTTTTTTTTTTTTTTGGTCATTTCATTTGTTCGTTTGCAAGATTTTAGAAATTGAGCTTATTGCTGGTCCACGTCCTTAAATCTATATATACAGGTAGAGGGGCGTCATGTATCAGTTGACGAACTGTTTAAAGCTGATGAAGTCTTCTTTACTGGAAATTCTGTTTGTTTATTGCCTGTGAGCAGCATAACTTTCATGGACAAAAGGTGATTATCTTATTCTGGTTTCCTGATATCTGTATATTGTATGAGTGTTAAGAGTTTAATTAAAACATCAATTTATAACTGTTGATTTTCTCATTGATTTTTTCTGTGTTTGTGGGGGTGGCGGGTTGTTTGTAGGGTTTTTTATGGAGAAACTGGATTTGGTCAAGTGTCCGAGCAGCTTTATTTGGCGCTGTCGAGTTTACAGATGGGCCTAACAGAAGACACAATGGGTTGGACTGTAACTCTGAAGTAGGAAAGATGAGCATGAAAAAAAAAAAAAAAAAAAAAAAAAAGTAAAAATAACCGAGTTCCTTGCATGCCCGAATGTTGGCTGTATGTATGTTCCCTTTGGTTTAAAAAAAAAAAAAAGAAAGAAAGATACACGCTTGGACTCCTATACTGTGGTAATCAAAACTTGTACCATATAACGTTTCCCAAAAGGAAAAAAAATAAAATAAAAGGCTATAATTGTTATAAAACTTATAATTCGCCAGGGCTAGAGAGACATTATTTGGGATATCAAAATTTCTCTTGTTAGGGGTAGGAATTAACAATCTTTTTCAAGGCTAATCTGGCTTTTCTTAATTTAGGCGTAAATTAAAATTGACAACATAGCCATCCTGCCATATGTAAAACAAAGTTTTTGTTACTGCCAACAAAATCCTTTTCTATTCTTTATTTTTTATTTTTTATTTTTTATTTTTTTGTAATGAAAATCCTTTTCCATGTCACCTAAACAAAAAAGCACTGAAAAAAAAAAAAGAAAAAAAATTTAAAATTGAGTAGAATATGGCTAAAGCTGAAGGGTCCCCAAGGTTCTGATCGGCCGAATGAAATTTTCGATCAAAGTGACAATGCATCATTGCCATGAAATGACATGGCAAACAGATAAATTCCTCCACCATAATCAAGATATTTATTGTTACTAAAAAGGAAAAAATAGTCAAAATATTTAAGGCGCTTTTTACCAGTTGGCTTACCAACTGTTTCGTACTATGATTCGACTTGGTGATTGTCTCAATCATATTCTACCTTTAAACCAATGCCAACCAATATGAAAATAAAAAAGATATGGAAATGGTTGCTTGCACAAATTTTTCGCATATTTTTGTTTCTATCTTCCCATTTTATCTCACTAAATTTAGTATCTTTTCTGTCTCCGTATTTTCCGCTTATATACTCTGTCATCTCTGTAAGTTTCAATCTATCTCGCTCTCTCTCAGTCTCATATCTGGATATCTCGAATTGTGTGCCTGAAATTGTTGGGTCTTGTTCTTTGCTGCTTTCTTGGAGAGGAAACGAGCAGCAGTAACCATGATTCAAAGGATCACACGCTTGGCTCAATCTCTTCCACTCCGTCCCTCTTCAGCATCAAAGGTGTAACACTTTTAAGCGATCTTGTTATTTTATATTTATATATATTTTCAAATCATTTTCTTCTTCCTTTTCTATATGGCCCTTTTTCTTTACCACTTGCTCAGTTTTTGGGTTTTCGAATATGAGATAAATAGCAAATCCTAGCAAATACTATGTTTTAGTTTCATATTCAAGAATCTTTTCTAGTACTGCATTTGGGGTGTCAACCTTTGATCTATTAGTTTGAGGGGATATGGTAGGGAACCATTTTCTGGTTTAATGCTCTAAACTGTTACTGCATCGGGTTTAAGAAGATGTGAGAACTGATCGATATCATGTATTTGTGAAATATTTTGCAGCTTGGTGCTTACTGTTACTTTGCATCTGGGGCTGCATCTTCTACGCAACAATTATGCAAACCATCTCTCAAGAGGCAACTACACTACTCTTAACAAAACCGTGCTTTTTCCAAAATGTTTTGATGTCAAAATTGCTGGCTTGAGATTATCTCCTTAAATTCTCTTAGTTTTTCGTATTATAATGTCTTATATAAAATTATATAAATACACATACATGTATAATTTCGATAGATGTTAATGTCAGCTTATTGGAATGCTAACCCCGTTTTGGAATCCGCTAGACATCCCTTATGTGCAATGTTATCCATCTACTGCAAATAATTTATCATACTTATAATGGATTTTATATTAAAAAAATATGGCTGATTTTTTTTTTTTTTTTTTTAATGATTTGGACAGCCCTAATGTTAGAGATGATGAGTATGCAGATGTGGAATGGGATAATCTTGGATTTGGGATAGTACCAACTGATTATATTTATATTATGAAATGTTCCAAAGATGACAATTTTGAAGAGGGTCAACTTTGTCGCTATGGAAATATAGAACTCAGCCCTGCTGCTGGAGTTTTATCCTATGGCCAGGTAAGATGAGGCTTTGCCTATTCTTAAATAATTCATGTCTTTTATGCTTCAATAATTCATATACATGTATTAATTTATGTCCCATTTCCAAAATGTGGTACTAAAAATTAAAAACTTTTAATACTTAAGGCTAAGAAAAAGATTATTTTGTGTAAAACTTATCAAAAATTTGTGATCAAATGATTGGTGAGTTCTATTAACAAAAGGAAAAATGAAATATATAAATTATTCAAGCAATTCTTTCCTTTTTTTGTTTTGATGAAATTTTAAACAATTCTTTAAAAAATAAAATTTGAATTGCATTAATGAGTTGGTGCTATTTTTGGGTTCTACAAGCCTAATGCAATATCTTATTTATATAAGCCAATTCTTTAGCTAAAATATACTATTGATCATATAGACAGTCCAATGGACAACAACCAAAAAAAAAAAAAAAAAACCACTACTATTCTTAATAGTAATTTGAATTCGAATTTTTACCTTTAATATCAGAAAAAAAAGAAAGAAAGAAAAGAAAAGAAATTGATATTATTGACTTTAAAACATTGAATATAGTTGACATTATTAATCAGTCTTAAAATAAAAGGCTCCCATTTTGGCATAAAGGCCCCCATTTTTGCATAAAGGCCTTGAGAATGGTTGGGCCGGCCCGTGATTTGTTTTGAATTTATTATGAAACCTGATGAAAGAAAGAAACTGATTACATTAATATATGATTAAATTTGAATGTAATTAGGGAGTTTATGAAGGCACAAAAGTGTATAGGAAAGAAGATGGGCGACTCCTCCTGTTTCGTCCGGATGAGAATGCAATTCGCATGAGAATTGGTGCAGAAAGAATGTGCATGCCCTCACCTTCTATCCATCAATTTGTGGATGCTGTAAAGCAAATTGCTCAAGCCAACAGGCGTTGGGTAAATTCCATAATTGTCTTTTCAGATTTTGAAAGATTATTAATTGTTCAAACACAGAAGAAGCTAGATCTCTCTGTATGTGGACATAGATTTAATTTAATTTAATTTAAAAAAAAAAACTAATAAAAATTGTGCAATGATTGAAAATGCAGGTCCCACCTCCAGGTAAAGGGTCACTTTACATAAGGCCCGTGCTCATTGGAAGTGGTCCTACATTAGGTTTGGCCCCAGCGCCCGAATACACATTCTTCATATACGCCTCCCCTGTCCAAAACTATTTCAAGGTTCATTACTACTTATGTCCTTATCAACCATAGTTATTGGGCGATATCTATAATTTGCAAAGTTGGTGTTGATGTTAATTTTATTGTTTTATACTCTGTTATTTGCAGGAGGGTTTTGCACCCCTGAACTTGTATGTGGAGGATGAATATGACCGTGCGTCCCTTGGTGGCACTGGAGGTGTCAAAAGCATTACAAATTATGCCCCCGTCAGTAGTCAATTTCACTCATCGCCACTTGGTAGAAGATGCTAAATGATTATTATTATTATTATTTTTTTTCCAGATACCAATTTTTTTTATTTTCTTTTTTCTTGTTTATTTCTTTATGAAGGTTTTGAAAGCAATGTCGAGAGCGAAAAACAGAGGATTTTTGGATGTACTATACCTTGACTCGGTGAATAGAAAAAATGTGGAGGAGGTCTCTTCTTGCAATGTTTTCATAGTGAAGGTGATCTTTTCTTTTTTTGTTTTTAAGTTATAGTTAAGTTGCTTTTATTCTTATGAAGATATTTTCTGGATATATTATTTAGATATAACTTATTAGATATGCAAATTCCCTGCATAATGATGCTAAAACTATCAATTCCAATTTATAATGTGAATATCTAAATATTTTTAGATTTATTTTTTAAAAAATAGGTATTATGCATATCTTTTTAAAGATATATGTATAAATTTTTTTGATATCGATACAGGAGCGCCTAAGGGCTACGTCCTCCTCTCAAATTTAACATTTTACCGTTTAAATTTTAAATATATGTACATTTAACGTTTTTCCCTTTAAATTTTAATGATTATACTTTTAAATCACTTATTTATCTTAAAAATAAAATATTTGATATTTTATAATGGAATTGATGATAAATATTGTAGTTTTGCATTGCATGTTTAATTTTAACAAGTATATATATATATTGAACTTTTTTTTGGGGCAAATTATATTTCAAACTTTTGATAATCAATTTCACATATATATATATATATATATTTGACCTTTAGTTTCAATTAACGTTACATATATATATATATATATATATATAGAATTTTAAGTTGTTTTTTGGATTTGCTATTAATATTAAATGTTTATCTTAATTAATTTTGTAATATGTTGATTTTACTTAAAAAAAATTCGTTGATGAATACTTCTAAATTTTGATATGTAATAGAATTAGAGTGTGATGTTTAAATTTGATGTGTATAAGCCTTTACGAGGTCAATTATTAGCAAAATCATTATTTTATTATACAATAATTTTAAGATCAAATCTTCCACCTTCAATATCAAAAAAAATAAAAAAAAATAAATAAATCAATGATAAAACTAGTATTATATTATGCAATAATTAAGAAATTGAATCCGCCACTTCCAATATTAAAAAAATAAAAAATGACTTGTGGAATATAATTTCCATATTTTATTAAAGTGTTTGTATTCCTATCCAAGTTAATATGTACAAAACTCGTTCCATTAACAGTAAAGAGTTTATAGAACAGTAAAGAGTTTCGGTATTAAAAAAAAAAAAAAATGAAAATTTTAACTTTATAAACCGGCCTCCTAGGATTAAATTTATGGTTCATGCGTTTTTTATGAAGCAAAATATTATATTTAGATATATATATGTTTGTTTGATAATTTCAGGGCAATGTTATTTCAACTCCTCCTGCGGCTGGGACTATTCTTGCAGGTATAACCCGTAAAACGGTGATTGAAATTGCTGGTGACCATGGTTACAAGGTGTGAAATATTCAATTCCAAATGAAATAATTTATATTTCATATGTTACAAAATCAATTTATATATCCGAAAAACAAAAGAAATATTGAAACCATACTATTTATATAAATGATGGGGCTAAGGTGGAGGAACGTAGCATTCCCGTGGATGAAATAATGGACGCTGATGAAGTATTCTGCACAGGAACTGCTGTGGGCGTTGCCCCAGTGGGTACCATCACATATCAAAACAAAAGGTCACATCTTCATCCTCCTCTCTTTTACCTACACGTGTCATGTAGTTATTTACACGCATTTACCAATGTCTACAGGAAAGAGTTCAAAACTGGAATTGACACCGTTTGTCCTGTACTCTACTCAACCCTCATGGGAATTAAAACGGGCATGATTGAGGATAAGAAAGGCTGGGTTGTGGAGATTTAGCGATCAGCCATCACTTACATTTACATCAAAACCCATAATGGGTACAGAGATTTTACGTGTACCCCCTTTGTCTTTTTATGTATGTAGACTGTTGAAAGGGAGTTGTAAATAGATTCAAAACCCATGATATTTTTATTTACCAAAAAAAACCCATGATATTTTTAATCATAATTCAACCCATCTTATGTTCAATAAGTTTGGATTAATTATTCTTATTCTTTTCTTTGATTTTTAGTTTAACCAATATACATCTACTTTAATATCTAAGTTAAACTAAAACCACATATTAATATTCGACTTAAATAAAACTTTTGTCATTTGATTATTGAAGAGGTTTCTGATGTTATGAGTGCCTAGCTAGCTAATTAATGATCATGTTCATAATTTGTTAGTTCGCTTGGAATTTTTGCACTTTTGGAGTCTTTGCTTATCCACAAAGTATAAAATCCAAGAGAAAATGATATTGAATTTAAGAGGTAATTCCATAATTTTACTGTAGAGTGATAATTCAGGAGATCAAGTTTGGTTTGGAGAACAAAATGCCAAAAAAAAAAAAAAAAAAAACAAAATTCATACTAATTAACTCTCATTTTAATTATCATATTTAATGGAAACACTTATTTACCACAAAAAAAAAAAATGGAAACAGTTGACCATGTTGCTCGGATAATAGTAAATACAATATTGACGGCATATTGACAGATAAATTATATTTTTTTTCCTTTTATATTTTTTAGACGAAAGAACGAGTGGAAATGTTTTTTTATTATAAGAATTTACTTTTCGTGGCATTTTTATCGTTAAGTGCTACGTTAAATAAATAGTCAAATATTTACCTATGTATAATAAAAACATTTTTAAATTTAGCTTTGTTATTTTTATAAATTAAAACATTGACTGCTTATCCTTTCTCATCCTCTGGCATTTGAAGACAAATATACATAGAGTCATGATTTAATCTTTCAACTTTTATGTTGATTTTATTGGAAAATAAGTTTGATATGTTTGTTGATTTTATTTTTTATTAGTTCTAACTTTTAGAATAAATAATGATTTAATAAAATAAAAGTTGCATTGACAAGGATATTAATGCTTTTTAAATATATAGTTAATGCACATTTATTTCTTCTCTATCTTTTTTTCTTTTTTTTTGGTGGAAGTTGGATATATATATATATTTCAAAATAACTATATTTGAAGTCTTTTATTTTATTTTATTGAAAGATAGAAATAATTTTATTTTTTCTGTTTGTTGGAGATGAGAGAGAAATAATCTTAATCATAGAATTGCTTCTTTATCTCATGTTATATTATATCTTTCAAAGCTAAATAAAAACAAGAATCCTCATCCCATTTTAAATTATTATAACGGACATGAAATACAAAAAAGTTCAGGCCCACGACTACTAAAAATCGAGCTTCATCAAATATAAGCAAAATCGTACATTCCTCAAAAGAAAAAAACAAAACAAAACAAAACAAAAGAGTATAGAAAAAAAAAAGAAAACTGAAAAAGATTGGGAGGAAAATGATTGCGGAACTTTTACGAAAATAGACAGATCTAATATGCGAATATCCATCACCTTTTTTTTTTTTTATTAATTTTTTTATTTTTTTTTAAACGTAATAGCGAATATCCATCACCTTGGAATAGCAAATCAATTATTAGTGTTATAGCACCGTGCTTTAATATTGTTAATTAAAGTTATGTTGGAAGTTTTTTTTCAATAAAATAAAATTATGACAAAAGTTCCATTTTTGGTAAGAAATTATTATTCTTATTTACTTTATTTATTTTTTGTAATAGTAAGAAAAATTATGTTTCTTTTTGTTTATTTATTTTTCAAATTTAACTAATATTTTCTGAGATATTGAAAACAATGCATACTAAATTATCTACACTATTGCATTTCACATCCTAGAAATTTTTTTCTAGCATTGTACATTTCGAACTTCATTTTTCTTTACACTTTGCAGCACTCTTTGTTTTTTTGTTAATGTTTTAACAGATTTGTCACATTGTTATCATATAGGGCAAAAAATGAAGGTGCATACAATTTTTGATATTTTAGGACACAGAATGTAAAAAATTTTAAATACAAATAAATTATTAAATAATACTCTTATATTTTAAAGAAGTTTGAAAAAAAAATTATAAAAAGTGATTTTTCAAAAATAAAAAATAAAAAATAAAAAATAAAAATCTTTACATATAATAGATATCCTTAAAAATAAATAAACAAAGACCAATAAAAAAAAAATTGAACATGCATTAAAATTTTTTTTTTTGGGAAAAGTAAAATTTTTATATTAAAAATATGTATTGGTATCTTTTTTCCTAAATAATAAATATAAATATAAAAATATGTGTAATAAATAAAACTTAAAGGTATTTATTAAAAAATAATAAATATTAATATAAAAAAATGCATAAAATAAATAAAGCAACATATTTTATAAAAATAATATTTTAAAGTTTTCTTTTATATTTTATAGTACTTAGATTGCTGTTTTTTATAAATATTTATTTTTTAACCTTTATAATATTTATATATATTATTATTTTTTTATTTTTTCAAAAATTACATTTGCATTCCTTTTAGACTTTACTAAATTATTCAAAGAGTAATAACTTTCTTTTTAATGAAATTTTTTTTATTAATTTGTTTATTTAAAAATCGCATTTTGCACTCTAAATTAAATAATATTGAAATTTACAGTCTCATTTTTGCCATGTGCCAGTCATGTGATCCAAATTTGTTAAAAAGTTAACAGAAAAAAAAGAAAAAAAAAAAAAAAAATTAGAACGCAAAGCGCCAAAATATATATAATTTATGGTGCATTACTGCATTAATACCAATATCTTTATTTTTTTTAAAACATAGGAAAAGTAATAACATATTTGGCAGTGCTTTTGTAGTCCTAAATAGCTGCTGTCAAGAAAAAAAAAAAAAAGAAAAAAAGAAACCTTCGCTTATGTGTTTGGAAAAAAATATAAAGTAATTTTTTACCCCCAAAAAAAACAAAAAAAAAAAAAAAAAAACCACAAACATTTCAGGTGCTTTCCAAAAAAGCACTAAGATTGCGCTTTTCCAAATAGGTGCTTTGGGGTGAAAGTAAAATAGTATAAATAGTATAAATTGCATTAGTTAAACTATAAAAGTATCATAAATAACTTTAAAAATGTTTTTTAATAATATATAACTAAACATTCAACATTTATTTTATGAAATACTTGTTAACAAAAATGTTACAAAAATAACTGTTACAGTAAATAAGTTTTGAACACTCATAATTTTTCTTTCTTTCCAATTTTCAATGTATTGTAAGTGGATTATGATTTCTAAGCGGGTTAGATTGTACCAAGTAAGCATTATCACAGTTTGTTTTGTTTGTTTTGTTTGTTTAATTAGTAGAGGAAGATTTCATGTAGCGAACCTATTGTTTTTTTTACCAAGTAGTTCGGAGAAAAAAGAAGTCCTTATCCCTTAGCTTGAAATTATTACAATATAAAAAATAAATTTAAATTATAATGCATTTTAGTACATTTGATTTTAACGATTTTATAATTTAGACTTTCTGCTTTCTAAAATTTCGATTATAATTTGTTTTAAATTGTTTTATATGAACTTAAACTAATAAGAAATTAACGACCCATCAATGTGAGTTACAAAACTCTGTCCATCTCTAAATAAGGACAAAAAAAAAAAAAAAAGGAAAAAAATAAAATAAAATAAAAACAACAAAGACTTTGATGCACGCTTCACCGTCTTTAATTTTCTCCTAGAAGTACTAAATTACCAATTGCTCATGCACTGGCTCGATTGGCCTCCTTGGCAAGTCTCATTCTGTGGGGGTAAAAAGGTCAAAAGTGGCCCAGCGTGGCTCGATGCTCTTTTACATACCGGTGTATCTGGCCTCCTTCCTCCAGACAATTAGGTTTCGTATCTGGTCTCGTTTCTGTACACCTGTTGTTGTTGTTGTTGTTGTTGTTGCTTTTTTTTTTTTTGAAAAAAAAAAAATATATATATATATATATATAATATATATTTTAAAAAAAAACGACGTTACTTTTTATTTTAGTTTTTTTAAGCTTTGCTGCAAACGACGTTATGTTTTTATTACTTCATCATGCCGACATCCATCTTTCAATTTCCATAATAAGCAAAAAAAATTGCTTATTTCAGCACGTTTCAAATTCCATATAAAGTATTCGACAAAAAAAAAAATCCGCATAAGGCGGAGAAATATGTGGTGAAGGGATGCACAAACTTTATCCTGGGAGATTTTGTTATCTTGTCTTAAAATTTGGTGGACCAGGATACTGTAATGTGGCGGATTGGAAATACAAAACAGAAGAGAAGGACAATTTATCCAATCTGGTTGCTGTTCCTTATCACGTGCCAAGCAGGGCCATAATGTATCGAGTTTAGGAAGCCAGAAGGGGACAAGGAGCCTCAACGGTAACTATGAATTATTTGACATGTGGAACCGATGGCTAGATTTTACAACTGATTATTACCAAAATGAAAATTTCGTCTTACAGTTGATTACTGCCAGCACATACTCATAGTGAAATGGAGAAATTTGAAGTACATATCATGGTGGATTCTATGTTAATGCACACAGCAAATAGAAAAAAGCCATATGTAGCATTAAATTTGTGTCAATCAAAAGAATCCACATCAACGTTTTATATAATTGTAATGTAATTTCATTTTCATCCATATATTTTTATTGATTTATTTATGTATTTTTTCCGTCATTTTCACTTTTATGAACCTCCACTGTTAGAAGAAAAAGTTCTTCCTCACTTCTTAGCATAAAGAAGCTCAATAAACTAGATACGGCAATTTTTAATTATCTACAATTAAACACTGATTTCCATAAAATATAACCTCCATATTTCTTCTTGTATATTCGATGTTTTTGTATCTCTCTTTGTCCCATAAATATTTTACCCTTCGAAAATATAAAAATTTGTCCTCTTTTTTTTTTGGAAAGGATTTATCAAATTAAGTGAAATGACTTTCATAGAAAAAGAAATACAAATTAAAACCCTAAATAATTGTGAGGATTAATGAAGTGATGAAGATGATAGACTTTGCTATTATTAGGTCTCATGTGGGTTCCACATGTGGTATGGAAGCGTTAGAGATTTCAATCGCTTAAGGAAGGATAGCAATGAAGATTTAGTCATTTTCTTATTACCATGTTATGATAATTTTCATATAAGTATTTTTATTATTGATAATTGGTTAACATTTAATGATATGTTGATAAACTATATGAGTTTGATAAAATGTTCAAGTCAAATGGACTCATTTAAATTTTAAATATATTTATAAATTTTTTATAACAATTAAAAAACTAATAAATGAGGTAAAAAAATACAGAGAATAGGAAAATTTCTAACTTAGTTTGTCGTAGTTGATGATTGGTTCGCTTCCCTTGCTTCTCTATATATACACATATTTTGCTATTCCATGGCACCTACATTTTTCATTTCTTACTTGTTCTCGGGTGTTGTTCCCTCTCTAATTGCTCTTTTTTTCTCGGTTCTTCATCCACCTCTTTTCAATTAAGACTAGTAAACCATGCTTAATGGGAGGAGGCTATGCTTACGCAATTTGGTTGAATCTGTAAGAGTTGGTTCTTCCTTATTCAAGGTGGTTGGTTCTTTCTTTGTTATTGTTGTTTTCTCTTTCTAATGTCGAATTTGGGCATCGATTTGTGCGTAAGCATCATACATGTTGTGTTTTCTTCAACCCTCTGTCGTTGCTGTTTCTGTTGGTAGCTCCTTGTTTAAATTGATCACCAAATTCATGACAGCATCTTAATCACCCTCCAGAGTTATTCATTTCGTTTGTGAGCTTCCAATACTAGTTCTTCACAATTGACATAGTCAGTCTCTTGAATCTCCATCGATGAGCGAGAGGAATGTGGTTCATGTTTTTCCCACATCTCACATACTCATGAATTATGATCATTAATAGTTTCTTCCGAAACGCTTTCAGTTTTGCTCTTCATAATGTTTCCGTTTAGAAACCTAATTCTTTAAGGTTTTATTTATTTATTTATTTTAAATAACAATACAAATCACTTAATAAGTGGAAAGTGCTAAAATCGCTGTTGTTAACTACATAAGCTGTAACCCCAAAAAAAAAAAAAAAAAAAAAAAACACTAAAGGTCACTCAGAAACTTATTTTAACTCTTTTTCTCGTTATGTGTGCCTGTGAATTTTGCAAGAAAACAGATATAATTATTTTCAATTTTTTTGGCGCACATTTGCAGGTTCGACGTGGCTATAACAGCGTAGCAGCAGCTCAGGCAGTATCTTCTCAGTCATTGGCTAGGTAAAGTGGCAACAATCCATTATTACTTCGTTTTTGAAAAAAAATAAAAAAATAAATAAAAAATACCCGACCCTTTTTTTCATTAATACCTCCTGTAGTTTCAGAATTTTTGTATTTACTAATTAGCACCACCGGTCTTTCTCTGAAGTTTGTAAATTGTGCAGTCTATCCTGTTAACCAGCTCTTCCGGAAAAGGAAATCTTCTGCATTCAGTGTATATTAACATTAACCATTAAAAAGCTGCAGTGTGAAATATAACAAGCAATGATGCTAATATGATTGAAACTACAAGGACATGAATGTCCAAACCCCTTTTTCTAATAAAAAATGAAAAAGAAAAAAAGTGGTCTATCTATTAGCATACACTACGATTACGATATATATATAAAGACTTTTTGTTTTTTTTTTCTTTTTTTTTTTTAATTATTCTTTTCTTTGGTCAAACATAGTGTCATAGATTATACCTGTCAGTAGTATTCTGTATTTGCCTCGTTATATGCCTTTCATCTTCAAATTATCATTTTTTTTTTTTCTGGTAGTTATTGAACGCGATATTAAAAAATCGTGATAATTTTTCTCGACTTCATTTTGTTTCCTGAAAGTTTTAAATGGAAATTAGTCATATTTTCAGTGATGCTGAATGCGCTGCTGATGTGGACTGGGAAAATCTCGGATTCAATCCAAGGCCAACTGACTACATGTACATAATGAAATGTGCCAAAGAAGGGAATTTCGAAGAGGGACAACTAAATCCCTATGGAAACATTGAGTTAAGCCCTTATGCAGGGGTACTGAATTATGGTCAGGTAAGATTGCTGTTGATATTGATTTAGAAATTAGAATTATAGATTCTAATTTTAATAAAAATATAATTTAAAGAAGCTTATATATGAATATGACTTTGGTTGGAAAATAAAATGATTGCAGGGATTGTTGGAAGGCATAAAAGCATATAGGAAAGAAGATGGGCGGCTTCTTCTGTTCCGTCCAGACCAGAATGCGATTCGGATGAAGATGGGTGCTGAAAGGATGTGCATGCCCTCTCCCTCCGTTGATCAATTCGTCCATGCTGTGAAGCAAACTGTCCTGGCTAATAAGCGTTGGGTAATTTATATTTATGAACAAAATGTGGGCATAGCATTGAAAAATCTGAAAATTTGTATAATTCTCTTATGACTTTCTTTTTTTGTCATGATTGTAATTAAACAGGTTCCTCCGCCTGGAAAAGGGTCTCTTTACCTTAGGCCTCTGCTAATGGGAAGCGGTCCTGTACTAGGTGTAGCTCCAGCTCAGGAATTTACATTCATAGTATTGGCTTCCCCTGTGAGTAACTATTTCAAGGTAGGGATACTTTTTTTTTTCTCAGTTGTATAGCTTTAAGCTTGACCACTACCTTAATTTCTCTCTCTCTCTCTCTCTCTCTTTCTATATATATATATATATACATATATGTGAAAGGAGGTTAATGTTTTGTATGTGTATACAGGATGGTTATGCGCCATTGAATTTGTATGTTGAGGATGAGTTTGATCGTGCATCTCCTCGTGGGACTGGAAGTGTCAAAACGATTTCCAATTATGCCACTGTAGGTTGACCATTCTCTTACATTGCAATTTTTATTGAAGCAATGGACTTTGCTAATAAATTACCAGAAAGCTGCTGGTTATGTAACTTGGATTTAAGAGTAGGCAAAGGCGTTGTATCTTTACTTTACTTGCTTTGGTGTGAAGGTGATGAAAGCCCAAAGCAGAGCAAAGAACAGAGGATTTTCAGATGTCTTGTACCTGGACTCCCAGAATAAGAGATATATAGAGGAGGTAGCTGCTTGTAATATTTTCATTGTAAAGGTATCTTTTGAACTAGAACCTCCTTTTCAATTGCCGTACAGTGAAAAGTAAACAAAATTTAAGTGTACTTGAATTTTAAGAGAAAACGCTTTTCATTTTTTTGTTCCATTTTTTGTTTTTCTTTTTTTGGTAGGGCAATATGATTGCAACGCCTGCCATAAATGGGACCATACTAGCAGGAGTTACGCGAAGATGCATCATTGAGATTGCTCAGGACCATGGTTACCACGTGAGTGTTAGCATGTGACATAATCCTGTTGTTTTGTAGATTCACCACTTCTTCAACTTCACATACCATGCAATGTTTTAATTTTGCTAGCTCTAATCGCTGGATTGGGGTGTTGAATCCAGGTTGAGGAACGTAGCATTCCAGTGGATGAATTGATGGATGCCGATGAAGTATTTTGCACTGGAACTGCTGTTGGTGTTGCTTCTGTAGGCAGCATTACATACCGCAACAAAAGGTAATTTATGTTGGCGCGTGCTTAATTATTTGAGATCCAAGGAATTTAGAATAATAACTGAATGTAATTACTAAGCAAGCAAACATGTGATAATTATTAGCTCATATATATAATTGTGCATATATATGCAGAGTTGAATTCAGAACAGGTGCTCAGGCGGTGTGCGCAGAACTCAACACAACCTTGGTTGGGATTCAAAGGGGTATCCTGGAGGATAAGAATGGCTGGAATGTTGATATTGACTGAGCTCGTTATCCCTACTTAATCAGCCAAAACCATTTTCCTGAGAGTTGTATCGTGCATACAAATAATCTTCCAATCATGTACCCCAAAAAAAAAAGTTAATAATAATAATAATAATAATCCTCCAATCATTTTCTGGCATTTTACTTTTTGGGTGTGCCTTATCCATCTTATCTTCCACTGCCATAGAGGATGAACTGTCCTTGTACTTTTACCCCACATTAAAAAAAAAAAAAAAAAAAAAAATCTCTAATTACTCTCTCTCTTCTCTATATGCTCCCCACAAGTAGATAATATTCCATCAATTTGTCAAATGAAGACAAGCACTGCGCATGCGAAAAAGATAAAATTGTTGCGTATGCTTACAGTTAGTTTAAAAAAAAAAAAACAAAACAAAACAAAAACAAAAACAAAAAAACAACTGCAATCCACCTCATCCATGACATCGTCGTTTCCTCTAATTTTTTCTTTTCTCTTAATAATTGTTGTGTTGTCTTTTTTTCCTTTTTCTTTTCTTTAACTAGTATTTTTCTTTCAGAATGGGGGACAAAAAAATAATTTTATTTTTTTCCCAGTTTTTGTTTGTTAGTGGATCATGACCTCCAAAGCACCCATTTTTTTTTTCTTTTTTTGTTTTTATTTATTTATTTATTTTTTAAGCAATAGCAATAACTAAGCAAGCATGATTGATTGGTAAAAGTAAAAATTTCGTGTGACCAACCAAGCAATTATATTTTATTGCATAGCTGAAAATTAAACCCTTTTTTTTTTTTTTTAAATGAAAGAAAAGTTTGGAAAAAAAGAGAACTTACATTGCTGAGTGGTAAACTCCATCTGCATCAACAAAAATAATTTGCCAATATCTATATTTATAGTTGTGCGACTTGATTTACCTTCTAAATTCCTTACCAATGAATCTATTTGCAAGGTAAATATATTTATAGTTTTATTGTTTCTTGTATAAAATCTATTTATAGTTGTATGGTAAATTTTTTCCCATTAGCAGCATCTCACTGAAAAAAAAAAAAAAAAATGTCTTTGTTTTCTTTCATTAAAAGATACTCTTTAGAAAAGGAAATTATTCTCCATGTATGGATTATGATACATGCTTTAAAAAACAACAATTTTTAAAGTGGAAACCGTGTCTCTAGGGTTATATTTGGCCGTTTACATTTGAAAGGATAAGTTTATATTTTTAATTTTATTTTATTAATATTTTATAGATTTTATTTACGACTTGTACATCCTCATGTATATACACATATATTATATTTTTATAATATTTTGTTTACAAGAAATAATAGACATCACGATGGAAACTAATTTTATAAATGGAAGTGCCAAGCCTCACCATCGCTGGCTACATTGTATCGAGGTCACTCATTAAGGTAATTATTTAAACTCTTTTGTTTTCTAGTATGTGCCACGTGAATTTTGTACGAAAAACAGATACAAATGTTTTGACTTTTGTACACATTTGCATGTGGATGTGGCTGGATGTCGCTGTAGGTAATTACCATTCTCATTATTATTTTTAAGAAAAGATTTCATTTACATTTTTTTTAATTTTATTATATTTTTATTTAAATTTATATATTTAAAAAAATTATTACTTATATACCTTTAATTTTTAAAATTATCAAAAAAATTAATTTATTAAATTTGTATTAGTTAATTTTAATAATTAAAGATTAAAATTATATTTTTATAATATTATTCAATCACACCATATAATTTTTTACTTTTTTATTTATTTTAATTGTTAAAATTAGCTATAAAATTGTTAAATAACATCTATATAGATTAATATAGAAAATTAAATCGAAGTTAACGACGGTTTTTTAAAGAGAATATTTATTTTATACCTTTTGAAATTTGGGATAAATACAAAAATATTTTTTATGTTTAAATAAATTATTTACACCCACTTAAGGTAATTTAAATTACTTCCTCTGAAAGCTTTATTCTTTTTTTTTTTTTTTTGCAATGATTAATTTGAAGGCTTCAAAGTTTTTTTTTCCCATATTTTTAATTAAATTTGATTTAAACCATGTCTTAATTTTTCCTTTTTCCTTAAAAAAAACTACATAATATTTTTAATTACAAAAGCTTTTTCTAAATAATTTATATATTTGACAAATACATTTAATTAAATGTATTTGACAAATTAAATTACACTGTAATATATTTGGTTAAATATATTTGATAAATTATCATTTAGCTAAAAAAGCTTACATTAAATTCATAATATATATCTTTTTAAATGAAAAACTATCACATAATTGAAACAAAATTAGTTAAAAATATAGATCAATACAATTTTCAAACCTTTAAATTGATTTTTTACAAAACTGAAAAAAAAAATTGCTTAAAAAAGAAGAATAGAACATCTAAAATTAAATTAATTTAAACAAATGTTTTAAGGTTGATTAAAGTTGTCAGAAGAGGTCTGAATGATTTATTATGCACTTGAAAAATGTTTTTGTATTTATCCTAACATCGGGCATATAAATGAAATATTCTTTTAAAAAAAAAAAAAGAAATCATAAAATCTAAGTGAAAATGAAATTTATTCTATTTTTAATTATGATGCTTATAAAATTGGAGGTAATATTTGCATGTAAAAATGCCAACAAACCATTATTACGTCTTATATCGTGGTCTATCTGATTTAACCAAAAAAAAAAAATAGTGTGGTCCATCTGTTACCATGACGCACGGTCTTAGACCTTTTTGCTTTTCGTTCTTTTGCCCGCATAGAGTCATAGACCACTCTTTTTTAGCAGTACGCTATGCGTCTTCCATTTTCTAATGTTCTTGGTGGTAATAGAACGGGATGTAAATCATTTTAATTTTTCTCCATTGTTTTATTTTTGGTTTCTTGAAAATTTTAATAATATTTCAGTAACGCTGAATGCGCTGATGTGGACTGGAATAATCTTGGATTCAATGCAATGCCAACTGATTACTATTACATGTACACAATGAAATGTCCCAAAGAAGGGAATTTCGAACAGGGACAACTAAATCCCTATGGAAACATTGAGTTAAGCCCTCATGCATTCAGGCGTCCTGAATATATGGTCACGTAAGGTTGCGGTTGATTTTTTTTCCCCTTCATTCTTGAAATGCCCCGATAAAAGATCCAAACTTCTAAAATATATTTGAGCAACCTTAAATATATGACTGGATGGAAAATCGGAAATCAAATAACTGCAGGGATTGTCAGAAGGTACAAAAGCATATAGGAAAGAAGATGGCCGGCTTCTTGTATCACGTCCGGACCAGAATGCGATGAGCATGAAGATTGGTGCTGATAGGATGTGCATGCCCTGTCCCTTCATTGATCAACTTGTCCACGCCCTGAATCCAACTGTCCTAGCTAATAAGCGTTGGGTAATAATATAGTATGAACAAAATGCTGCTGTGCATTGCATTTGAAAAATCTGAAAATTTAAATAATTCTCTTAATGACACTTTTTTGGCATGAATAATTATAAACTGTTACTCCGCCTGAACAAGGGTCTCTCTACATTAGGCCTCTTGAGTGGTCCAATACTATTATATATGCTTCCCCTTTCTGCAACTATCAAGGTAGGGGACTTTCTCAAATGTGGTTTATTTGATCTAGTCCATTTAAAATATTTAAATTGAAAGGTGGGTTTTTATGCCTTCTGGATGTGTAATGTAAACAGGAGGGTTTTGCGCCTTTGAACTTGTACGTTGAGTTTGAGTTTGATCGTGCCTCTCATGGTGGAACTGGCGTTGTCAAAATGATTTCGAATTTTGCACCTGTAGGTGAACCATTCGGATAGTATTAGAAAAAATGGATATGGAGCGTGAGATTAAGTGTCGGCCTCATATATTGAAATTTACTTGCCTTTGGTGTGAGGGCGATGAAAACCCAAAACAGAGCAAAAAACAGAGGATTTTCAGATGTCCTGTACCTGGACTTGGTGAATAAGAGATACACAAAGAAGGTTCTCTGCTTGTAATATTTTCACTGTAAAGGTATCTTTTGAATTACAGCCTCCTTTGAATTGCCTTAAAGTGAAAAGTAGACAAAATTAAGTGAAATTGAATTTGAAGACTACCAAGTTTTTCCAACTAAGGAATAAAATGACTTATAGTTTCGTTCCATTTTTATTTTTTATGTAGGGCACAAAATGGGACCATACTTTAAGGTGTCTCGAAGAAGCATCGTTGAGATTGCTCATCGCCATGGGTACCGGGTGAGTGTTAGTATGTCAGATAATCTTGTTGCTTTGTTGATTCCCCACTTCTTCAACTTCGCATACTATGCAATGTTTTAATTTTGCTAGCTCTAATGGTGGGATTGGTGTGTTAAATCCAGGTTCAGGAACGTCATATAACGTTGGATGAATTGATGGATACGTATGAAGTATTTTGCACAGGACCTGCTGTAGGTGTTGATGTGTAGGCAGCATTACATACCACAACGAAAAGGTAATTTATGCTGCCGTTCAGCATGCTTAATTAGGATTATAACTCAAAAAATTTGAGAGTTAAGGAAAGATAGTAAACGTAATTACGAATCAAGCAAATTTGTGAGAATTATTAGCTCATATAATTGTGTATATGCAGAGTTGAATTCAGAACATGTGCGCAGGCTGTGTGCACAGAACTCTACACAACCCTGCTTGGGATGCAAAGAGGCATCATTGAGGATAAGAATGCCTGGATTATTGAGATTGATTGAGCTCGTTAAAACTTACTTAATCAACCAAAACTCTTTACTGAGAGATTATCTTTCCTATCTTCACTGCCACAAAGACTGAACTGTCCTCGTGCCCCACATAAAAAAAATTTGTTACAAAATTACTTGGTTATACACACTTAAAACATAAATATACACCATTCCATCAGTTTGTCAAATGAAGACAAACTTTGGTACAAAACTTTTCATATTCAATTTGCCCCCATATGTAAACATTGTTATTGGAAACAAGTAAGGCTAAAATAGTAACTTTGGTGCAAAAGTTTTCATATTCAATTTTTACTCCCACTTGTCCGATTTCTTCTCTTATTTTGTTAAAAATACTACTGAATTTCTGCTTTTTCCAATTCCCATACACTCTTTTCACTTACCCAGTTTCTCACTCAAACCCTTCCATCTTCTTCAATTTTTATTTTTATATCAAGTTTCACTCAATCATAATTAGAAACAAATTTGATTTGATTTAAAGGAATATTATTTTTGTTACTTCCCTTATTTATTTATTCATTACAATTTACAAAAAAGACAATTGAACAAAAAATAAATAAATAATAAACACCTCCAAAATAAATAAGGTAAATGATACAAAACATTTCTGGAATTTTTTTTATGCATTTTTAAAATATATAAACATAAGATGTAAAATGTGGTTGATCATGCTTTTCTAAATCACCCATTTTATGAAAAATGAATTTAGATTTAAAACTTTGCTTTGCTTCATTGTTACAGCTAAGACTAATTCAAATGAATTATGATTGATTCAGCTAAGTTAGTGTGTCCACTATTTATTAGTAATGGGCGCTTAAAAACTGAAAAGATCATCAAGTGAGTTTAAAGGTTTAGTGAGAACAAACCATGAAGACCTAAATGTAAATACATTGAACTTATGTGAATGTTTTTTTAGAAATTATACATGTTGTTTCAGATGAAATATTAATAGTATTTGTAATACTCTTTCAAAAATAATATGTATATATATATATATATATGAATAAAACAATTAACAATTTTGCCCCCTCAAATTAAAAATTCTGGCTTCGCCCCTGTGTACTGCACATGCTAAACAAATATAATGCGTCTGCTTAAGTTTAGTTAAAATAAAAACTACTTCGTTCCAACACCAATTTTAATATTTAACTGTAACTATATAATTCTTTTGAAAATATTCCTTCATGTTCTTGATCAACAAAAAATAAAATAAAATAAAATAATAGTGGATTACTCACACTTCACTAAATGGGGTGACAAATAACTTTTTTTTTTTTGGCAAATATATATATATATATATATGTACACCCTCATTAAGAAAGAAGGCAACGTGGCGGTTGGTTCAGGCTATCAATTGATTCAAAGCCTCAAAATATACACACCCTCATTAATAAAGAAGGCAAGGTGGCGGGTGGTTCAGGCCATCAATTAATTCAAAATCTCAAAGATATGTTCAATGCGTATACACCCTCATTAAGAAAGAAGGCAAAGTGGCGGTTGGTTCAGGCTATCAATTAATTCAAAGCCTCAAAGATGTGTTCAATGCATTTCATGCAGATCCACCATATTCAAATCTATAACCTATTGACCCGATATATTCTCGACCAGACCATTGAACATATATGGGAAAAAATGTATCATCTGAAAATCAAATTTAACTGAAATCATATTGAATATGTTATTTTCATGGGTTTTGATTTGATTGGTTTTTCGTCAATTTAAACCTTTTTTTTTTTTCTTTTTTTGTGGGCATGACAATCCAATTTAAACAAAATAGATATTAATATTGTACTCAGAACAGAAAAATTTTTCTGACGTGAGTTTAAAATATGAATATAGACTTTTAACAAAATTTGATTAAACAAAGTGATAATATTAAAATTTTTTAACATGTTTAATTAAGTTGAATTATCATTTTTTTTCAAAAAGATTAATTTAATAGATGGTGGATCATAATTTTTTTTTAATATATTTTTCTCCCATATTTCTTCTAACTTGTAGGCTCAACAGTCTTCTTTGAACTTATTTCGAATATATATATATATATATATATATATATTTTTTTTAAATTTTTAGATGGAGATAGTTTTGCACTGAGATCTAAAGAATTTTTAACTTTAATACTAAATTAAATTATTATTTTTATCAAAAGCTTAAATTTATGGTAAGTAGGTCATCAATTTTTTATTTTTTTTTTCTCTACCCAAATTCAAGAAAATCCATCGGAGCATATAATTACATCAATTAAATTAATAATCAACAATGAAAACAATTTTCATTTGATTAGTATATGGATGACATATGTTATATTTCACTCGTTAACATTCATTTGTTTTATTTTATTGTTAGAAAAAATACACATGGTGTAATGTCACTATTATATAAGATACCACCACTTAAACTATTTATATAAATTTGTCATATGAACAATGTCAAATGTATGAATTGCCTTTGGTCCGAACAAAAATATATAAATAAAAAAATTATTAATTGCCTAAATTTCTTTTTATATCAATTTCTAGTTTGGTTTGAAAGTTTTGTAATCTGATTTAATTTCCTAAGCCAGCATGTCACATGGCATGATCATACCCAAAATTCCTAATTCACAAGAAAAAAAAATAATAATAATAATAACAATAATAAGATAATATAATAAACCCAAGATTCTTATCAGTAAGAAAATATCAAACCAAAGCCATTAATAATATCTTATTTCTAAAAAAAGAAAAAAAAAAGCCAATAACGATATTAGTTTTAACTATCATACTTTTTCTTTTCCTTTTGCTAACATATTTTAACTATCATCCTCAGAGAAATCAGCTCTGCAGAAAAACAGTTGGAAAATTTTTTTAGCCCATTGGCAGTCCAATCATTATATGATGAGTAGGAATCGTCCAATAAGTAAAACATTAATAATGTAAAAGATTATAAAGGATACGTATGAACCACAAACTCTTAAAGTTGGTGGAAAATGAAAGATGGCTAAAACATCGTTCTCAAAGACAAATAAAATTAATTAATTATTTGGACTATGGCAAATCGTTCAAAAGTTTGGGCCAGTTTTATCTTATACTTTGGAACTCTTTGGAGCGAGACAAATCTCGTACTTTTTGTTTTTTTTTTCTTAGTGGAAGTTGATGCCTTAATTATTTCTATCTTTTTTTAAAAAAAAAAATAGATTTCCACTACTTTTAACTTACTTTTAAAGTGGGAGAAAAAATAAAATTATTCTAAACGGATTTGCATTTGCTAGTTGATTCAAGTTTATCCGGAAAAAAATAAAATAAAAAAGTTGATCCAAACCGATAAAATTGTACCAACCAGCCATCCTGATCCAGTAATAGGAAAATTTCATGTACGCAATTTATTGTTTCCTTTTGCTTAGCATATAATATAAAATAAAGAAGAAAATATGAGTAGCATGGAGAGTATATTATAAATAATAAACGAAATGAATCTAATCAATTCTATTCTACGTATATAAAATGCATTAACAATAACTCTATTTTATTTTTCTGATCCGTATACTTACCAATCAGATCACATGCTTTTGGAGACGTCCGAGTACAGTTTTTATTTTATTTTTTTGTGTGTGTTTAGCATATGGCGTTGAAAACAGAAAATATTTCATTAATTCAAATGCGTTACAGATTAGTAAGCAAAAAAAATGTGATACAGAATAAAAATGTGATACTTAGCAAAAAATAAAAAAATAATGTAAGTGTCTTTTTATTTATTTTTTATTTTTATTTTACTTTTTGCTGAAAAGCACGTAAGTGTATTTATAAACACACAAACACGCACCGCATGTACCGTAATGCGGTACACTACCATGACAGCGTGACCATGACAGGAAGGGTACGTAACGCCTAATATTCGGCGGCTTTGTACTAACAATGGGCCCATGGGCCGACGGATATGTCCATATAAGTGTCAAAAACATTTAATATGACGTGGCACAGTGGGCTGCTAAAAATCCATTCATTCATGACACTATTGGATGTGTATTGCCACTCTGTCCCATCCCATAAAAAATACTAAAATTAACTTTTTTGAAAACACAAACCCACAATGGGAAAACGGGGTTGGGTGGCTCAACCGCTTTCTGTATATAGTTTTGGCTTCCTCCTCTGCCTTTCCATGCCACTGCCTCTGCATTTTTTGTTTCAGCCTCTGCCCCTGCCTCTGCCTCTATTACTGGTTCTATATGCCCTTTTATCCTCCGATAATTATCTTCACAGAACTGCTTGATTATCAGAGATATCGAGAAGATTAGTAACCATGATTACGAGGAGATTATGCTTGCGCAATTTGGTTGAATCTTTTAGACTTGGTTCTTCAATGTCCAAGGTGGTTAATTTCATTTTTCAGTCTCGGACGTCTCTCTCTTTTATATATAGATGTTTCTATTGCTATATGAGTTGTTTTTTTCTTTTTTGGTGTAGATGAAGGATTTTATTTTAACATTTAAAAACATCAACTGGATTATTGTAAAATGACTGTATTTATAAATCTGTTATTTCCCTCTTCACTATGTATTAATGTTAGGAAAATATTATATAATAGATATAATCTCTACTTAACTTACTTTTTTCTATTTAATGAGTTGAATTTGTTAAAAATTTAACATCAACTTCTGTGGGCTGCAGCTTGCAGACTGAACTGCGATCATTGAATAATATTTTCTTCCAAAACATTTCAATTTCGCTCTTCGTAAATTTTCTGATTGTTTTTAAAAGAAGAAACATATTATACAGAATCACTTTTATATTAGGTATTCTATTTATATGCATTTTGCTACTGTTCCCCTGCTCAGGGAAACCTATTCCAAAGAAGTAGAGTGTGTACTGAGAAGTTATATCAGTTATTCAATTATTTACTCCTTGTCTGAGTGTGAATTTAATTTGTAAGAAAACAGATTACATTATTTTTCCTTTTTGTGCAATTTTACAGCTCGGATGTCGCTATAACTTAGCATTTCTGTCATCATCTTCTCTGCCACAAGCACGTGAACAATTTGTTTATAGGTAATCACTTACAGTAATGGTCATGTGAAAATGGCAACATCTGTACAACCTTGTTATATTTTAGGGGGGGTCCAAAGTATGTTGTCTAATATTTGGTAAGTAATATACACATTCTGCAATGCTCTGCCTATACCACGTTATCTACTTTAATGCTCTGCCATTTCAAATGTTTGTGGTAGTAATTGTAATTCATTTTTATTTTGATTTTTTGTTTTCCTGCAAATCTGAAATCGGAATTATTAATTTTCAGCGACGATGAAAGTGCTGATGTGGACTGGGATAATCTTGGATTTGGTCTAGTGCCAACTGATTACATGTACATCATGAAATGTGCCAAAGAAGGGAATTTCGAGCAGGGTCAACTTAATCGCTATGGAAAAGTTGAGCTCAGCCCTTCTGCAGGGGTTCTCAATTATGGGCAGGTAAAAAAATTCCATTGATTTTGCCGCTTCTGTTTTGAAATTCATATTGAAAAACTAGAACCACATAAAGTTATAAGATTCCAGACGGGATCGGTTAAGCATTAAAATTCAGTCAAAGTCAAATTTAGATCATATGACTTGGTGAAAATCGTCACAGGGATTGTTTGAAGGTATAAAAGCATGTAGAAAAGAAGATGGACGACTTCTTCTCTTTCGTCCAGATCAGAATGCAATTCGAATGAAGATTGGTGCTGAAAGAATGTGCATGCCTTCACCCTCGGTTGACCAATTTGTCGATGCTGTCAAACAAACCGTCCTGGCTAATAAGCGTTGGGTAATATAATGTTTCTAAATGTTGAATAAAATATATAATCAAAATTTATTAATTTTTCAATCTTAAACATGTGTTTTTTTCTTTTTTTTTAAATTATGATTTATGAACAGGTTCCACCCCCTGGAAAAGGGTCTCTGTACGTTAGGCCTTTGCTGATGGGAAGTGGTCCTGTATTGGGTTTAGCACCATCTCCAGAACATACTTTCCTTGTATATGCTTCCCCTGTATGCAACTATTTCAAGGTGGATACTCTTTTTCAATTTTGAATCTTATTACAGCTCCATTAACGTTAACCTGGTAGGAGGTTTTATATGCATTCCACTGGATGTGCAAACAGGAGGGCTTTGCGCCGTTGAATTTATATGTGGAGGATGAGTTCGACCGTGCCTCTCCTGGTGGAACTGGAGGTGTCAAAGCGATTTCGAATTATGCCCCTGTAAGTGTACCATTCTTTTATTTTGGTGAAAGTATTAAAATCTAATTGAGAACCCCCATCTTAGATTTTCCTCGTCATCGGTGAGCAGGTGTTGAAAGCACAAATCAGAGCAAAGAACAGAGGATTTTCAGATGTTTTATATCTGGACACGGTGAATAAGAGATATGTAGAGGAGGTCTCTTGTTGTAACATTTTCATTGTGAAGGTGCATATATTTTTTGAATTTCAATTACTCCTATTAATTTCCTTGTGACTATTTTAAAAATAACCTGACTTCTATTTTTATTTAAAGGGCAATATGATTGCAACACCTGCTACAAATGGGACTATACTTGCAGGAGTAACTAGAAGAAGCATCATTGAGATTGCTGGTGATCATGGTTATCAGGTTTGTTTGTGAAATCACATAATCCTTTTAACATGTGGACTGGTTTTGGATGCAGTCTTATGGTGCATTGATTGCTGCAGGTTGAGGAACGCCGAGTAGCGGTGGATGAATTGATGGACGCTGATGAAGTGTTCTGCACTGGAACTGCTGTAGGCGTTGCCTCTGTAGGCAGCATTACATACCATAACACAAAGTATATCATTATCACTTGATGATCATGTTATAATATAATAACGGGCAGTAAGAAACAGAAATATTAGCTAATGTACATAATTTGTGTATGCATGCAGGGTTGAATTCAGAACTGGTGCTAAGACAGTGAGCGCAGAACTATACTCAGATTTGGTTGGGATTCAAAAGGGCTTGTCGGAGGATAAGAAGGGCTGGATTGTTGAAATTGATTGAGATTATTTATCTTAATCAACCAATACCATGTAAACTGTACAGAAAGATGTATCATCCATATATTAATTACTCTTCTAATCAGTTTCTAGAACTATATAAGATTAGGTGTGTTTCAATCCCTGTACTTTTAAATCTTCCTTTCCGCTATAGGAAGGCTCCCCAAGAAGGGAAAAAAAAAAAAAGCCTTGTATGCAATTATGCTGATTACCTATTGAAATATATAGAACCTTAGATATAAACAAAGCTGAAAAATTATGCACTGTATAAAATTCTACATGAAAATGAAAAGCCGATGGCTGAAAACCATGTCTAAAAGAAAGTTTAGAAGCTCTGAAAGACGAATTCTGGCTTCAATGGTCCTTCCGAGACTATTCTTCCTGATTCAAGATGGGATTCTTTACTAAGTTCTCTGAAGGTTCCTTCCATTGATGAGTCTTTCTATGGGAATGAAATTAGGCATTTTAAGAATGAACTGGAGGCTGCTGGGGTGGCAGTTGATAATGCCAAGACAGTTGAGATAATTGTTGCACATTTCAAGTCTTTAGTTCGTTATTCCAAATTGGCTCCTGCCAATGTGATATCATTGTTACCTTGCCTTAGAGAACTGAGTCAAAACATGTCATTAGAATGCTGGGAACTGGAGTGGCTGTTGACCGAAAAGTGGTTAAAAACACGTCACAGTTACAAGGCTCCAAAGGAATCAATTATTTTCAGTTCTAAATGGGCACTGATCTCAACTTTTGTTGACCTTCCCCCTATTGATGGTGGATTTTATGGTATTGTTGGCATGTATAAGTTCATGGACGAACTACAAATGTTTGGAGTCATCACTGGCTTTGAGAGACAGGTGCTCTTTTCGTCGTGAAAGGTCTAAACAGCCCTATCCAATCTGAACTCATAATTGTTGAGGGCACGATCTCTTTATTAGAGTGCATTAAATATGTTATGTTGAAGCCATTTGACCGATGCTTGCCTGACAACTTTCTTGAGAACATTGCAAAAAGCAGGTTTTTGAAGATCACGAGTGGCTATGTAGCTCCACAAGAATGTGTTATGTTTGATTCATCCTGGGAAAATTTTCTGAAGCAGTCAGATGTACCAGCCATTGATGCAAAGTTTTTGGCACTGACATATTTGTATACAAGGATCGGTTAAGAGCGATAGGGGTGAAGGTAGATCCCATTGATGTTTGTTCTCTTCTTTCTGGGATTTAATTTTCACTGACAGAGACAACGTCAATTAAGAGAAACTTTCTCAACAAGTTCTAGGGAGTAGATGTGCTAAATAAATGTAACTCCCAGGTTTGGATTTCTGACTGTAATGGTACTGATGGTGGAAAATGGGAGAATTCTCGGCTTTGTGTACTTCATGATAGGGACAATCTGTTTGGTTCACGCTTATATTCTCTTGACAAATATTATGATGAAGAATTACTCCCCTTTTTCTTTTCAGCCTATGGAGTTGTAGAAGGTCCATGCTTAAATAATTACTTGGAGCTGTGGAACAGCTGGGCTTTAAAATGTTACTATGGATTGACTGTTGAAGAATTTTGCTCTTTTTGGAGGCGTGTGATAGAAAACTGGAATTCAGATGTGGAAGATATTCTCAAACAAAAGTTGACCAAATTACCTGCTGTTATGTCTGGAAAAATATATATTGTGTGCAAAGAGGAGCTAGTCATTCCAGGTAACTTACAACTGAAGAAGGTATTCTTGGATTCTGTAACAGTTACCTGTGTCTGTGTGGGTCTCTAAGAGCGGCAGCTTATCATCTGTTTCTCCTAGGAAACTTTTTGAGGTTTAGGAATCGCTTGGAGTTCAAAACCTTTCAAAGTCCGTTGTGTGCCTTGTGCGTAATATGCAGTCATTGGAGCATCTGAAGATAGCCAATCCAAGACACCGGCTGATTTCGAAGAATTTTGCAAAATTAGTGTTGGGTTTTCTTTCTGGCTTTCGCGTAAACATGTCGTTGAATTAGAGGCACATGGCCACAAAATCCTTGCTTCATCCCTCTGTATATGTGAGTAAACCGCTACAAATATGTTTTCGTTTGCTGCGATCAGAGAGTAGACGCCTGCAAGTGGAGTCAAGAAAGATGGTTTTCTCGGACAAAAATTCTCAAAGGTTGCTTGCTACCACATGTTAGACCCGATGCAACAGCAACATATTATTTGAGTAAGGCAATATCAATGGACTTTATGTTCGAATTTGAGGAAAACGAAGTGGATTTCTTGCTTACTAGTGAGAATTTAGAGTTGTCACATGAAGACGAGGAGTTCCTGGACGCTGTATTTCCTATTACAGGGCACTCTGTTATTGGAAACTCACCCATGGAGGCTTCAGGCCCTTCAACACCAATGCCTCTTTACAAGAGGTTTTGCCAGTGATTTCAGGTGCACACAATAAGGATTTCTTAGCTGCTCGTTTGTTCTTGGCTTTGTATATATGGCCACGACGTTCCATTTTGATGTATGAAATATGAATGTTTTAGCCGTAAGGAGCTTTTTAGCATATGTTTTTGTTGAATTTCTTTTGACGAATTGCAAAGATGGATTCAGAAGTTAATATTGTACGTCGAGATGAATTTTGGATGTTTGGGTACTTCTTTTGAATTAACAGTATTTTTCGGGTTACGGAGTTTTTGTAAGAATGATAATGTTATTTGACCTACGCCAATGGATACGAGGTCAGAGTTGATGAAGTTACCTTGGTGGATGTTTCATAAGAGGTTGGACTTTTGGTTGCAAACTAAATACTGGGCCTGTCGAAGATAGTTTGGGCTTCGGCCTATTTAATCTTGGTCCAAAACAGGCTTTACAACAATTTAGTCCTTCACGTTAGACTAGGATATAATTTTTGATTGTGACTAGGATATAATTGGTTTTGACTTTGTTAAAGGATTGATATAAAGTCATTGTTTTGCATGTTTAGCTGATATGAATTTATTATCCTTGTGGCATACATTTTTTTTTTTTTTTTTGAGAGAATCCTTGTAACATACTTTGAATACGATAAAATTGTATAAAAAGAATGTGGAATTTATGATTAATGAAAGTTAAAAATAGGAGACAAGCAACATAGCCCAATTCTTGGATAATAAAACCAGTCAAGACTAGGCGGATCCTTGATGCGAAAAATACGTAAAAGCTAGGGATAAATTTGCAACAGAACCTCCGACACGATAACAATGAAGTAGAGAAAAAACAAGCGGTCCATGATAAATAAATATCAAATTGTCAATATGCATATTAATTACATTCATGAATTTCGAATGATTTGTATCAAGTCAGTTAGAAATATAGCTGGTCAGCAAAATAAGAGTCAACAATGTGAACCTAACATTTATAATTACATAGAAGAACTCATATGTGAAAAATTAACGACGTAAAAAAAAGAGGGCATTAGCCATAATAAATGTCTATTACTATGTTGTGCTCAAAACATTAAAAGTTTTAATTACAATTATTTTCGTTGCTAGAACTAATTGTTGTGGCTAAAAACTATTTGTTGTGGTCAAAAACCACAACTAATGTATATTTTTATTTTTATTTTTTATTTTTAAGTGAATGTAACATAAGATATTTCTAACAAAAGAAGGAATAGAAACGTGGTTCACGATAAAACCATAAAAAAAACATTAGTCTGGTAGGCAATATTTATTTATTTGTTTATTTTTTTCATTCAGTCCAACTCAGACAATATTAGAGGGAAATAAAATTAATGACATGGTACACTCCCAGATATAAAGATTACAGTCATGGAGTAACTTAATTAGGCAAACTAATATTGGATTATGTCACCAGATACATGCATATATGTTACTCGCAGCCAGAGAAGAAAATTGAATTTGCTAAAGAAAACGCAGACACAAACTCGGCCAATAAAGCTCATTAAAAGATGTTGACTGCTCAAATCCTTCGTGGGTATATTTTGAATGTCGCCTTTAAGTTTTAAGTCCAATATATCTGTTCAATGCATATAACCATTGATTTGTATGATATCTGTAGGCCAATTTTCCATGTAAGAGAATTTTCGTTCTTCGGATATTAATTATATATATGCAATATTCAGGTTTTGGGTAGTCACTGTTGAATGCAGAAAGCATATATAATAGTGCCAAGTTTAATTATTAATGATGGAGCGAAAATATATCCAACTAAAAAGATATGGTCAGGAAAAAAGGTAATGTATTGCGTGGAGAAGTAGCTATGGTTAATTTTGTTTGCGCATCATTTAAAAAAACAAAAATGCTTTTGCTTCCGTCAAATGAAGAAAATTATAGTAAATCTTGGAATGGGGCTTGTATTAGCTGTACTGTAAAACCAAGATTTTGTCAAAAACATCAAATTTTCAAACATGTAGGCCCTTTAAAATTGGAATTATATCTCTAATTACGAGAGAGGGAAAAGAGACATAGCTTGGTGGGGATATTAGAGGGTTGAGAAAAAAAGTGGTCTTTGACCAACTAAACCATATCCCTTATAAATGCTCTGAGTTTTGTTTTCCATGTCAGGATTTTTAACATTTCTGCAGGTGGAGGTGTTGAACGTTTTCTTCCTGCAATTTGTTTTTTTAAATTAAATAATTGGCAACAATTTTTTTTTTTTTTCAATTCAAACCACCCTCATGCGAGCTCAAGCACATGTGTTTTATCTTTATCCTTTATTTGAATAACAAAGAAGCTAAAATCCTCGCAATACCTCCAAATAAAATTATAATGCATCTTTTATTCTCAAATTCTCAATTTATATGTATGAATTTATATATATATTTTTTATAGTTTTTTGGCAAATAATGAAACGAAAATATTTTACGTATTTTTATTATTTTTTCCTCGCAAATTCGAAACTATTCAGACATTACTCAACGACTGAAATCACAGTTTTCAGAAAAGAAAAATAAAACTCTGAGAGCAAGTCTCAAAGCGAAAGAGTAAATAACTGAAGTATATTGATGACATGGAGTGGTGTTGAGCGGAGGCTTTGGTCATGGTGCAATCAGATATAACTTTTATGATGATGATGATTATTATTATTATTATTTTTTTTTGCTGTGAAAATGATGATTATTATTATTTTGAAATAACAGTCAGATATTGGATATATTTTTAAAAATATGCTTAGAATGACTGCGTTGTTGCAGGAACATATATAAGATTATGTGTATATCTGTCACGCACTATCCAAACCGGAAGAGAAGCAGAGAGCAGAGAGACCAACTACAAAAGGTCAAAGGCTGGAAGGCCTCTGATGTGACATTTGTTGGTCTCTACCCACCCACATACGTTGCACATAGAATCCCTATCTCCTTTTGATTTCTCCTTCCTTATAACAATTGTTACAACTAGCTAGCTAGTAGCCCACTTTTGAATCCCCTTTTACCCTTTTTACAAGTCACAATGCAATTCTCTTATTAATTCTGTTGCAACAAATATGAATATATATTCACCCAAAAAAAAAAAAAAAACAAATATGCGTATATATATATATATATACAAAATAAACTTTTGATTCATGTTTGTTTTCCGTGATCTGGATTTTTATTATTTATTCGTATACAATACATTGTGAATCGATAGAGTGCAAGAGAAAACGTAACAAATTTGTTCATTTCATATACATTAATCAATTCCTATTCGACACGTGGCGCAACATGTAGGGGCCATGTGGTCGTACGCAGTGGATAGTGGCAAGTGAAGCTTTCCACTCGATTTAATTGCCACACAAATACAAAAAGACTAGAGGGATAAAGAGAGCTTCGAGAAACGAGCTAGCCATCACTATATTCTATATACAAAATATTTATGTCCCCTTACAAATCCGGTGGCGTTCTTCTTCTCATTGTTGGTCATTTGGTCACCTACCAAAAAGGAAAACCCCCCCCTCCCCCACTAAATTCCACATTATTTCAACATCGGTTATATATTGTAAGATTGTTTCTAGACCCTCTTCCATATAGTTTTAGACCTTTGGACATGCTACGGCCACATCGGATCCATGATCAATTTGACCTTCATTTTCTTCTTCTTTTCAACAATTAATAATATTTTAATTTTTATTCACCCATTTATTCAACCAATAAAGTTTGGTTTGGCATGAGATTTTGCTTAAATATATATTATAGTTCAAAATAAATCCATTGACTTGGAGGCTTTGTGGCAACTGTGGATCCATCAATATAGCTAGGTCTCAACATCAACTAGTCCTAATCTTATAACAGCTAATAGCATGATCAATGTCATAATATCACAGCAACAATAATTTGAGATGCGGCAAATAAATAATATTTGTGGCATTATATATTATCTAATTTATATGTATATAAGCTTATAATGGTATAACGTCTTAATGTATGTCCCATTTGATTGATGGTAAAGGTTATTGGACTTACGGTTCCAAGAAAATCAGCAGCCTTGATGTACAAATTGATTCTGGACTAAGAAAGACAAGGAGAAAATCCTTGTTTTCTTACCCTGGCACACTCATTTTTCTGGAATTTTCTATTCATAGACACTTCTTTAATCAACACCCTCCCTTTTAAATTCTATCCCTTTACAGATATTATAATATTAATCTCTCTCTCTCTCTCTCTCTCTCTCTCTCTCTCTCTCTCTCTTATAATTCTTCTTTTACATTGTAGAGAGAGAAAGCTACATCATCAAGCTCAAAGAAAACACAAGATTCAAAAAAGAATTTAAAAAAAAAAAAAATTGAAGAACATGGGGAGAGCTCCTTGCTGTGACAAAGCCAACGTGAAGAAAGGACCATGGTCTCCTGAAGAAGATGCTAAGCTCAAGTCATATATTGAACAGCATGGTACCGGCGGTAACTGGATTGCTTTGCCCCAGAAGATCGGTATGTGTTTGATTTTGACATATATATATATATATATATAGCTAAATAATGATCTAATTCTTTCATTTTGCTTTGCTAAATTCTTCTTTTAATTAGTAATATATAGCTAGAAGCAAATCATATAAACTTTACCAGTGAATTTAACATATCTTACACATTTAGAGATTAAAATGAACTTTTCTTGTTTCGATTTTGAATTAATTAGGCCTTAAGAGATGTGGGAAAAGCTGTCGCCTTAGATGGTTAAACTATCTTCGCCCTAATATTAAGCATGGAGGTTTCTCCGAAGAAGAAGATAACATAATTTGCAGCCTCTATATCAGTATTGGAAGCAGGTATATATATATTTGTGTCTGTGTGTGTGTTCCGATATTTTTCGTTTACTGATCATAATATATATTCATTAGCTTTGAAATTAATCAACCTTGTTTTTTCTTTTTCTTTTTTCTTTTTTTTTTTTTTGGGGGGGGGGGGGGGGGGGGGGGGTTGTTTATTATAGGTGGTCTATAATTGCAGCACAATTACCAGGGAGAACTGACAATGATATAAAGAACTACTGGAACACAAGGCTTAAGAAGAAGCTTCTTGGTAAACAGCGTAAGGATCAACAGGCTCGGAAAGGAAGTAAGCAAAAAGGGACGGCCGGATCAAACTCCATGGTTTCCGATAATAATAATATTATTAATAACAGCCCAAACCCTTACTGGCCAGAGCTGCCTTTGCTAGCATCAGCAGTCCAATATTCAAACCAAGAACCATCCTTCAATGACCATGCATCTCTCAGAAAGTTGCTTATCAAGCTCGGAGGAAGATTTTCTCATCAACCAATCAGCCATGATGATGGAACAATATCCAGTTGTGATCAACTATTCCCAATTGAGAGTATCTCTTCCTCTAAACAAGTTTATGAGAAGGACTCCGCGGCCAGTAATATTCCATCTATTATATCTTCAGGTCCTACGGTCTTAGCGAGCAACACTACCAGCAGTACTCAATTTGCACCGCTACTTGATCATCCGTACAATACATATGCTGAGATGTTGCAAGGAGATAATAACAGTAGTAGTTGTTATTCGGCTGAGCTTGAGGAAATGGTAATGTACAACAACCCTCAGAGGACATTAGATGGGCTGGAGTTCTTGTATGGGGATGAAGCTACTTTAATGCATAATGTTGATAGAAATGGAGGAACTTGGGGTGAGATGGGTTCCTTGGTTTATCAACCTGTAGCTAACTCAGACTATGAAGGTTTACAGCAAGAGATAATGCCACAAGAATCACTTTTCAATGAGTTGAGTTATCAGAGGTCGCACTAAAGATTCTGTGTACATGGTAATGTAGATCTGTAGCTAGAAAGGGAAGGAAAGTTTATGAATTTTCTTTTGGAAGATCAAACCCTAACGATTATTATTATTCAACTCATTCAGTAGTACTACTATTTGCCTTTTTTAATTCCATGCTTATGCTCCACCGATTGTGACTAATGTATAATAATTTATGATCAAAATTGTTTGTGTGTAAAATGAGCTACTTCTCTTGTGGAATGCATACATATTTTCCAGGCTAAAATTTTCTCATATTGATGTTGAATTAGACAGTGTTTGTGAAGCAATGTATGCAATTGGTCGAAAATTGGAGCGATCGAAGCTGGATAACTTGACTGAAGAAATATATGCATGCTTATCGTTAATTCTAGAAATAAAGTTTACAAAGTAGAGTGGTAGGTGTTTTCTTGAACACATTTCTTATATTATAAATATTGATCGACTTGCAAAGTTCATTTTGGGTAACACATAAAGAAATGCGCCTACCCATCTAGTCTGTTGGTTATTAAGTTACAGTTTTTAATCCGTTATAACGTTAGTAACTAATTTTACTATACTACTATTGTACCAAAAAGATAGAGAAGAATAATGGTCAATAAATACACATGCTCTTCTGATATATCTTCAACGCATGCATTAATTATAAATACGGACATTTACTGTTGATGGCGAAAAATTCCATTTTTTTTTTTATAGGTTTTGAAATCAACTGCTTAAGATAGGTCAAGTCCAGAAAACTAGCTGTCTAGTTATATGACCACAATTGAGAGCTGGAAATAAAATGTCATGCGTAAGAAAAACTTACACCTAACAACTAATTTGCTTAGCTGTTTTGATAGCTGTTTTCATGTAAGAGTTTGCGGGGTTTTATTCATTAATTTTTTAATCCTTATGGAGGATAAATGTACCATATCATATATCCCTCTTTTTCTTTCCTAAATCATAAATCAAGTTTCGTCTAAAGATTTCAAATGTGTGTTGATAGAATCTATAGCTGTTGATGTTGCATGCAGTTCTCTCGAACCAAAAAGAAAGGGGGGAGATCTGTTGTGGAGTTGTCAAGTCAAATTTTTCCAGTTTTGGATTTCATTTCAGCAACTTGTATTCATTTCTTGTCACACTTATGAAAGACATAGTAGCCCCCTAAGACTAAGACTATGGACCAAAACCCTAGCTACAAGAGAAATATATTAGAGCAATGTTCCCTGATAGTAACAACATAATTGCAGTCAGTTATTTCATATATATAAGTAGATACATGAAAAATGGCTAGGTAACAACTTTGACCATCCTAACGAACCATGCATCCTTTTTCTGTGTTTATTACTCAAATTAGTTATATACCTAGCTAACCCCAGTTTTAAGATGAAATTAAGATAATATTAGAAGTCTGAAAACCTCTCCCGTCGGCATAAATTAAAGGAAAGGGCTGACTATGCACGAGTACAATAATTGATTAGGTCTAAAATATTTTGGATCAAAATATTGTCTTTGTGTTGACAATGCAATGTTTGGTAATGTCATGGTCATGATTCGTTTGAATCGGTTGACATACATTGAAATTGATAGCTGTTTTTTCAGCAAGCAATTCAAAATATAGGACCCATAAGCCATACCAAATCTCATTTTAAACGAGTGATTAATATAAGTGAAATCATGACTTTGGCATCATTGCTTTCTTGAGTCTAACCTCACCCATTCACACGATGCATACAGTAGATTTTGTATATAAAATAAAAGTTCATTATTTTAAAGTTTGAGGTTAATTGATAGTTTTTTGAAGGCACTCAGTACTATCGCTTTTTGAACCTCATCAATCTCAAAAAAAAGAGATCTGTAAGGTTTTCTTTTCTTTTCTTTTTTTTTTTTTGTTGGGAAAAGTAAAAATATTATATGTTAAAGAATAGATTTCCTAATAGTTATTCTACAGAGTTGCTAGAATTCAGAACTAGCTAGTTATTCTGAGCCTATTGCTTTTTCTGGCACTTGTATAGGTATATATAAAAAACCAATTAACTCTAAGCTAGCTCATGTTGCACACATATACATGTAACTTAACGATGTTTATTTATATATATATATATATATTATTCTAGTGAACACCACATAAAATATTCCATCCAAACTATGGAACATTTCCATTTATGAGGAAAAAAAAAAAAAAAAACTAGGAAACACAAATTAGTTGATATTTTTAAGAATTAATATATAATTATGTGAAATAATTAAAAACAAGGACTATATGTATGACTAAATCCTCCCTGTAAAGTTAGAAGGAATATCCTTGGAGAAGAGAAAAAACCCAGAAGAAAACACCAAGATTTGGAATTTGACTTTTATTAATTGGAGGAGGCTGCACATTCCCGTCAACTTGAGGGTGACGTGGTGGATTATATTGTTAATTAAACACAAAATAACAACCGTGATTGAGGCCAAATATAGCCTTGACAACAGCCAGACGACGATTTCCTTTGTCTGCTTTTTCCATTCTCTAATAATATTAATTTCTAAAACCAATCCCCAGTGCCATTTCTCTCTATTTCTGTTTTTGTTTTTTTTTTTTTTTTTATGCAGTGATAATGACACTCACTCGCTAGCATAACATAAAAAAATTATTTATAAAATTTTAATTATGCTGCTTTAGACCTGACAACCTACTTTTTGTTATATTAATAAATATGAATTAAGGATTGCAAGCTGACCATCATCGTCCCCAATAACATGAATAAAATAAATATGAATTATTTACAAATGGCAGTTACGAGACGAACAAAAAGAGATTGCCGTGGGTTTCTTGTTTTTTTTGGGACAATGGGTTGTGGCTAGCTCTTTCAACTTTTCTATTGGTTTTCCAAACTAGGATAAAGAATTTAAGATGATGATAGTTCTTACTTCTTCCTATGTATATAATATCTTGTTCTATATATATTCCATTGCTTATCTTATTAATTTGTCTAATTTCATCTGCTGATAGCTATAAGGAATTTATTTATTCCTTCTGAGGACATAAACAGCAAGCTCGCTCAAATATATCTTGTATATCTAATCAAACTAATACTACTGGTATATATTTTCTGAGCTCTGCCCAGCAAAAGTGCGTGTTCTAAATACATTCTTTTATATCTCTATACATTCCAAAAACAAAAATTAAAACTTAAAAAATTTGTTAGCTTCTAGATTATAAAAAATAACTTTTAATTACTGATTGTAAATTATAATATTTTAATCAAAGAATGTACCCATTCTTTATTAATTATTGTTTTATTAAAAATATACTGCGGGGACGGCCTGCGGCTTGAGTTTTGTAGTACATTTGTTTGGTCTGGGTTGTCTAAATTCATCCAGGCCTTTTTCATTGGGCTTTAGGAGATTGTATAGAGGGCTTGTTTATTAATGGGTTGGGCTTATGTTTTCAAGTTCCAAAGAGAGAGGCCGAAAATGATTGAGGACAATTTCAAGTACTTTCGATCCAAATAGGGTGGCCCAACGCTACCCTGATATACACCGAGCCAAGAGGAAAGTTAAGGTTTGCAGAAGCGGCAATCGGTTAGAAGTTTGAACCCTAGACAGACAATGACGAGAAAGCGCAAGTGAAGAAGAAGTAGCACAGTGCGAATGGCGCTTTCAATACCAGCTTCCGTTTCATTGCCTCCTTCGCCGGCTCCGAAATTTCCAGTACCATTTCTTACTTATTATTATTATTATTGTTAGTATTATTTTATTTTCTGTGGAATTGGAGATAAGAATCATTGTTAGTGCTTTATTCGTTGAAGTCAAAAGTTAAAAGATATGATAAATATCGATTTTTTTTACGGTTCTGTATGTGAAACTTGAGCTGAAGTTGAATTGGTAACGTTGTAAATGAAGACTCGAATAAAACTGTGGCTTTTGGTTCAGTCTTTATATGATTTCAAATTTCAAATATTGATAAGAACAATTAGGAAATTCAGGAATGCATAAAATGTTTGGTAGCTATTTAATATGATATTGAAGTAACTATTTGAAACAAATAATTATAAAGAGATGTTGAATTTGAACTTGTACATAAGTCAATTTTTTGTTTGTTTGTTTGGGGGAACAGATTAAAGTTTTTAAACAGAAACCATGGCAATTCCAAAGGTACCAACGGCCATGCATCCATAAGGAGGCCTTGTCCACATGTTGTATGAAAGTTTCAATGTCAGAGTTTGGCGAGCCAAGTAAGGTCAAATTGCAAATTGGTACTGTAAAGGAGAAGTTGTGGGAAGCCATTCCCAATTCAGTTAAGGATCTTGATCGGAAGAAGGCAGTGGATATTCTGGTGGGTCGACTGCTTTTCCTCGGACAGAAAGCATTGAAATGGTCTCTGATGGTATATTTGATTACTAGCTCGTTATCGGATTTCTTATTTTCCATCTCCAGAAACCAGGAATTGATGATACCCTTTGGTCTCTTTGTTGGCTGCTTGATAGCCGACCTTTTGAACGAAACATGTCAACAAGTGTTCAAGTTCAACCCCTCAGAGGTATGTTTTATACTTATCACCATCTTCTCCTGTGTTTAATGAATATCATATTTCATTTGAATTAATGAGTTGTGAACTATTTTTGTGATTTGTTCCTCTTTTTTTTTTTCTTTTTTTTTTTTTTAAACCACAATATGAGTAACATTTTAATGGTATGTTTTTGTTGACAGGAAAAGGAGTTGGATTGGCATTTTATAGGTATAAGTTGTTTGTTTGTTGTTGTTAAGTTCATGTCAACATATTTGGGGATACGAGGACAGGTATTTTTTTTGCATGTTGCCAACGGTGGGTTGATGCAAATAGTGTGGCTGTGGAAAAGTTTATTGAAACATATTGACAATGGAGAAAACTCTGCATCGGTACAAGATACCTAACAAGAAATTGATGTAAAAGATTGATTTTGCTCTCTGTACATTGAACTGCATAACCTTAAGATGCAATGAACTTGTATATTTTTTTCATAGCCTATTCAGATGAACACGGTTCCTTTTCTTTTGAGACGTTGCTTTCTTAATGTGTATTCTATTAAGCTTAAAATTTATGTATCACTTTTATTTTTCAAGATGAAGTTGTCTGCAAATTTAATTTAATTTATTTATTTTTATTTTTATTTTTCTTTGGGTGAAGCCCACTGGCATTTATGGTGTTGTTGTGTCTCGACAGGGAGGATGCTTAGCATTTTCTTTTCCTTAGCTTTTTAAAAGCTCTCAATCTTATTATAGTGGGTTTAGAGCTCTTTTAGTAAGGACATTATTATTATTATTATTATTTTTTTTTTTTGGTGTTAAGGTTTTGGTGGTTTCTCATCCAGCTAAAGCCTATAAGTTTGATTAAGAAACAAAAAACTTCATTTTAAAAATTTTATAGATGGTAATCTTTTATCATTTAAGCATGCTTAATTTCTCAAACAATTAATAAAGTATTATTTTATTAGATTCACTTTTTATATTTTTAAGATATATTAATTTGTAATACTATATTATTAGTAACTCTTTTTTTTTCTTTTCTTTTCTTTTTTTTTTTTTTTGAACGAATGGCAATTTTTTTTAAAAGTTTTTTTGAAAGATATTATTTGTAACTCTAACCTGTATTAAAACTATTGTAAATGGTATAACCTAAAATGTAGATAAATATAAATCTTTAAAAGTAAGATAAGTAAAATTAATTTAAAAATTAATATAGATAAGTAAATATTTAAAAAATACAACTAAATATAAACTAATAAAATAATAACACATATCAATCTGGTTTCTATTTCCTTAGGTCACAGGGATTCTGCTGGGTGATTTCCGCTTCTCGTTTCTCTATATAAACGTAAGACATAGGCCAAATCATTTTCAGCTTTTAATTTGGAGATTTTTTTTTTATTTTTTTATTTTTTTTATTTTGCTATATATGCAGCACAAAAAGCTTCGGTTGCGTATAAGCTCTTATTCACGGTGGAGGCCATGGTCTGAGCTTCCAGAGGAAATGGTGGAGTTGATAGTAAAAATACTTGGTAATATCATGTATCTTCGTGGTGGAGGCCATGGTCTGAGCTTCCAGAGGAAATGGTGGATTTGATAGTAAAAGAACTTGGTAATATCATGTATCTTCATGGAATAAGGCAGCGAGATCCTTCAATGCTTCTCCAACTTTTGTTCCATTACCCCAGTCTCCATGGCTCATGCTTCCTCAAAGGCCTCAAGGGGCCAAAACCAATACTCATGGACTCCCGCCCTTCTTCAATCTTACAGAGAATAAGTTTTACAATATCAACGTGCATCCACACCACCACCCTTCTGATTATAAGGTCGTGGGATCATTAGAGGGATGGTTGGTGATCGTAAGCAAGTTATCAAGAAAGCCATTTATTGTTTATCCATTTTCACCATGTACAATCCCTCTTCCCACCATCATCACCACGTCCATTAAGTCCAATAACAAAACAAGAAGGACAAGAAGGACAAGAAGGACAAGAAGTAAGGAGGATTGTATTTGTAAAGCCATAATCCCCCCTCATTTCTACAGTAATATGAGAAGCTTTTTGGTGGTTGTCATATATGGATTATTTTGGGATAGACTTGCATTCATAAAGGGTACAGATGAAACTTGGACTAAATTATATGATACACATCTATATCACGTCTACGTGGATATAATCTTCCCATAATGCTTTACTGTTTGCATTAACCTTAGAGGCTTGGTTCATGTTTGGGATTTCGTGGTCGTTTTCCAAAATTTGTCATGGGACGTGTATTTTCTCCTACAGTGCGTTGGTCGCTAAGCTCCCATGTTTTTCCGGTAGGTGAAATGTCTTTTCTTGTGGAATCAATGGGAGAGCTTTTGTTTGTTATGGAATCAGAGAATTTTGGAAATCAATACTTCGGATTTACCAGATTTGAGGGATAATTCAATCTACTTTATAAATAAAAATTCAAAATCCGGATTTGACTGTTACTTATAGTATTGGAATCTACAATCTACGACTTGAAATAAAAAAAAAAAGATAATCAACCAAGTTTACGATATGAAAACTACTTCGGCACCATTTTGGTTTTGTTCCTAATCCTTGGATCGTTAAGATATTTAATTTCGTATCCAAAAATTTTACAAATTATATTATCCTATTTAATGTTGATTATCGGTTGCTAATTAAGTTATTTTGATTTGCAGGTGCCCCTACCCATTTCTTACATCTGATAAAAATAGTAAGCATTCGAGCCATGAATGAAAAGTCATTGCCAAACATGTATCTCTAACTGTGTACATTAAATTTTTTGGCTGATAAAATAATGTCACTACAGTAAATTTTTAGGAAACTTATATTAGTGCCGGAAAGTTCTAGCTTTTCGGATCTCGATCTTTCACCGTTTGCTGATGTATACACATCTTCTCCTCTCGGTTATGAATCAGCAGACTTTTCCTCCAGCCGGGAGCTCATCACACGTACAGATGCCATTTATATATCAAAAGAACATTCAACTATTATTATTATTTTGAACTGTGGACATTATCGTCACATGTTATTAGTATTATTTTTGAACTATGGTCATTATTGTGGTATGTTGCATTTAAGAAAGATTATTATTTTAAGGTTTTAGGCTGACTCTTAAGACACAAATCCGTCTAGATAATCCACTCATTGTTGGCTCTATTTATTCTCGGATAGACACCTCATACGGTTTCTGCAGAATTTGCTACTGCTTGCCTCTTGCTTAAACAGAGTATCTCTTGTCACGCTTATCACTTGTGCAAAAATGGTTTTAATAACATCATTCATCGCGCTCACTACATGAAATATCAATGTTTTTTGTCTGTATCGTACAAAATTTCTGCTACCAGTTCTGCCTTCACACGGTTTAAAAAAAAAAAAAAAAAAAAAAAAAATCTGGGAATTTTTGAATAGGAAAGAGTTCCTCATCCGTATGCCTAAGCAACACTGCATTTTTCTGCTAATTTGTCCTACTACCTACCTGTACATTTTCTCCAGTCCTTCTTCAAGTGCCATCGGCATGATGGCGGGCGTATGAGAATTTGCACATTAACATGTTGAGTATGTACAAATAAGAGATGCTCAATTTACTTCTTGTAAAATTCTGCTATTCTAAACTGTGATGGACAGCCCATGATCCAATTCCAATTATTTGGCCAAGTTTTTTCCCTGAAAAGTGAAAAGCAAAGACAACCAGGCAATTACATCTCTTATTCCAGATACAGGAACTCTCCCAAGCGTTGGATGAATCAAACCTGGCTTCACATGTTCTGGATCTGGAATGCTGTCTGCTTTCTCGTGATGATTAGATATTTCGGATCTACGTGAGTCATTACAAGTTTCTGTATGGGTATAAGCTGAACGCAACTGTTGATAAATCTCTTCCATCTTCCCTGACTGCTCATCTCGTCGATCCATCTTAATAAGAATCTGTAAAAAGGCCACTCATCAAACATACTAGCACTGCATGGATATAAACAAAAACAAACAAATCTGAAGTCCCCATTTTAAATCATTACCTCTGCAGCATGGTTCCTAAATATTGGGAGAAATCGCTGCCGGCAATACTCATAAAATAGAAGAGTACCAATAAACAGTGGAATGGTGAAGCCTGAAGCCACTGGCGATTTTCTTAGTCCAAAAACCCCAAGAGCAATTACTTGCATGAAAACCAATGAGAAGATTGTTGTATTGTGGACAATGGGCCAAAACTGTCCTCCACTTTCATATTTTGAAACATAAACATTGAGTATCTGAAATTACCCCAAGGAAAATAAAAAAGAAAAAAAGAAAAAACAACAATAAGAAAAATGGCAAATTATTGTCCCCCACCTAAAGATAATAGTAAGCACTGAAAGGAAAAGAAATTATTAGAAAAGAGAAAAACAGAAGTAACCATCAAATAAGCAATCAGTTGAAAAAATAGGATGGAAAACATTTGTCAACAGTTGCATTGTGAAAGAATTGTTACTAGGAACACCTACTTATGAACATAGGAAGCCTTAGAGTGCTACTTTCACATGATTGAAATCATTATATCCTAAGAGATGGGCGCCATCTATACATAAACACCTTTATGGGCCGTAATTCGTCTTAAGGTCAATGTGTCCAACGCAAGCCTTGACTTATTTATGGTTTTTCTATTTATTTAACTTCTATATATACATGTATATTGGTTATTTAGTGGGATGGATCCGTCTCAAAACATGGGCTAATAAAAGAATTTTTACTATTAACACTTGCTTATGCACAAAGATTGAAAATGTTGTAAACAAGACAGTTGATGCATGACCAAAAAATTTAGATCAAGTACAAGATGCATAAATTCTATTTACTGGCATAAGAACGTATAAGAAAACAGGACCCAAAAAAAAAAAAAAAAAGGTTAAGAGGGAAGTGCTCACCTGGTTTCGATATACAAAGTAAGCAAGTACAAAGTAAACCAGCAAGAAGGGCAACATTAGGGGCACCAAGATGGAACAGGTGAAGCCAAGGAATCCAAACAGTAGGACTCTTGGCATTTCAGTATGGTAAGGAAAAGACATTGTGCCCTCAGGTGAATCATCCTTGATTCTAAGTATCCACTTTTTAATCACATTGCAAAGAAGAGGAAATAGTTGCATTACTTCGCATGACAAGCTTGCCCAACCAGATGATAAAACATAGGTCATGAAGAAGCTAGTCTGAAAATTTCAAATACACAAGCATAATTAATAGCTAATAATGAAATTCTAAGCTTCCTTAAGGAAACATAAAGATCAAAATACAATTATTTTCGCAAGAATCTTCTCTCTTGTATTTTTGGCCTAGTCAATACGCAAATAAACTATGGTGGAAGTATCCCTCTGCCAACCATAAACTAAACCTACCAATGAATTATATTACCATTAGGATTCTTTTATAATAAAAAGACACTTTATGGAGCCTTACATTCAGTAATCAATAACCCTTTAAATTCATATTAAGGGGCAACAATTACAGAAACATAAATTTTTAACATCCATAATAGAAGGATTGATCATTTATGTTGGATACTATATCCAAATCAGATCACAGTAGAATAAAATAATGAGCACTTTAAAAATGCACATAAACTAGCAAAATCATAATCATAGATAAAAAAATAAAATTGAAATCCATAATCAGGGAATCCTTATATATATTTAATTAAATATATTTTAGAAGAAAGACATATCACCTGTAATGGAATTGCATTGGCAAGTTGGGCAGGTATGTCTTTCACACTAGAAAATACACGCAATTGTCGGATAACAGACCCTGTAAAGACATTAACAAAAAAGACATTCCAGATTGTGAAGTACAAGACTTTGCAGCATGCACTCTTTTTCCTCCCACTGCGGGAGATGCACCCCTCCGCTGCTGAAAATAGCATCATGGTTGGTGGAACCGCATAAAATGCTAAAATCAAAATCACACTTGGTAGGTAACCTGTTACCAACTGGCTAAAATATTTCCTGCACGATAAGAATAGTGATAGTTCAGTTCAGAGCATTATAGAATAGCTTAGATAATAAACATGATAACTGGTCATCTAGGCAATATTTACTTCTTCAAAATTCCTCTAAGGAAAGGAAATGTTTGCTGAAGCTGCTCGAGTTGAGTCAGGCCTTGTACAACAGTGACAGGAATAAGAAACACTAGCATGAAAGCAATTGCAGCCATAAGCGTTGCTATCTTGCGGATCCACAGTTGACCATATGGTATCCAAAGGTTGGACCAATAAACATCATGTGGATCTGGAGCCATGTCTGTCACCCATGACATGGGATTTGACGACTGAAGAACCTGAGAAGCAACAACAGCAGCATAGCGAGTCTTAAAAAAGACAAAAGCAGCAGCACATTCCTGCATGAAACAAGCCATATAATTAGGTCACACTGTTTTTCACATAATTTCTTTTATAACTCACATTGAACTCAAACACTAACACATTCACCCGGAGAAAAAAAAAAAAAAAAAAAAACACTAATACATAAGGTAAATTCTGAAACAGCAAAAACCTTGAGAAGAGCAATTGCATTCTGAAATAAAATGAATTTTTAAATACACTGCAGATAAGGATTTCACAAAGCACCGAAGGCTCCAAGCCACTTGTTTACACCTACTGGTGGAGGCTTCTCACATGAATTTTAAATAATTGTCTAAAATAATATTGGAGAGACTATCACCCACAAAAATACCTCATTATTTAAGAAAAAGCTAGAAAGGCTGCTAGAACAAAGCAACATAACAAGAACACATAATAATTTCGTAGAACTCATGGAGGCAGAACTGCTTTGAAGATGCAATAAACTAAAACAACATAGCTTTTCTTTAGGGACTCACAAAACATCCCTCTTTTAATAATTTATCATGAATTGAACAGTTACCTACAAGTAAAACAAACACAATTGTCAGATCAAGTGAAAATAAAGCCAGTTAATAACAACTGGATGTGGATGCATGAATAACCCGAAAACCAAGTTAGTTATACAAAAACAACCAAAATCTTACCTTTCTTCTAGCCAAATCCAAGTCACCCAAGCTTTTCCCTCTAACACTGTCCGGCTCAGAAGATAGGATCTTAAAAGAATTTGGTGGTCCTCCACAAAAACCACATCGCATTAAACCTTGTCTACAACTATGTTCCCCAGTAGCAGCCTTAAAAATCCTGCACATTTTCTCTGCATCACTCTGCAAAGTTGAACATACCATGAATATATGAAATAGAAAAGGTATAGATTTCTATTTTAAAATGAAAAGAATTTAGTATTTTGCACCTTGCAACCTTAATCAAGTTCAACAAAGCTTCCATCCACACTGAAGATGGAATTTATATATAAAGTTCATTGCATCATAAATGATTATGAAGAACCTCACAGTGGTTGACATATCTGTCTAGTTGAATAAATTAACTAAAGAACAGTTTGACATTAGCACCATCATCCAAGTCTCATCCCAAATAATTTAAATGTCTAACCCCAAGAAAATTCAGATAACATATGAAAACAACCATCAGCCATAAAATGCTATCAGCACATGGAACCTGGAGTTATGTAAGACAGCCAAACATGCTTCATTGTATTAAAATGTTGGCAGTCAAATCAGTAAAATTTGAAATATGCTAAAACCAATCATTGCTGTTTCTTTATGTTTTAAACAATTTGATTTCCTTTACATTCATAAATTTTATCAGTAGATATGGCATATTCTACTTTTTGATTCACCAGCAAAACCACCAGCAAAAATAGATTATTGTACATTCTACCCAAAATCCATCCTCTCAGTTCCTCATTATTGCAGGTGTTATGAAATCTCAGAGCAATAAGTTTGATCATATATAATGATTAATAACAAAAGTTCAGCATACTAACATTAAATGCTCCAATATTATCCTCAAGTCTCTAACATTAGTGTGCTTCTACAAATAAATAAAATAGCAATTAAACTTGCCATGGACACTAAATTAGTTTGAACAAGGATACAAGGGAATAATTTAATCAAACAAAGTCATACTTGACATGATCGACAAGGTGAAAAATATCCAGTAGAAATAGGAATAAGTGCAGACTTTGCTATGAATTTTCATAAGAACCCAGCATGTGATTTACCTTGTCCAACTGAAACGACAAGGTGTTTGATTCCATCAGTAAAATATGAAATTGTTAGCTGGTATTTCAAATATTGAAAACATTATAACCTTAGTCCAGAGGAAAACAATTATGGGAATGCAAAATAAACAATGTATAAAACAAGTAACAAGTATTAAAACAGTGGCGTAGCTCACAAATTTACATTTCTATCATAAACAATTTAAGGCAGATGCGCACCATCAGTTTCTGAACTGTACCAGATCGCTGCACCATTTGGTGTGACAAGTATCCTGATGCATGATAATCTGTAAAGAACTTTTCTACTGAATCACTGTATGATTCATCAGGGTTCCAGGGAATAGCACGAACAAGAACTGTAAAATGACTTGGCTTTGGTGGAGATCCATCAATATGATCTAGTCTCATTTTAGCGATGCTCTTATATTCCTGTAAATTGAAGCGATTAACAAATAATTTAAAACTTTGGATTAGTACAAAATGAATCTTTTAGAATAAATAAATAAATGACAATTGTAGAACAGAAAATAGGGTTTTTACATCCTTACCAAGTAAAGGAGAATACAAGCTGCACAGGTTATGATATATAATGCGAGGCAGTGACACCAAAGCCTGAGATATATTGAAATGAAAAGAAATAACCGATAAGTGACAGGCTTTTAGATGCAAATAACTCAAGCAAATAAAATCAGCAAGTGCACTGCTGCCTTTTTTTTTTATACCATGAGAAAAGAGTAATAGTAAGTTCAGATTTGTAAATCATTATGCTTCTATTATAGTTTTATATTTCCCACATGAAAAGACAAAAAATTGAGACCAATATCCAGAGAACTTATTTGCATGTTGCAAGTTGGAAAAGTAAAAATGTATTAATAAACATACATCAATTATAGTTTTCTTTTATACTTATAAATTTATAAAAATGAAAGAGCTCTTTATTTGATTAACAGTGTAAAGCATACCATTTTGAGCCTTCTGGGACATTTAAGATGGTAAATGCTTCCAGAGATTCTCTAGGGATATGCTGGTGATGAATCATTTTCCCATAATAATTCACAGGAAGCACTATAAAACAACAAACAACTGCAGAAATGGAAAAAATCCGAATACTGTAGAGGATAACAAAAACAAGAAGATTAGCACCTGAAATGAGAAATTATAAACCAAATAGATAGAAATGTAGTTTACAAATAAATAATTAGACAGAAGGCGAACATGTAAAACACCTACTACGAACTGGTAAATGACAATTAGACACTGCATTTTTTCTTTTCTTTTCTTTTCTTCTTTTCACAAATAACATTTGAACATTATGAACATTACATAAACGATTTAATGTGAAATATAGACAATCTTATCACTGCCTCGTAGGTTTATCTCAGTGTTTTATGATAGTGTCTATTAGACTACACCTCTAATTATCTACTTCACTATCCATACCCCTGTATAGCCATTCAGTTTGAGACGATTATTTCTTCCAAAAATAGATTCTGATTACATTCTGAAACCATTATACAATTAAAAATGTATATAGTTAATTTAAATGCAATAAAGTAGCATGTCCAACCATAACCTTTTGCTTTTTTTAGCTTTCTCAATTACTCAATATGCTCCCAAGTCAAGAACAATAGATTCCAAATTTCCAATCCATGACCTTATTGTTTGCCTTTTATGTTTCAAACCTTCAGAAATTAATGCTGCTTCGTTTGAGTATTTTCTTAATGGATTTAAAATCTATTATCTGGTTAACTGGATATGTTATGGTTTTAACTTCTTCACTAGCGTGTTCAAAAATATTTTATACTCTCAATTATCAGGTAGTCATCACTCAATAAATAAGGAACATATTTCAAAAAGTTTATGGAATTCCAGGTAGCCCAAAATTCATAATCAATATCACAAACTTACTGCACGAAATCTAATCAAGGAGATTTTCAACTTGGACCGAAACTTAAACTGGAATTTAGACACCTGCCTAACAACAAGCACTAATATAGAGTTGGCATAACTTTCACCAAACAAAATATAAGACACAGAGCTATAATTGTCCATTGCTTATAACTTTAGAGAAGGTATAGTGTTTCATTACCTAAAAACAATTATCCTGAGAAAAGCCACGGCATCCAAGCCACCAATAGTCAGTAATTCTTCCTCAGTCGTTTCCCAAGCTTTCAGAATCCAACTAGGAGAAGGCACAAATCTCTCCAAGCTAAAAGGATCTTTCTGTCTATAACGACCAGAAGCAAGCCTCCGCCCAAAGTACACACTTACATTGCTTGGTTGTTTTCTCAATATGGAATATAGTGACAAAAGTATCGTACATATGGCTGTATTAATTCCAGCAGAAGTCAAAAGAGCAGAAAGTTCCATCTCCAGCCGCTATATCTGCTAGCTTCATGTATCTCATTACCAAGAAGAAAGACATAAGACATCCAGGTTATATCTGTGAGCTGAATGCATAATTTTGTTTTAAAACCAATATTGGAGGGACAAACAGCTTTATCCATTTACTAGGGTTCATAAGCATAATGTATGACTTAGCTATGATTAGATCCTTATGGTACAAATATTATATTTAAACAGAGTTCTCAAAAAGAAAATGAGCATAATAGCACGCATGAAAAAACAGCCGTATTCACAAAAATTTCCACATTAAGATAACCAATACATGCCAGAAGTACTTCAGATATTGTGATGATCCTATTATATCTATATTTTCAAACTCCACACAGTCTCTGTGTTTTGTTGTGTTAAGCAATAATACAGTTATACAGGAAAGCAATTTGAAAGTTTCCGAATGATATAGCTTCCTATTTCAAAAGTGCAAAACTTGTTTAATCAGATTCACCACTTCTTAGCTTTGCTTATCTTCATAAAAACTAATAATTATGCATCTTTTTTTCTATGCAACAATCTATTTTATTTTCCTAAATTACTCCTCTAGATGGATTACAAATGGGGAAAATAGTTCGTGGTTCTCCCAAAAACTGACCTGCTAATAATCTAGTTTCCCTAATTAACCTCATTCCTCCTACTACCAATACAATTGAAACGTGACGAGCATTAGTCTTGCGAGATTTTATATATATATATATATATAGAATCCCAATTGCTAAACTATTTTTGGCTAAAACTCGTTGAAATTCACATCTAGCAAAAGTAAATTAAATCATCAATGATAATTAGCATAAAAGGAAAACGAATCAAAATCAAACCACAAGGCAAAAACCATACATTATAAATAATTATATGCAATAAGAAAAATGGAATCGCAGTGCAGAATTAATTAAAAAAAAAAAAAGAAAAGAAAAGAAAAAGAAAGAGAGAAAGAAACGCTCAGTACCTGTAAAAATCTGCACCTCGTCGTCGAAATTCAAATTCAACAGGGAATTCCTGTTAGAATCCTCAAGTCGACGAAAACTCAATACGGAACACCTTCAATATCTATAAACTGGTCGAAAACTCCACGGGAAACAAACAAGTGATCTTATGCGAGAAGCGAAAACGATCGAATATCTAAGAACGTGACTGAGGCCAAATCTTATACGCCATTGCCGTACTTTGCTTCGACTTCACAGAAGTGAAAAATGATTGATTAGAAGGAAGAGAAAGATTTTTTTTTAAAACTAAAAAAAAAAAAACAATGGAATAGAATAAAAAAAAAAAAAATTAACCGCGAAGAGAGACAATAAGAAAACCTCAGAAATCCCACAGGAAGAGAAGCAAAGAGAACCACTTTTCACAGTTTCTGTCAAGATCAACACGCAATTTGTATAGGCAAAGGCGCAAAGATGCGAGAGCGAATGCCACGTAATTTTGTATCATTTCACAATCGCGGGATTTTTGCTGCAATAGAGGAAATGCCCACGTGGCTGCCATCGAGGCGACAGTCCAAATATACAAGATGTTCAAACCACCATAACCGTTGCCGGTTCCTTTTTTCCTTATTTATTTATTTATTTATTTTGTTTGGTTATGGTTTGTGTTGATACATCACGGTCTGTCGTATTAATATTCACTCGTTGATGTTCTCAATCATAGATTACTACTAGATTATTCCAACCCATTCATCAGAGATTAGATGCACATGAGAGAGAGAGAGAGAGAGAGAGAGAGAGAGAGAGAGACCTCTTTCCTTAAACAACGGTTGTTGTAGTTGCTTATGACAGACGCAAGCCCGGAAATCCAGTTATATTGAACTGGCAACTGGCTAGTGGTAGTGGCATATGCCATTCCAGTTGGGCCCTAAATTAAGCAACTGGGCCAGACTGGTCTTACAGTTTCGTATATCAGCTCTTGTTGTGAATTCTATTAAAATGTCTAATATTATTTCCCGTATTGATTGATTTTTATTTATACATAGACTTATTACACTGGTAACATATGTAATTTTTGTTTTAGTTTATGTTTGTTTAGTTACTTTATAACATATTTACAATTATGTTATATTAATTTAAATTTAGCAAATATTTATTTCTTCTTAATTAATTGTTATCCATGCTCAGTTTGTCAACCATCTTTTTTCTTTACCCAAACCTTTTTGTCTCAAGAACTAATTAGTCAGCAGCAGCTGCTGGTTTGGTATAAATTTAAGATGATGAGACAAAATAAATAAAGGAGAATGGATAGGAAAATGCAAAAGTAAAAGAAGCCTTTTTCTGGGTCAACATAACCGACAACGAATTAGATTTCCTTTTTATTTTTTTAATATTTTTTTGGTGAATACTAATAAGATTTTCTTGTTTTATTATTTGATCGCATGTCCCCTAGTAAAGTAAACGCTGACAGGAAGGAAAAAATAAAAAATAAAAATAAAAACAAATAAAACAAACAAATACCCAAAAAATTAAAAAAATAAAATAAAACAAACAAATACCAAAAAAAATAAAATAAAAACACACACACAATTACTGCATCTAAGTTCAGATTTAGGCCCAATTTCATTTACAAGATTCTCGCTGTTATGGAGCAATAATAGCCAACGTAGTGTTCTCTGTTTATTTGGTGAATGTCAGAGATTCGTGGTGGAATTAATCCCCGCCAAAAGTGAGAATATATAATAAAGATTTTTTTTTCATTTGATTCATTTTTCTTTTGCTATTCATTTTACATCAGATCTTTTAAAACGTTAATTAAGTATAGTTTATCTTTTTTATGTTATAATTTTTTTATCATTTACAATATCATAAATGATTGTAAATATGTAAATGTCAATGTTATATTAATTTAGTTAGTATACCAACTGAATCAATTTAATTTAAATAATATATATTATATCTATTAAGTATTTTTACTTATTTGATATTACTTAATAATATCATTTTATATAAAATATTTCAATGGAAAATTTTCATAAACTTTTGGAGTTTAAAAATTCATTATTTACCTTTTAAGTGTGAAGTCTCTTCTTCAATTTAACTGTAGAGGGGTTCAATTTGATAAATGCATTTATATCTTGTATAGAAAATTGTATTTTTTGCTTTGCGTAATGGTCCACCCTTTGTATTAGCCTTTCGAGGCTAGGTTCAAGTTTGGGATTTTCGTGTCCGTTTTGCAAAATATGTTACGAGACTCGATTTTTCTCCAACAATACGTCAATTGCTAAAGTCAAATGCTTTAGCTGCAGAAGCACAAGCTTCTCCTGTGGAATCAATGGGAGAGCTTTTGTTAGTTTTGCCGTTGCTAGGAGAATCACTGAATTCAATTGGATTTGTTGTTTATAAGCTGGATTATGGTGGAAAAAGATGCGAATCTATGGAAACGTTACCTAATCATACTCTTTTTATGAGAAAAAATGGATATATTTCAATGTTCACAATGGATTTACCAGAACTGAGAGAAAATTGAATATACTTCATAAATGAAGAATGAGATTTAAGCGTTACGTGTAATATTGGAATCTACGACTTGAAAGAAAAAGAAAAAAGGATAGTCAAGCAGGTTTATGATATGAAAGATTGCAAGGCTACTTCCGCAGCACCATTTGGGTTTGTTCCTAATCCTTGGATCGTGCGCCATGTAGATCATCTTCCTTTAAGGTATTTTCGTATCCAATAATTTAATAAAATACGTTACTTTATTGATTGTGATATAGTTATCCAGTATTAGTTTCTAATTTTAAGTTATTTTGATATACAGGTGCCTCTGCCTTTATCTTCCATATGATAAAAAAAAAAAAAAGCCATTGATGAAAAGTCATTGCAAAACATGTATCTATAACAATTTTTGCTATCACTGCATTTATTAAGTTTTGCGGTTGATAAAATAATATGTCACGATAGACAAGTTTTAGCAATAATACTGAGTTATCACAAAAGTCAATTAGTACTAACAAGTTTATATGGTATAAATTTTCTATTAGTCTAACAAAAATATAAGCAACATACAATAAAATGGCATGTAAAAATGATAGAATATTATAATAAAAGTGATTTTAAATAGGAGATATATAATGGTAAAGCCATTTTATCCTTATCAATTATATTATTTTTTTTTTTTTAAACTAAAAGGATAGAATGATGGCAAGCATTAAACCATCATGATAAAGTACAACTTCAATTAAAACAACTCCACCGCCTCTTTATTTTAACTGCCATCATTCACCCATATGTACATATCTTTATACCTTAATCCTATTCCATTCTCATATAAGCCCCATTCTTGGTGAGAGACATACTTAGAAGCAAAGAGAAAGAAGGAAAGTAGAGAATTAAAAAAAATTTCTCCTAAATATTTATGTCTTTTTTTCTAATATAAGAGATAGGGTATTATTCATTGTGTTTTCTTTATTTTTAGAAAAAAAATTATCATATTCTTTTGTTATAATAAAATTATTTTAAAATTGTTAATTATTTTATGTGTATTTTATTTGAATATTTTTACACACAAACTTCTTATTTTTATAATTTCTACTTCAGCTGAAATTATATGTCATATACCAAAATATCTTAACAATTGGAAATAAGAATACGGAGGGAGAAGATTATATGTTCGTTTATGAAGCATGCTTGGTCCTTAAACAGAAAATCATATACGATTAGGAATTTTGGCAAAGATTTTGCATTTATTGGTTTTGCCGTTGCTTTACCAAAATATCAAAGACCGGTTCTTTACAAATTTGATCAGTCAACTAGAACAACTCCTGCGTGTGGAAATCGTAGTTGCCTTTCTACCAGCTACAATGAATGTATGGATGGGCTTTGGTTTTGTTGAAGTTACACTTCGAGAAGATCTAGATTTGGTGAGGTACCTCTTAACCAAGTTCAGCTATCTCACCATTTTGAAGAAACTTCCGAACTGAGGGTAAGGCAAACTGACTGAGAATCAATAGGTAGTTGGAGTCTCAGTATTAGATAGGAGCTTATAGCAAACATTCTGCTAGGAGCTCATGTGATTTGTTGTTTTGATGTTTTATGCATTTTTTAGGGGAAAATTGTGATAAACTGAGATTAGCACATAAAACATATTGGAAAAAAACCGTCATTTGTTGATTTTACTGTTGCTCTATTTGAGGTTTTGAAAACAGAGTCAAAAAACTGTTGAAGAATAAATCTCATCGCTGACTATATGAGTTTTTCTTTCTTTTTGCAACTATAAAGTCAATAAGGTTGTGTTAAGCTCGTTCTCGAAATGTTCTAGTGTCTAATGGGTATTAATGATCAATACACCTTTAACCTTTAAGTCATGGTTTTATGCTTGGCTATAGGCTTTCTTCTAAAGCAAACTTGAGCAGTGTACTGGGGTAATTTTGATAGTAGCCTACCATTTAAGATCTCTATTGAACCTGCCAAGTAAATAAAACAAACAAAGATGGATCAAATTTTACTAAACGAAGAAATTAGCTTGCATAATTAAGACCATGAAATACAATGTAGATGTTGTAATTGAGAATTAAAGTCTGTTTTTTTCATCGAATTGTAAGTACTTGTTAATTGCTCACAAATATTAATCTGATTTAAATGACTGCATAGGAAGTATTTGTCTTTTTTCGTCGAAAGGGAGGAAGTATTTGTGAAACTTCAATGTCAGTTAGTGTACAAAATTTCGAACAGACTAAAAAATTTAAGACAATGAACAATTAATTAGTTCAATTAATCTCCTTAATTGAACCTGGAATTTAATAAATGATAATAATCAAGAAAAACCAACCTTGGATCTTTAAAGTTTGCTGCATTATTAAAATGGAAGTTTAAAATTTCTTAGAAGTATACAATATGTATACATAGGTCATTCAGAAATAAATTCAGCCTAATTGTTTGATATATCTTTGATGAATGGCAATAATACTTTCCTTCTTTTCTTTTCTTTTTCCCTTCTTTTCGGGAAAGAAAAGTACAAAAATAAATAATAGATATTAAAATATCAATAGGAGATGATTGTTAATTATGATAAAGATGGAGAATCACCAATCCAATGGTTTTTTTTTTTTTAAATTCAAAATTAAAAATTTTTAATTCAATATTATTTTTATGGTGATTTTTAATTGATTAGATTATAATTTTTTAATTTATTATTAAAATAATATATTGTAATTATATATATAGTACATCTAATACACTTTATTAGCAATAAAGACATTATAGAATATCATTAAAGGTTAATTTGTTTACTCTGTATATTTATTTATTTTAAAAAACAATACACAGTGTATTAATTAATGTCAGTGTATTAATTAATGTCATACTGTAAAATGTAGATTATCGGAGTAAATTGGTTTGTTGTCACGTGAGTAGTTTTTCTTTTGTCATGTGCTCAGTTTAGTTGTGTTGGTTGTGTTAGTTTGGGTTGTTATTCCTTTTTGACAAGTGTCTCGTTTGTATTGGTTACTTTGTCATTGTAATGAGACCGTTAGCTCTGTGTATAAGCTGAAATTATCAGCTTTCATTGTAAGCAACCTTTATCTTCGGGGAATTACACACATTAGCTATTTTCTCTCTCATTTTCCCGCTCTGTTTTGTTTACAAAGCCCAGCTTACTTTCTTGAGTTTAGCTCAGATGGATCAAAGAAATAGTTTGGACCGAAAAAGATTGGGACCTGGACCATCACCGAAGATGGATTATACACAGTACACGTACAAGCCACATCGAACAGATTTGGTCGCTGGTGCACCCAAAAACATCTCTTGGTAAAAATAGCACGTGCCTTTTCTACATCATAAAGAAATTATAAATTATTATTATTATTATTTTTTTTTTCCTTATTAAATTTCATTCCAAACAAACCGTAACGGTCTGTTACACCATTAGACGGACGCTAATTGGCAAACCCATCTGGTTAGCGTCGATCTTGTCTTAGAATAACTTTTATCGCTAGCAGATGTGACGAGTCCTTGATTGAGATGGCAAAACAATCCATGTAATTCAATCTTCAAAGGGAGGACGAGGACCAGTACAAGCTTCTTTGATCCAGATATGGGATGGAAGCTGGGACGAATGGAGGCTGAGACAATGATTATACTTTTCATCCCATTTATATATGAATATTTAAAAGAAAATTAAAAATATTCTATATATATATATATATATATTTACATATTTATTAATATTGAATAAAAATAAAGATTAAGAAGAAAGGACAAAAATTTTCATCCATTCAAAAAAAAAAATTAATATAATACTTAATAGCAATAAAAACATATAGAATATTATTAAAGATTAGTTTTGTCAGTACTTTATATATTTATTGACAAAAATAAAAAATACATAGTATATAAATTGACGTTATAAAATGTAGATGAATCAAAGAAATTGTTCGGAACGGAAAAGATTGAGACCAGGGCCATCGCTGAAGATGGACCATACACAGCATCCATACAAGCACACACGAGAATAGAAACATCTCTTGCTGTATTGGATATCACTATAGATTAATTCGGTCACTCTATGTATTATTGAAAAAAAAAAAATAGAATACAATACAATATTAATAAATTATAATATTAACTTAATATGTCATAAAAATAAATATATAATTATTAAAAAAATAGTCACAGAGGCATTCGACCTTTCTTTTAACACTCTACCAAGAGCTTTTTGATTTATTATCCAAAAAAAATAAAAATAAAAAGAAAAGGAAAAAGAAAAAAGAGAGAGAGCTTCGAGCCTTCTAGCCTCTAGAAAATGTAACAGACACATGAAACTATTCCAACTTGTTTTTATTTTTTTTTTGGTGAATTATTCCAACTTGATTTCTATGCAACTAACTTTGGCATAAACCTCCATGCCCATTCTTGCTTTTAAAAGCCTAGATACTAGAACCAATTACAAAGAAAAAAACCAATTTAGTAGAGACTATAAATACGGTAGTAAATTTAAATGCCAAGCACATATAAATTGCCATGAAAGTCCAGGCCATACACGAGGAAATGAATGATTTGTATATGTAAGCATTTAAAGTAAGGGCCTAATTATATATATATTTTTGGAGGTTAGGAGCCTAATTATATTTGATCAACTATTAACTTAAAGTACACTCACGTGGGAGCTCAGTGGTTAACACACTACAGCCCGGCCAGTGGAAGTCTGAGTTCGAATCTTGGGGGGAAGGGGATGCCAGGGGCATAGCAAAAAACTATTAATTCAAAGTAGTTAAACAACGAACCGTAGATTAGTTGGGCCTAAAATTTTTGGTTGGAAGCCGACTGGGCCCAGCCTGGGTCACTTATGCAAGCTTTGTAGATCAGCCAAGCTTTGAATAAACATGCTCAATTTTTGTTTTGGGTCGTTCGTTTTTACACGACTGAAACTTCTACTTTCATAGTTATTCACATAAAATTACCAAAAAAACCTTTTTTATTTTGTTTAATTCTCTTTTCAAACCTTTAACAAATTTTATTTTCTCTTCAGAGTTTCGTGGAGTGCACTTATCAAATCAGCTTATCGCATTGTTTTTCATCTGGGTCAACTTCGAAGATTGATTCTCGTTGTCCTTCTTCAGATTCTCGTTCTCGTCCAGTAAAACAGCCACCTCGACCATAGTAGCCACCTCGACCATAGTAGCCTTCTCCACCGACCCAAGGTCCTCGCTGGAGTTCGATGGGCTGTAAGTGTAGCTACCAACGAGTTTCCGGCGGAACATTTGCCGATGATGGATTTCCTAGAGGAGCTCTTTTTGTCCTTGCCGAAAGTGGTCGTTGGCCAATTTCCATTTATCTGATACAACCTTTCCAGAGACCTGGAAAAAGAAACATTAAAAAATAAATTTAATGAATCGAAGATAATTCAAAGAGGCAAAAAAGAAAACATTTATTTTGTGGAAAAATGTTTTTTTTTTCATTTATTTAACTACTATGGAAACGCATTTTTTCCATAAAATATAAAATAATCAAGTAAAATGGAAAGTATAACCACTGCACCACACACAATGCACCCAAAAAAAAAAAAAAAAAACAACGGTAGGTTAATAATTTAAAAGGAAAACTGAAAGTTAAGAAGGATATTTTTGTAATTATATGTTAAAATGAAGTGTGAAGAAGGATTTGGATCGTGTAAAAAGAACAGCCCTTTTTTAAAAAAATAAAATAAAATTATAATTCAAATTTGGCAAATATTTATTAGTAAATTGCACAAATTCTTCTCAAGTTTTTTCATATATACCTTTCAATTTATTATTATTATTTCTTTTTTAATTTCATGTGCATCCTTTGTGGTTTAATTTTCTTTTACATAATTTTATTTTCTTAGTCAAACTTTAAAATATAGTGACCAATTTTTTTTTATTATTTGCAATGATAAAAATATCCTCCAAGTAAAATAGAAAATAATTATTCCATCTCTTTAGAAATTATTTTTACGATAAGTTTATTTGTCAATAAATGCCACCTTTGACAAATTTTTTTATTTTGACAATGTAGTTATTTGTATATATGTTAACTTAAGAGTAAATTATACAAACTCATTTTTTATTTTTTATTTTTTACTTTAATACTCTATATATTGATTTTATTCTTGTCTTTGTAAAAAATTAAACCTTTTTGACCATCAAATTTTAAAGTTTGGCTAATCGGGTGGGACTATGTTAGAAGATATTGATTTTGAAGGAAAATTTGTGCAATTTTAACAAATCGAGTGCGGATATGAAAAAGCTTAAAAATAAAAGAGGAAGTTAACGTAATTTACCCCATCTGTATAGCTTGTTATCGATTATCAGTTTATCACCATCCTTTTCTTTTCCTAAACCTCTCTTTTCGCAACATCTAACCAGTTAGTGGCCTTCATGTTCGATATTTGGTGGAAATATTTTTATAAAAAAAAAAAAAAAAAAAAAGAAAAGAAAAGAGGAGACAATATGGAGAAGATACGAAAAACTAAAAGGGAAAAGACAACGACTAGCTATAGCAATAACAAATAGATTTAATATCTTCTCTCTTCATTAGTATGTGTAGCATTGTTTGAAAACATAGATAAAGAAATTTAAAAAAAAAATACAAAAGAATAATTTTTAAATAAAATAAGATTATATTATTAAAAAATAAAAATAAAGATAAAAAAAAAAAGAGACAGAAAATCTAATTCTATTCAAATACAAAAGTAAAGAAGAAAATAATATAATTTATAATAGCAATAAAATTACAATGTAAAATATTCAATAGGGATTAATTTTGTTAGACTCCATATATTTTTTGACAAAAGAAAAATACAGTATATTAATTGACGTCATAAAATGTAGATGAATCAAAGAAATTGTTCGGAACAAAAAAGATTGGGGCCAGGAGACAGTCACTGAAGATGGATCATACACAGCACACGTACAAGCACACACCAAAACGGACTTGGTCGCTGGTGCATCAAATAACATCTCTTGCTAAAAGTAGCACGTGCATTTTTCTACACTAAAGAAATATTATTATTATTATTTGTCAATTATTAATTTTCCACCCGAAACAAATCCTAACGGTCTGTTTCACAATCAGACGACGCCAATTGGCAAACCCATCTGGTGAGCATCGACTTTGTCTTTGAATTGCGTAGCAAAGGTTGGTGCTTATTCCATCTGCCACTAGCAAGATTGGCAGACGTGACCGAGTCCGTGAAGGCCTTGACACGTTGCATTGCGACCTTTAGCGTTTCCACAGACATATTGGCAAAGCACATTCTAAACCACCCAGGTTCAGGGCAGTGGCAAGAAGACCCAGGTGAGACATTCAAACCGACGTCGCAAAGTATCCTCTTCCACAGCTCTTTCTCTGCTTCAAAACTCCCGGACTTTAAAAGATGCCTCATATCCACCCAGCAAAACAAACCGGCATTACTTTTCAAACACTTAATCCCTGCATTCTTAAGCCCCGAAACCATAAGTTGCTTCCTCTTTTGGAGTCTTTTTCGGTTAGTTTTTATGTATTTGCTAGTGAATTTCTTGTCGGACAGAATTTGGGAGAGTAAATACTGAGTCTGGGACGAAACTAGCCCGAAGCTTGACATCTTTGTCGCTGCTGAGACAACTGTTTCATTGTTAGAGTAAATCATGCCGACCCGAAAACCGGGCACACCGAGATCTTTTGAGAGACTATAGACGATATGAATTCTGTTCCACACTTGGGTATCTTCGAGTTTTCTACTCCCTACAGCTTCTGTAATACTCACAAAGCTCGGAGAGTCAAAAACCGTTCCGGAATAAATTTCATCGCTGACTATATGGATGTTTTTTGCGATGATAAAATCAATAAGGCTGTTAAGCTCGTCACGAGTGGTGCTAGTGCCTAGAGGGTTCGAAGGATTAGTAATCAGTACACCTTTAACTTTTAAGCCAAGTTTTTGTGCTTGATCATAAGCTTCTTCTAAAGCAGAGGATGTGATTTTAAAACCATTTGAACTTGAGCACTTTATTGGGACAATTTCAACGCCCGTCCTCCATTTAAGATCCCTATCGAACCTGCCAAATAGAGACAGAGAGTGAGAGACGGAGAACGAACTTATAAGATTGTTTTTCCAGACATTAGAAAAACGAAAATACTTGAAAAGATGATAAGGGATTTCACGTGTTGTGAATACATATATATATATATATATATATATATACGCACCCAGGATAGTACGGAACAGGGAGGAGAAAAGCATCGCCAGGGTCAGCAAGGCAAAACATGAGAGTCTCATTTGCTGAAGTTGCACCAGCAGTGAGAACCAGCTTATTGGGATCGAACTTTACCTTGTTTCCTCTTATCTTAGCCATGAACTCTACCAATTCCTAAATCGAGTAAAGTTCAAATTAGATTAAAGACCATCAAAATATAATATAATATATATATATATATATATATATATGTTTTCTCTAACGGAGAAAGATATTGTAATCAGAAATGGGGCTGACTTTCTTGAATGCAGACAAGCCGTGATAGTCTTGGAAAAGAGCCAGCTCTTTGAATACAGATTCCCCATTTTTCATCAACCCTACTGCGTCCGGGTTGCTAGCAATCCATGACTCAAGAAGGTCGAAGGAAAGCTGCAAAAACATTAAAAACACGAATGAGAAACTAAGCCTCAAATAATAATAAATTATTTGTAAGGCTACATACGCATTGTTGTTTTTATTATTATTTTATTAAGGATAAAGGATTTAAACACAAGTCATTATCTAGAAACAGTGGTTTTCATGTTAAAGTGGTTTATGACCAACCAATTTAGTGAGTTTCTGAATTGGCAAAAGTGTTGAAAACTATTGGGCTGTGTTTGGGAATGCAGCGTTGACGTATGGGGATTACTTAAACCATAACATAACGGACAAAATTAGAATATTTTCCATGATAGAGTGGGTGAAAATAATTAGGTAGCATATCCACTATTTTCCTATGAGTATTCATATATATATTATATATATATGTGTATATATTCTTATTAATATATATATATATATATTCATATGTATATATATTCTATAAACTTTTCGGATATATAAAAAATAAATAAATAAAATGAATTTTTCAAGAAAATATTAAACCGGTTGTGGGTTTGCTCACCTGATTCTCTGCAAGTCCCATCTGAATTATTCCGTTTGGATTTTGAACTCTATCATAGGGATTTTTCTCGTATTCTTGCCACCCTAGAAAATAGGAAGAGTCTTGACCATGTGAATCACAACTAATTTTTCTGGACAACATTTTCGTATATTCCTGCTATATATTTAGCCTTATGATGAAATAACTTCTAATAAGCTAGCTTTTCACAGACACCGGGGGGGGGGGGGGGGGGGGGGGTGGAAGAGAGATCGAGAGAGAGAGCAAGTGAGAGAGTGGGACTTTGTTGGGGACTTGGGAGGGATTGACGTGTGCGGGACGCTACTTATAGGAGCTCACCAGATAATAATCCGACATCATCAAACGCGAATTGACGGTGCTGATTCTTTGACTAAAATCGCCAGCTGTTGGAGCTTTCCTCTTTGTTGAATTTAGCAGTTGCTTGTTTTTGTTAAACACAATTTTGACATAAATAATAGACTTATATTTTACCAGTTTAAGATTTTAAGATGAATAGTAAGTTAATACTTTTTATCATTTTTTATTTTTTTTACTTATGCGATCACACGTCAATCTAATTATAATAAGTATATACTTAGAAGCGTAGAAAGGTAGCAAGTATTGTCAATCCTCAACCTCAGTAGTGTACAAAATTACAAACAAAAGAATTAATTTAAGACTATCGATGAACAATTAATTAGCTAGTTCAATTAATCTCCTCAATGAATCTGAAATTTAGTAAATGATAATAATTAAGATAAAACCATTTGTGGCTGTTGATTGATGATCCTAAAAATTTACAATATTATTACCAAAAAAACTAAAAATAAAAAATTTCCTACAAGTATAGACAGGTCATTCAGAATTTAATTCAACCTAATTATTTTATATATCTCATTGATGAATGGAAACAATATTTTCCTTTTTCTTCTTTTTGGCAAAAGAAAGGTACAAGTACAAACAAGAAACTCAACTTTATCATAGGAATTCATAGCTCACAAAAAATTACAAGAAAATTTTTACTATTATTATTAATTTCTTTTTTGCCCAAGAAATACTTGGGTTTGTATTTGCATTTTGACGTCAATCCTTATAGAAAGTTTGATGTGGTACTTTCACCCAAAAACAAAAAAAAAAAATGTTGAATGTAGTACAGTGTGAAAATAGAGGATATTGGATTTAAAGAAGAACACTGAGAGCACCGACATGCTGACATCACTGCAGAAGCCATCTCGCTGTACTGTAAGCATTAAAATTTATTTTTTCATTAATTTTGGTGTGTATCGTGTTCCATATCAATTGTGTTTGACTTTTATTTTTAAATGTTTGTTATTTGTATGGGTTAAAGAATTTTAACTTTAAACTTCTGCTTCGTTTATGTTAAATTGGATATTTAAAATTAAAATTATGTCTTTGGATATTTTGCAGTATGAAAAAAATATGGAATTGGGAGCAATGTGAATTTTAACATTGAGAAATGGATTATCTGAAAAGTGAATTATTCATATATACAACAAAATAGAATGGGAACCTCGTGAGACTAATGCTTTAGCTGATGAGGTTGTCAAGTGCTCTCTTCGTTGCTGTAATTCTGTGATTCATTTTGATGTATCTTCTTTTAGGGATCTTCCCCTATATTTGTGCTCAGATGTTTAGTTAAGGATTTAGAATCCTTGTAATCCTCTTTTGAATGGTCTTTTTTTTTTTTTTCTTTTTTTTTTTTGGGGTCTATTAATGCAGTGTATTTATCAAAAAAAAAAAAAAAAAAAAAGGAACCCGAAAGATAATATCTACAGGTAATTTTCTTTTATATTTGTGGTTTTTTTTTTCTTTTTTTTATACCCCTATCATATTCGTAGTTGACTGTTAAAAAGCTATCTATATATTTTTCTTTTTAGATTTTTTCTATTCTCTGCATATATATGTTTGAAAAAAGATAATCATACCTTGATGTTGTACCTGTATATGTTTAAAGTGAAAGATATTCTCCACCAGTTTATATAGATTGCATTAAAGATTTTTATTTTTCAAATAACAAATGTTTAATCAATAGTTTCAAAAGCTTATTTAGAGTTTAAAATCAAAATTTTTACCATTCTCTGGGTTTGTTACCTCTAACGAGTGTCTAAACATTCAAAAAATTAATACTTAGCTAGGTGTCGTCTGATAATGTAGTTGAATTTTTATTTTTATTTTTATTTTGTTGAATTTGTAAATGCTTAAGATATTTAATAAATTATAATTACCATAAAGCAACATTTAATGTAAACATATTATACATAATTATATAGAAAATTTTTAAAAAGAATAATAATAATAATAACAAAAAATCAACCATATTACCCAAAAAAAAAAAAAAAAAAACTTAGTTTACCAGGCGACAACCCCCATTTTATAAAAATATAAATAAACATAAAAAGTAAAAAATTAAAATAAAATAAAAACTGTCAAAATGTTATTATGGATGAACTATCATGGTGTTTATGAATATAGACCACATTTTTTGTATGTTGTCTTTTTTGACATATTAGGTAGTAAAAAGATATTTATGGTAACCATGATCAATATGTCTGTATTGTGTCATCTTAGTCATCTAGCTAATTACAGTAACACACAAACGCTAAGCAATTTTAAACTTATCATTGGTTATAATGAAACCATGCATGTATCTAAATATTCTTCAGTTTTCATGTTCAAACATATATATTTATATATAAACGTTAAACTCAAATATTAAACAAGAAGTTTTTATTTATTTCCCAAAGAAAAAGTAAAAAAGATAATTAGACCACAAAAAGCTGTATGTCTACATTGTCTCCACTCCAATAATGTGACCAAGGACTCTCAAACATTTACGACTGTTGAGCTTTTTGATAAAAGTATGTATGCTAATTCAAGTGCCTATGAGAAATTACTTCTGGTTTGCATTTAAATTCTACTCGAAAACCTGAAAAAAATTCAATGGTGACCCATTCACCATCAAAATTTTGCCACATACATAATCATTTGCCACATACATAATCATTTTCATACGGAGGAGTCAAAAATGCAATTTGGGAAAAGTTTTGATCATGGACTCGTTGGCCACATGTCCCGATGTCAAATGAGAACCATGGTGGTCCATGGATCTCCTTATTACTTATGTTGAGCATTAAGATTCCTTGGAAAGCGCAGCAGGGTTTTCGGACCCAGGGGCGCCTATGCCAGCCCAGTTCGACTTCGAGTCATTTAAAACGGGTCCCACCTAACTCTCAAGTCCTGTCGGCCATCTTCTCTTTGTCTCCCTCTCCGACTAATCCAATATTTGCTTGTTTTTATCTACAATCATCTCGTTATTTTTCACCAATCACAAAATGACAATTCAGTGCCACTTTATTGTTTCTTTGTTTGTGTTTTATTTATTTATTTTTTTGGATTAAAAAAAAAAAAAAACAAAACAAAACAAAATAAAAGTAGAGCTCTATAATTGGCCTTCCGTTTCTTTTCCGGAAACGAATCTGCAAGACTTGCCCCTCTCTCAATGTATACTATCTAGAAAGAACCAACACACACACACAAAAAATAAAAAAATAAAAAATAAAAAAAAATAATTAATATATTAAAAAAGAATTTGCTAAATTTTAAAATGAAATTTTAGGAAATAGTATTAATATTTAAAGTCTGCCTTTCGTTTTCTCGTTATTTTTCTTGGAACCAACCGAGCTTCATAAGAGTCAACTTTGATTGAGATTAATGCAGATGCCGACTGATTATTTTAATTAAGACGGAGAGTCTCAAAACTTGACTTCGAGCAGGAGTGCGTGACTAACGACTGAAGAAGTTTGTGTAACAAATTTTGTATTTTTTTATTCCTTGATCTTGATGTTCCCTATTAGTTTAATTACTCCAAAACCACAATATTATACGTATACTTGCTTCAATTAATTAATATGTCTATTTTCCCGTACAATCAATGCACGTAAAACAAAGGATTTTTTTTTTTTTTTTTTGGTACTAAATGTAACTAATCTTTCACCATATTTAGAAAACCAAATGTACCAAATTCATAATTCATTGACAATAATTCCTTCTTCATTTTTTCTTTCAATTTTAAATGACAATAATTCCTTCTTCATTTTTTTCTTTCTATTTTAAATGTGATATGTAATTCTTCCATGCTATATTAAAAGAAAATGCCATGAGCAGGAAACTATATCAAAAAAGTTAAACGTGTTGCATTTTTCGGAGTCGTTTTCTAGTATTTATCGAGCAGTGCTCAAGGCCCTACCTCGTTATGGAGCAAGCTCTTTACTAACAATATTGAAGAATAAAACCAAATATATCCTGCTAAAATTATAAAAATACAAATTCAATATCGGACTGTTAATTTCTAATTTTCTATTTACATGACAAGAAAACTCACATACCTATATATGTCAATGAGTACTTAATTAGTTAAATTAATGGATATCAAAGCTCTCTAAATCTTTTTTTTTTTTTTTTTGAGCTTGATCATAAGTTGAATGTAAACTTTAGTTTGTTTAAAAATTAAGAAAAAATAATATTATGCATGAAAGAGATGCTTCTAGGAAAAGAAAAGAGTGTAGAGAGAGGCGGTGTTGCAAATCCATAACTACTACAGCTCAAATGAAGATCCCTGATGTTGATTACTTTGTCATTTTTCAATCTGCACCTAATTCATACGTATTTGGTGCAAAAGGATGAGATAAAGCGGGTAGTTGTGTATTAATATTGAATTCCTGGTATATACAATACAAGTTAAGCAGAAATAGTAGTATTATTTTGGTAGTAACCATCAAGATGAGCTGCCCGAAAATGAACCACACAACGCGTTTTTGCATATGTAATATAAATCCAATTTTCCACCAAGTTTATTTTATTAATTAGACATGCAATTTGTTTCTCATAATTGTTAATTTGAGTAGTATTAGTTATTAATTAATTAGAGGGTATATTACATATGATTTATGAAGTGTGGGACCCGTATTTGTCTTCTGGGTCAATCTCAGCCCCCTATCCTCCCGGCCTAGATATTTATGAGTCTAGGACATCCCTCTACCTTTAATATTTCATTGGATGACAAAGGAAGAGGGTGTCAGATAGTTATGTCTTTTTCGCATTTTGAATTATTACCCCTTATCTTAACTCTTTAAGGAGTTTTATCTTCCACAAAATGGAAAAATATTGGGCTTTTCTCACCAAACTACCACCCCAAGAAATGTTAACCATTATTAGCCAATCTTGCGTCTATGGCCTATGTTATTGGCTAAGAAGCATTTTTTTTTTTTTTTTTAATCTGAATGATTATACTACTTTATATGGGAGTTGAGGGAAACCCCAAGTTCCAAAATTATTGATGCAACTTCCTTTCAGATAATTATCATTTCTTTATACTAATCAATTGGGAAATAATAAGGGACCGATCGAAGAATATTCTTCAAGGATAAGAATGCCCATATTGATACTGCAAAACTCTAGGAAGCATGAGAAACAAATATATTTCAGTTTATGGGAACTCTTCTCGTGGTTTCTGTCTTCTTCAATTGGAACCTTGACTATAAGTGGTTGAAGGACTGTCCTAGCAGGCTCATCCTTGCACCGCCCCCCTTCCAACCCAATTCATGAACTTGCGCCACTTGTTTTTTCTTCTCTATTTTTCTTTCTTTTTTCCCTTTTTTTTTTTTTCTTTATCCAAATTAATAAACGTTTAGCTAATGTTAACAGAATTAACAGAACTATAATGTTTATGCTTAGATGATTTTTCCCACAAATTTTTAGTTTTTAATTCTAGCAAACAACTTAACTATATGTAACATATGCTCAATTATGTTAATTTTGTGTAGCATTTTGTTTTGGAATTTTTCATATGCTTAATTAATTAATGTGTGTATTTGGAAGTGAAAGTGAAATGAGAAAGGAAACAGGGAAGGTAGAGGACGTAAATAATTGGAGAAAAGAAGCCACGTGGTCTGTAGTATAAGTTTTGATATTGGTCATGTGGAAACCAAAACCAGGGGGTTCCTTAGCCACTCCCGAAACATCATTCCATGGACCCCACCTCTTTCTGACAACCAGCATGGCGCTCACGTTAGGCCATGCCTCATGGTTTTTTTATGGACCAGTATCCCCCCTTGGACAAAGACATTCGACTCTCTTTGCCTATTTTGTTTGCTCAATTTCCGCAACAAAATTAATATTAATGGGCCTCTTCTCTCTTTTCTCTTTCACTTCTCTAGCTAAATACCTAACAAAAGAGAATAAAACGACATAGTCACCCGCAGACCCCTTAAACGTCCACGAAAGTTACATCCACCCACTTGGGGAGATAGACGTAACCCAAATAGAAAGTTCAATTTCCTCGGTGATCACTAGCAAGAATTTAAGACTCTATAGGATTAACTCTAAACGACAAATGTACACGTACGGAAAAAGTGAGAGATATCCAATTGAACTCTTTGTACACTTAGTCATTAGTACTACACTAACCCACCTTCACCACAATCTTAATCTTCGTGTGCTAGGCTCCAACATTCATAAGACAATCCAAATAATTCATTATAAAATTTTAGATTATGACAAATTCTAATCTATAGTTTTTTCTATTATCTTTTAACTTTTATATTTATAATATTCATATGTTTAATTTAGCGATAAAATTAAAATTATTGAAAATATATTTTTCAAGTCTAGAATTTATTAAACTTTAACTTTAAAATTATATATTAATTTATTCTAAAAGATAGAATTAAATAAATCATATTTTTAATATCTACATCAGTATATTTTAAATCTGTATATAATTCAATTCTTGTTCTTATCTTCTTCTCTATAAAGTTTCCAAATCATTGATGTCAATCTCTTAGATTCAACCACATTAACAAAACTAACAGAGCATGAAAGGCCCACTTAGGTAGGGAGCTAGGTGACAGTGGTGAAAGCCATTAATGGAAATTTATTCCTCTGTGAGAGTGAATACGTCAATAGCCGTTTCAAATTGTAACTTTTGACCGCCCAAAAGTTGTGATGTGGAAAGTATATGTTTCAGCGAAACTGCGAAAGGGGAGAAAATTTACCATCATGGTTGTCTCAGTTGTCTGATAAAACTTAAATTGTGTTACCAGACACAGTGTTGACGTTCCAACATAGTCTGGCCCAGCTTTTGTTGGAAATTCCAGCATGCACAGAGTTGAATTTGGGAATTGAATTGAATTGAGAGAGAATAGGAATCCAAAAGCCACCTAATTCAACTCAACTCCACCGCCCCACGCGATGCATACATCTTACATTATGTGGAAATTCGGGAGAGAGAGAGAGATAATCAAGATCAACACAAACACATTTTTCAATCAAAAAAAAAAAAACAAAAGCAAACACAAACACATTTAAGCCAAAAAAATTGAAACACACACACACACACATATATATATATATATGTATATGTATATGCACTTATTAATTATTAGAAATTTAAAAGTGTGAGTCACTAAACGGCAATCCCTATTCGTTATGCACTTATTAGTTATTAGAAAGTCAAAATTACGAGTAAACAGCAATCTCTATTCGTTCGGTCAAATATTATTTGCTTATTCAACGGCTTGTTGTTTAAGCACCCTTTAGAATATATTAGCAAGCTCATCATCATAAGTCCTAAATTGACCAGATCTTTTTCTTGTCTACTGTCTAGCATACACATTTTTTTGTTCTCTTTTCTTTTTTCGTATGTTTGTTGTAAATCTTGATAATTTACCAAAAACTTTATTTGGTCGTAACCGACCACATGTAAACGAAATCCCATATCTGGTTTTATATAAGAAAAAGGATCTTCAGGGCGAATTTTACAAGGTCCAACATTGAAACATTGAAGTTTTTATAAGGTCCCACTAAAATTATATCGGCCATGCCTCTGTTTCTATCAGGACCAACCCAACATTTTCCTGGTTCTTCATTTACTAGCGAGCAGACAAGTGCTTGGCGCTGAATAAGAAAACCTAGGCCCACTAAAGTCAAAGATTTTTAAGCCATGGCCAAGCTAATGATGAACAGAATAACTATCACCCCCAACCCACATGCATCTTGTCTTACTTAGGCCTGTCAGGAGTTTTAATGTTTCATCTACGAGTATGATTAAGTATGGGGCTCTGAGATTTTATATCATAACGGCCTATGGTTATATGTATGGGGTCTATTTAAGCGTTAAAAGTGGCTTTTTTTATTTTTATTTTTTATGAATTAAAAAGATACCTCCTTATGGCATTAGTATTATAGACACTATATCAATGGTCCCATATGCCACATGGCCATTATAGAGGTATAAGACCTTACGAGACGATAGCATGGTAAATCAAAACACAGCATGGTTGAATCGGGCTTTTTCTGCTGCGCTGGTGGTAAAAGTGGCTTGTTCAAACGAAGGGTAGGAACAAGTATAGCAGAAGATTATGAAACATGACTACGTTAATGGACAGACCTGCCCTTGTCATCCAGGCCCAATAAATTATCTCCAACTGGCCCTTACAACAAATGACAATTGGATTTTGTGCGTTTAAAGGAGAATGACTGTCTACAGAAGGAGCAGAGTTCGTTTAGATCTTCATAGAAACTTAGTAATGCCAAAAAAAAAAAAAAAAAAAAAAAAGGCATAGAACAGAGGTCCCACCTTAATTAAGCAGTTGCTGGGGTACAGAGAACCATTTCTATTCCATGCCACAACTAAGCAAAAGTCCTTGTATCAAATTAAAATTATTTTGTTTTGGAAAGGCTAAAGAATGAAGATGATAAAAGCAAGCATCATAGAGATATAACGAATGAGACACTTTCATTCTTTTTGTTCCATAATAGAAAAGAAAAAATAAGTAAAAGAGTACTTACCCCAACATGTATAATATATATACATTCTTGCATGGTTCGCATTTTTTTTTTTTTTTCTCTCTGCAATCTCACAGGTTTAGAAAATTTCCTCTTCAAGTACATTCTAATCTAAATTACCTCTCCAAAAAATATTACCTCTTCAAGTACCTTCTAACCGATATATTAGCACTTCTTTCACTTAAGATATAGTCCCTTCCAAAAAAACCAAAAATTAACAGCTGGTTTTTATTTCCTTCTAGTGTCTCTATATGCTCTCTCCCCTTTCAGATTAAGAATGGATGCAATATTAAATTTGATTCACAAGTTGAGAAACCAAGCGGACACATACCAAAGTATCTGTTTATATAACAATCAGCGTACTCAGGTAACAATATAGGGCGCTTCTGAACACATACCACGCTCATTCTTGCTTTAACTTCAAAATAATAACTTCAAATAAAATAATACAATTCATATTCTTGTGAACAATACAACTGGGGGGAAAGATTGATAGTCTCCTACGGAAAAAATCGTCTGAGATGAATTATCAAAAATAGCATCTCCAAGTGCTTCAAGACTGATAAAAAATTTAAAAAAAAAAAAAAATCAAAATGTTAATGGAATGGCATAAGGTGAAAAATTTGGCAATTTGAGACATATGACATCTTTGTCGCTGCTTGCTCAAACTTCTTGATAGTAGCTTCATTCTCCTCCAAGCTAGTCTGAACAAAATACCTGACCCACCACGACGAACTCCTCATCTTAGCCTTCAAAAAGGAAAAAAAATAAAAATGCCAATGTGTCGGTTATTTAGAAAATTAAATGTTTATAAGATGATATTCAGACTAAAGCAGCCACGAGATACAGGAATATCTGCAGCACAACAATATTCCAACATACTACAACCGCAACTGTTACATATTTATAGCTTCCTTTAACCAATTTAAGAGATATGAGCTGAAATATTAAGATAAATCAGCCTTTCAAATGAAAACCTTTCATTGCTAAAGCAAAAAAGGTTGTTTTTTTTCTTTGGTAAGCTTTTAAAGTTCCTTATATTTTCTTTGAATTCCTAAACCTCTCCATCCAATCTCACCATCTTAAGCAAAGGAAGATTATCATGAAAATGATCAATAACAAAATGTCAGCAGTTAATGTAACAGCTTATGACAATGGATTAAACAACTTTTGAAATAAAAGAAAAGCATATGAAAAATAAGTTTCAAATGCAGATATTCTTACCACCCTTCCATATTTGGATTCTGAAACTTTAGCTTTCCAATGACCAGGAGAGCCTGAATGAACATTTCAAAAGATGTCACTAGAAAACAAACATATATTTTTCATCCCAATATAGAAGTTTCACTACCATAAGTATCAAGCAAAGATTACTTTGAAGTTTGAACATCATAAAAGAGCAGTTTTCTCAAAGAACTGATATCATTAAAATACTATGACTGTCCAGTACATTCAAACACTACAAGGAAAATCAAAATTTGCTGTCAAATAGAAATGTGAGTATCAGAGAACCTTCTTTTAATTTATTAAATGTTTAAAGCATCTCATAATATTACAACATAATTTATAAGAAAATTTTAAAAACATCCTACCACCTCTTGCTTTCGTTGGCATGTGGGAAGGCATTAAGGAAAAAATCTTAAAGCATTCTAATTTAATAGTTGTGAAACTTGGGGTTAAGAAAAATGCTCCAAGATTGGAAGATAACATCATAATCTCATATAAAATTTGGTTTCATGGTCTTCACTAAAAGATACTTATGTGCCAATGATCCATATATCTTATGTTCAGGAGGCACAGATTGCCAATTAATGCAACAAAAACAGTTACTAGAGACTCAGAATAAAGAGAACATGAAGAGCAGCAACAGATAACCACATAGAAATGCAATTAACAAACAAAATACAGGGTAAAGCCTCTGTACGCTCACAAAATCTATTTAACAGTTGTACGATCTTTTCACCTGTAAAGATCACAAGCCCATCAATAGATACCCTTGCCAGATCTGGGAGGGTCTTGTTAAGGTACCTAGGAGACAAATATTCCAATGCATCTGAAACAATTACAAGAGAAAATGATTTTGGCCTGTATGGAAGTGGAAACTTGATATCGGCAACACGCACAATGCCTTTCTTCACAAGAGCTTTGCAGTTTCTATCAGCATCCTCTATGTCATATGGTTCCACACCCCAGGCTTCAGTTTCTTTCTCCTTTCGCAATTTAGAAACCACTGAACAAGTATCAGGGCCAACATGCAGAATTTTGTGCATGCTGTCACCATATGCTTTTGCTAGAATGGGAATTGCTCGTTGGACCTCCACCGTGCATGAAAAATCACCTGGAAATAAAAGGAAGTTAAAATCTTCAAGAGAGGTGACACCATGGAAAATTAAGCTCTTTTTCATAAGGAACAATTTCAACTTAATCTACTATGAGCTTTTATATAACTCTGCAATTGGGTTGACACTTCTACAATATTCAAACAAGCGAGCAGCAAATATGCATTTTACAGTTAGTTACTCAAGAGTGAAATACATTATGAATTGATTGATCATAGGCTACATTGTTCATGGAAAATATGGTGTAAGCATGGTAGAAGCCTTACTACACAGGAATAGCTAAAGGAAACCTCTGGGGAAAAAAATATCATCCGAGACTAAATCATCAAATACATAGTTAAGCATCCATAATCACTCCACCCTTCGATTTCAAAATCCAAAATTCATGAATAAATTCCAAGTAACAAAAAATATGCAGCAACCAACATACGAATCACTGGCAATCGTTAGACAGATTGAAAACAAAAATGTCAAACAAACAAGAAAAAAGACCCAAAAATAAAAAAAAGATTTACCTTCAACCTTGCCAACAGCCTCCCTAATGTTGACAAATCCACCTGTCATATTAAAGCTGAATTGCGGTCAAGCATAGCGAGTATAACAAAAAAATCCCGCAAAGTAGTTCTGAGCCAAAACGCGATTGATAAACAAATTGTAAGAATTCTATCACGTATGGTATAGAAGCCAGTTACTAAGGCGACAAAAGGAAAATGATAAAACCCATTCGTTATTGAATAGTATTCAAATGTTTTCCATAAAAATTACTATCCATTGCTACGAAATTACGAATCCAATTCAGTTAATAATTTATATACAAACCTCCACCGCCCGAGTAGGAGTACACAAGAAAAATCAATGCTCCCTAACAAAAAGAAATCCAAAAACAAAAATATATAACTACCAATCTGGGCAATGAAGCATATGTAGCAAATTTGAAAAACTAAAAAGAAAAAAATAAAATATTGGGAAGATACCACGAGGAGGAGAGGAAGGCCGACGGATAAGATTGGGGAAGACTTGGACTTGGAGTGAGATGGGCCTGAAAACAGAGCACCACCGCTTTCTACCAATCGCCGAGAGGGATTCACTGGTCTTCTCGACATGTCTCCCTATTTCAATTGACGAAGCTAACCGCCCAAATGATATTATGCCACTTTTGCTATCACAATTCGCAGGGAATTCCCAACATTCCACAAATACATAAAAATCTGAAACAAACAAACCTATCCAGGAACTTATAATCATAAACATACTACTACCCTCTTTCTTTCACAGAAAAAAAAAAAAAATGGAGCTCCACTCAACCACTAACATTAAAAATTCAACAAATGGTTCAGTTGAAGGAAACGAGAAATTACCAGAAAACGGTCCGTTAGAAAGCCCGCATTTCTGTATATTGCCTAGATCCGGCTTTGCACGTGCTCTGAGAGAAATAGATTTGTGTTGGTGTTTAAGGTTTTGTTCAAAATGTCTGTTAGTTGATTCAATTGAAAAACATGGAATGGAACGTTGAGAGAAGGCTGGGATCTCTGTCGGTCGTAATTTTCTTGCCTGTGTTTTTTGTTTTTGAGTTGTTGAGAGGGTCAGTTGTGAGATCCGACGGTGTAGATTTTCTCTAAGTGGTGCTGTGAGAATAGTAGAAGAATAGAATAATCGAATTGCCACGTGCGGATTTGGTGAAAAGGAGAGGCAATGAGACAAGCCAAAAAGTAAAAATGAACGGTACACAATTATAAAGTCTCTGTTTTCATTACTTTTTTTTTTTTTTTTCCGAAGGATTATCGTAATTTTATCGTAATTATAAAGTCAGTTTTATTGTTTTGAATAATTTATTTAAATTTTTTTTATTTTTATAATTTGAATTTATATTTTTTCAGATATAAATAAAAAATTCAACCATTAAAACTAATCTTATTCATCAAATCAATTTTATTGTTGAAAATATAAATTTTGTTTAGATTAGCGTTTCAAAATTAGCCTAATATGCATACCATAATTTCGTTCAAAATTTACCACTTTCTTCTTTTTGAATGAACGATATTATTCTTAGAAAAAAAAGAAAAGAAAATGGAAGATATTAATTTCTTCAAAAAAAAATAAAGAAATAAACAACGATATTAATCATACTGGGATGTCATCCATGGTTTAGAATTAAAAATATAGTCAGATTCTGTCCATATCTAAACTTGCTTTTAACGTTTACATAATATTATTTTTATTTTTAATTAAAAATAAATCGTTTTACTCCTATAAATAATGTTAATTGGCAACAATCATAATTAATTAAATATAGAATGGTAAAAATATATAAATGATACATACGTGTATAAATTTATTTATTTATTTAAAAAATAAAAAAGTTGATCAAAAAAATGTAAACGATAAGTTTATAAATTTAATATATAAGTGTATAATATATTAAAATTAAAAATACAGATATAAAATACAAGTATTAATTATATATCAAAATTAATTATTTTTTATGTATATGTGATAAAAATATAACTACTACTAACATAATAATAGTTTAATATATTAAATAAATAATAAATTTAAAAGAATAAAATTAAAAAATCTTTTTATACATATTTTTTATGTTTTTGTAAAAGAGAAAAATAATTAAAATTCTTAATTTTTTTTTAAATATGTGCTTTTCTTTTCTTTTCTTTTTTTTTTTGATACAATATGATAATGCGTTTAATATTTGTTTTAAACTTTTTTCTTAAAAAAATATGTATTTTGATTGTATTTTAATTAATTAATACTGAATATATAAGTTTTTATCAAAACCACATGCAGACACATTATATATGCCTACTATTTACAAATTTGCTTATTACACCAACAATAAAAATTAATAGGGTGTTTGGGTGGTGGTAAAGTCAGTGGGAATCTAAAATATTCTAGAAAAGTAAAATTTTATTCTGTTTAAATAATTTTTAAAAGAAAGAATTTGTGGATTTCTGAGAAAAATAAATCTCTTACGGCATGTTTGGGTAAAGATAAAGTTAGTGGGAATCTAATTTCTTTGGTAAAGTGATAATTTATTTTGTTTGGATATTTAATGTAAAATGAAAAAGTATGGGTGCAGAGAATTAGATTCCCACAAATGTAAAAAAATATATGAGAAAGTTGTTCACATCTATATATGTGTCATTTTAAGAATCTCACAGAAAATTGTTTTAAATATTTTTTAAAATACATATTTATCCTTAATTTATTATACAATATTAAATTTAATTACTTATCAATCTCAACTTTTTCATTACTCACCAAACAGATCAAAAGAAAAAATAATTCTCAGGAAACTAAATCCAGAGAATTAATTTTTCTCTCAACTTTGATATTTACCAAACACTTCGTTAGTGTGAGAAACTGACAAGAAAAGTGAATTCTACTAAAGAAGTGTCATTTTAAAATTTTCTGAGAAACTGATATTACGTATTTTTTTAAATATAATTTTATCCTTTAATTTTAATATATAAATTTATTTAATTACTTATAAGTTTTATTTTTTTCTATAATTAACCAAACACTTTAACAAGAATCTTTAAGAAAACTTATTCTCAAAAAACTTAATTCCAAAACATTGAATCCTAAAAATAAGTTTTTTTCACTATTTTTTCTTCTACCAAACACCCCATAATAGAAATATATAAAGATACAAGAATAAAACAATTAAAAAATATAAATTCAATTAGCTACATAAATTAAAGACTCATAATAGGCACTAAAGTAAAAGTAAAAAAAAATCAAATAATAATAAAAAATTAATAAATTATTATTTTTACTTAGGTAAAATTGTTTAGAATTTAACAAATTCATTATTTTTAATTAAATAAAATTATTTTCAAAATTATAAGTTTTTTATAATAAAAAATTGAGAAACTCTAAGATTGGAAATTATGATAAAATTTTGTTTTTTAACATTATATATTTAAATTTTGATACACATTGCCATTGTAAAAAAGTACGAGTATCAAAACAAAACAAAACAAATAAATAAATAAATAAAAGGTAAAATAAAATACGAGTAAGGACACGGAAGAAAATCTCCCCAAAAAAAAAAAAAAAAAAACCCACAAGGAAGAGTTTCTCGGCTCCAAAGTTATGAAAAAACGAAGAAGATAGCTTCAACCACAGTGGTTGAGCAGGATAATTAGTAATTAAAAAAAAAAAACAATAATAATAATATAAAAAATAAGATAAAATAAAAATCTTACCGCAGAAAATTGTCACGCGCCAGGCAAAATTGCTCCACCAGAACTCCGAACTCCATAGAAACGGAGAGAGAAAGAGTCGTATTCAAAGGCGGTTTAAGAGAAAAAAAAAAAAAAAAAAAAAAAGGGTAGAAAGGAAAAGAAAGGTGAAACCCTAGCCATGCTTACATGGTTTCGACTTGAGTTTGCATCTGGGAATATTAATCGCTGATTACCATCTTTCAATTTTAAAATTGCGGCCAAAATGGGAGGAGGAGGAGACGACGGTGATCGGAATAAGCATCGTCGATGGCCACCAAACAGACCTCATCAAGAAAAGGAGGAGGACATGAAGCTTTGGGGAATTCTCCTCTTCGGTTTAATTGGCGCCACCGCCACCACTTTCGCCGTAAGTTTCATTATATCACCTTTATTTTTATTTTTATTATTATTGTTCCAAATTTATTTTGCTTAAATATATTGAGTAAATTTTGCATTTTAGCTTACAACTACCATTTCCTATTCCGTTAGCTAAAGATAATAATCCTTACAATTTATCCATGGAAAGTTCCCATTTTTCATGGCTTTGCATTATCTACTTCCTTCTTCAGACTTTGTTGCATATAATTACCAAGTATGCTGCTTTATTTATTTATTTATTTATTTTTTTAATGTCCTAGAACTAAATTAATTATAATTCTCTTCGGCTCCAAGTTAATTACTTTGTAAAGTGTTATAATGGAGGCATCCATGGGATGTGTATTGCCTGCAATTGGATTAAAGTTGGTTGGCCCATTTCGTTTAGAACCTGCATGTATGATGCTTGTACCGATTTGGCAGGTTGGTCACTTGCGGAGGACTGTTGATTGGTTCTACACTCAGGTAGACATAATAGAATTCAAAGTTCTTTAAAAATATTCTTTGGTTTCTGTAATCCAAAATCCCTTCTGCTTCTTGTGATGAGTAGTTGTTTTTACCTTGTTACTATCTATTTTAACTTATCACACGTACGTGTAATCAAAGCACACATAAAGAGCTGATTTTTATAATGGCATCTTATAATTCCGCAGTTTAGGAATATGAACTTCTCTGGAAATGATTGTCTGATCGTGTATTTCCTAGTTTTTGTTATAGACCACCACAAATTTTCATCATCTAAACTCTGTAATCATATCATAAAATTTATGATCAATTTGTTTTTGTCTATAAGAATTAAGAAATAATATACAGGTTGGTTTACTACTGAATCTGATAACCTATGTAATTTCACCCCCAAAAAGTTGGCCAGATCTCAATCGTCAAATGGAAGAACTGGTAGTTCATTCCGGACAGCTTTTCAGGAGGAAGCATGGAAAAGATATAATCGTCGTATGCAAGAGGAATATGAAGAAGAAATGGAGAGGGTGGTAAGTTCTGTATCTTTAGTTGATAATATATTTCTCCCTTTATGTCTTTTCATTTCTTCTTAATGAAGTGCTAGTTATTGCTTTGTCTTTTAGGAATGGCTTTTTTATGCATAAGCATTGGATTTTATTTTTAAATCTTTTAGTGCCTTTGTGGTATCTCTACAGCAGTGATTATAACTGCAATTCATACCTGTAACTGCAAATTTTCTATTGAACTAATTGCAATATCAGAAAAACAGCATTTCAATTATCTGCACAAAACTAAAATCTGCAATTCCATCTTCATTATTTTCTAAAGCCTTGTAAACTTTTAAACATAGCACCTTAAAATTTTTAGTCATTCTGTAGGAACCAATCCTTAATTTACACTAGGAGGGACAGTATAATTTACTGCATGTGATTATCTTAGGAGCGTATAAGGCGTATGCAAAGTGTCTTCAACAGAGAGAGGAACAAATACAAAAGGAGCTATGAGAGCTGGAGGGAAAATGGACAAGGTGCATATCATCAACATTTCCAGCGAGATGATTGGTATTGGAAGACAGACACATCCTATAGGAACCAGAGATCTAACTACAGGGAAACTCCTAGAGAGAATGTCAGCTACTCATTGTCACATCATTACTTAGTTTTGGGCCTTGACAGGTGAGAATATTGTTATATGCACTCTTGAAATAGGCAATACCATCACCATCTTATAATATTGTCTATGATCTCTTGATATGGTTTAAATGATTTACAATCCTCTCTAAGCTGTTGGAATTTCGATAATTAGAAAAAGATATTATTGTGATATATAAGATATTGAAATCTTGAAATTTTAATGTATTTCTCACTTTCATTCAAAGCATAAGGAACTTCGCCATGGAAGCAATGAAAAGGAATGAAATTTCTGTGTTTCTGTGTTAGTTAGTAGGCATTTTGTCTTCTGTATCTTTTACCATGCACTAGATGTATAATCTTGGCATGACTGAAGTTACTAGAGAGTTAAAAGCAAAATCAATCCACCGGAGAGTGGCCATGTTGATTTTTTTTTTTTTTTTTTTTTTTTCCTTAATACTCTACAACTTTAATAATATGCATGCAATCTGGTCTCCCTTTGTCTGGCATGGCATAAAATATGTTAAAATCATAGCAAACCCTTTATAAATGGAAATGAAAAACTGTGCAGAAATGAATTGTCTTTTGCAGTATTAAGTTTCATGTTCTGGAACCAAGTCCTTTAGTTTTGCCCTTTAAGCAAAACATGCACATTTGACAGCATATTATACTTTGAAACGTTGAATTATTTTGGGTAGATGAAAATCATGATCCCGTTTCTTTATTTGATGTTAGGTAGAGTTTCTATTATTTTAGCATGTAATCTTTGCTTTTGCTTTTTATGCTTGACTCATTTGATGAATTTGATGGCTTTCTGGAAAAGCTAATGTATTGGTCTGCCATTTGTACAATTATGCAATTATTTCCATATTAATAAAAGTTGACACCTTCTCTTTCTTTGGATCAGGTTCCCAAAAAAACCTTACACAGAAGCTCAGATTAAGGTATTTTCTTATTAAACCAGAAGTTCTCTCTTTGGCATACTTAGACCACGATAACCTTTTGATATTTGGTGTTTATTTATTGAAGAGTGTGTCCTTAAATTCTGAAAAGAATACTAAAACTAAAAGCCCTAACTCTGAAATCCTTGATCCACAAAACCCATAAATTTTTCTCTTCATCTTAAGTTAATAAGTTTCTTCTGAAAGTGTTCTTCTTCTGGGGATTATGAAAAGACAGTTTGTAGAAAACATTTGGCAAATGGTGCTATGTACTTTTATGTAAAGGATTAGAAATCTCCTTTTGACAAATTTTGCATATAGCATATGACAATTCTAAAATACTTTTTCCAGTACTGATTTCTAATTTTTTATAAATATTTGAATGCTGGATCTTGCCTATAAAAATGCTGATGTTCACACATAATATGCTGGAAATAGGAGAAGTCAACATGCCAGTGTTATTTATTCCGTTTTATTCATTTGGCTGGGTTCGCATTTTTTGCACATAGTGATCATCACCCAAAACACGTATTATCTCTTTATTGAAACTTTTTGAGAATGTTAGGAGGAGCTGGCTTATGGTAACATGTTATGAGAATGTGTAGTTCTTGTTATCCCTGTTAAATTGAACTTGTAGCTGGTAGCGAGATTATATCTTAAGTACAGAACTTAATAGAGTAGGTTCTTGCTGTCATTATGTTTCTTGTTTTATCTTGTATCCACAATAGTGAGTATGGTCTACTTTTTTCTCGCAGACAGCATTTAGGGCCAAAGCAAAGGAGTTTCACCCAGATCAGAACCAGGACAATAAAGGTAAAATATTGAGGGCTATTTCCAAATTCTCCTTGTGCCAATTGATTGCTTTTGAAATTCATTGCTGGTTGATTCGCTGCAGAGGCTGCTGAAGCAAAGTTTAAAGAGGTAATGACATCCTACGAGGCAATAAAGAGAGAGAATGGCATGAATATTTGAACCCGTTAGGAGAACCTAAGAATCATACATGTATTCTAGAAAATGAACGTGTGGAAGTTTTAATCTACAACTACCGTAGGCTGAGTAAAGAGGAGAAGACTTCAGTCTTGCTTGCGAACCTTCTACAACCATGACATACGCAGAAATCAAATATATGCTCACCCCCTTTACGATTCCTTTGGTTCACCACTCGATGTCTTCCAGATTTATTTCAAAAGCTCATTCCTTTTTTGGTCATATACTTTTTGATCTAATTTAGTATTTTAAAATATATAGATATATAGGTTTTTTCCAATATGACCAAACGGTCAATAAAAGGTGAAAGGAGCTTCTTAAAAGCCCCACATATGGTTGGTTGTATGTGATGTAATTTCTGAAAACTTAGAATGGATTGAGATATTTTTCATAGTGTTGAACAAACAAACCCAAATTGCAGTGATATTTGAATTGCAAAACAGTTTTCCAGCTAATAATCAAAGTAAAAAGGACATCACATTAACCAAGTGATAACAAAGTGGAAGAAACTCTCAAAGTGAAGTACTACCGATAAAAATAATGCCACCTGTCGATGGGCATGACCATAGACACCAATGCCACTGAAACACCGCCTCTGGAAGAGCACATATTTTATCGTGTGAAATTTCACAAGTTGGAGACAATTGTGAAACATGAGAATTAGAGATGATACAAAAGCTAGGCATATACGACCATAGCAGATTGTTCTTCTACTTCTACTCATATATTTGAGTCTGAAGATCCAAGAATTCCTGCACCAGAAAGGTTTATACAAATCCCATCAGATGACAAGTCAAACCAAACCGGAGACACTGCCTTTAAAGCTTTACAGATGGCAGAGGATGAATGAAGCAACAGAAATAGGCAATAGAATGGTATGCCTTTTTAACATTTTTTTTTTCTTTTCTTTTTCTCATAAATATTCTTTTTAAATGGTAAGATCCAGGAATTGAAAATAAAATGATGTTAAGGATATAGAAGAAAGTTTATACCGGCAAATATTTTTCAGTCAACCCCACAAGATCAACGTTTTCTCTTCCTCTTTGTATTCTTACTTGTGTTAGACTTGGAATCTGGATTTAGATTAGAAGATAACAACTTGGCCCCCACAGCAGAACTCCACAGAGCCCTTTCCACATCTGATGGTGTGAAAATGTCTCCTTCTGAACTCAATTCCTGCAGATCATCCTCCACCCAATTTCAATGGCATCCATAATTCAAATAACTAAAATTATGTGAAAAAACTTGGACTACTTAAATTAGAGTGTAACTTATTTATTAGCTTACCTTTGCTTTTTTCTGTAACTTATTTACAAATATCAGATACTGCTTAAGCGTATAATCTTTTGAGTTACCAAGAGCTGCCTCCATAGCCTTTTTCACCAGAGCATTCATCATAAAAATTTATAACAAAATGAACAATTAGGAAAACCATAATACAAAATATTTCGGATTATAACTGGGGAAGCTACTTTAAATCAAAACGCAAACCCCCCACAATTCTCACCTCGTCAGACATAAAGGGTGCGATGTCCGGCGCGTAAGCGGCTAAAACTGCAGAGGCAGTGGCCGGACCGACACCTTTAAGCACAGTAAGCTCGGTGATGGCTTTAGAGACATCTGGAAGAGACCGAAATGCTTTTTCAGAGGCCGATTTTACTAGGGCTTCGTCCAAACCCGAAACGAAATCCAACAGACGCGGCCTAAATCCTACAAATTCCTTCAGTAACATTCACAATAATAATAATAATAATAATAACGCAGCTACAGTTAAAATACACGCATGCGGTAAAAATATACACAGAGAGAGAGATTACCGCCATTTGCCACGTGTGAGCTTCCACTGCATGAGCTTGGAGAGCTCGGAGGTGGTGATGTAGGAGTTAGGGTTTCGTTGGTGGAGAAGAGGAGGAAGATGGTTGCGGTAATAGTCGTCCAGGGAAGCCAAATTGGGTTTATTTAGGGCTTCTATACGGGACTGGTAAGCAGAGACGGCTTCTTTCCAGAGACTCAGATTACAACAGCCAAATTCCATTGTTGCTAACAAGGTTTTTGGTTTCCTGGTAATATTCCCGCTAATTTTTCATTCTTCAATACGGGAAGAGCCGCTGACTTAGAAACTGTGAGATTGAGAGTTGTTGTTTTGTCAGAAAATTCAGACTTGTGGCGGCCCAATGGCCCATTTTTTTGTTGGGCTAAAGGCCTACTCGAACTGTTGATGCTGTTAACCATGGGCCACAATCCAACCAAGCCATGGCAAGGCCCGTGCCGAATTGCTTTATTAATAGGGTTTTTTCGATAACTAACCACTTCACAATTGCATTTTAGAAAAATAACAAATTTTTTTATTTTTTTAAAAACTAACCAATATTTTACCCATTTGGACTAAAATATCCTTATCTATATTTTTTCTTTTTTTTTTTTTTTCTTTTCTCTATCAAAAAGCCTTTTATTTTTTTTGGTTTCGGTTTTGTTTTTTTACTTTCCCTTTGAAAACGTTTGAAAACGCAGCTAGGGCATATGCACATCTTACCATCCCGGCCACCATTTTCACCGACATTTGTCTCCCATTCGCCGGCATCGTCCTCGTCCATTGTTGTGTCGGCAAGAGTCGTTCGATTGAGAGCTACCAGAGACAGAGGAGACACACAAAAGGCAACGCCTTCCATACCGTTTGCCGCCGTAACAAAAAATGAATAGGATGGATAGATGACAGTGACCAGTGGGGGAAAGTGGTGGGATTCTATGCTGGAATATTGTTTTGATTGACAGATGGAGGAGGTTTCGCTTCTCACTGATGCAGTTTCTCAGTCAAGATTCAAGAAAAATAGGAAAAAACAAAATAAAAATTTAAAAAAAAAAAACTGCAGAGGCAACTCCGCCAGGCGCTTCGTGATTTTCGTCGATCCAAATTCAGTTAGGGAGAGAGAGAGAGAGAATGGAGGCGTTACAGAGCCGAGTGGAATCGTGGATCAGGGAGCAGAGAGCGAAGATCTTGAAGGTGTCGTGGGGACCACTGCAGTGGAGGATGAAGTGGCCGTGGAACAGCGACGACAGAGAGCAGCGGAAGAAGCTTCAGCAGGAGTATGAACGCCGCAAGAAGCAACTCCACGATCTCTGCCTCGCCGTCAAGGCCGACTCTTTCTCCGACTTGCAGGACATCCTCTGCTGCATGGTCCTCTCCGAATGCGTTTACAAGGTACTTTTTTCTTCTTTTCATTTTTTTTTATTAAAAAAAAAAATCTATTAAACTTTGTAATAATGTTAATTAAATTCGTATCGTTTCAATAATTATTAGAAACCTGCTAGCGAATTGGTTCGAGCGGTTAACAAATTCAAGGCCGGTTTTGGAGGACAAATTGTTTCTTTAGAGCGTGTCCAACCTTCTTCAGATCATGTTCCTCACAGGTATGCGCTTCTCTGCTATTACATTTGCATTAGTCTCCGTTTGCTGCTTTTTTTTTTTTGTTTTTTTTTTTTCCTTTTTTGGGTGCTGATTACATTTCTTTGCCAAGTTTTATATCTTCTATGTTTTAATAGTATTTGTAGTTACGGAATGGTTCGAAATTTTATATTTGAAAGTAGGAGGTTTCATTGCTGTATTCAAATGCTAACCTACAGTATATTGTGAGAATTTTGACTTATTTGATCTTACTTTTTAACTTCTTTACAATGATTAAAAATTTTTGTTATAATTATTTTTCCGTTGAAGGTATTTGTTGGCAGAAGCAGGTGATACTTTGTTTGCTTCCTTTATTGGAACGAAACAGTACAAGTAAGTCTTAGATACAATAATTCACTGAATGAGATATACATGTCTTTATTTTTAAGGTAAATCCTGGAATATTGTTTTGATTGACAGATGGAGGAGGTTTCGCTTCTCACTGATGCAGTTTCTCAGATTGATGAGCCATTTTTACTGGCTATAGTGGTAATTGTGTGCTGAACTTCAACAAATTCTGGTTCCAGGGATATACATTGGTATTAGCCAGGGCCAACTGGTAGAGGTAGAGGAACCAGAGCTATGAATCAAGGTAAGAATGCCAAGCCAATTGGTAGAGGTAGAGGAAGAGGGACCAGAGCTATGAATCAAGGTAAGAATGCCAAGCCAATTGGTGCTGGAGTTGGTGGACAGGGACACACAGGATTGGACTTGCCAATCGGAAAGTTGGTTGCTGTTCGTGATGAATTGGTTGCTCAAAAAAGTGCAGAAAAGTTGGCTGCTGCTGAGGATGAGGGAAGCACAAGTCCACTTCCTGAAAGGGTACTATTTTGGCCTTTCTGCTCTTATCTGCATATTGCAAATTTTATTTCTGTTGCTTCTTGTTTTGTCCTGTTTTGTCCATTTATATATTGAGGTGACAGTCTGCCAATTTTCAGATGCTTTGCTTTCTAGACCACTCTATAAGAGGTCATGGTCCTGTAAGTTGATTTAGACTAAATTGTTGAACCTTTTAATCTCATGAAATGTGTTCTATTTACATTGTCTGTTTTATTTTACCACATTTGATTTGCTTTTCATTCCATTTGATTAGAAAATGTATGAACTGTATAGTTTCCTGAGATAATTTCTCAAATCTTAAAAAAATTCCCAGAGGAGGTTTGTGTAGTCTCATTTCCTGATGCGTACTGTTATAGTTAAACTGTATTGTTTCACATGTATTATTATGTCTATTGCAAGTTATTAACAACTTGGTTATTATATTTATCTCCACATAGTTTGTGGATTAAGTTTATATTTATATAATATAAATCATGTTCTATTATTTGCATTTGCAGATACAGATTGGCAACTCCCCAGTGTATAAGTTGGAGCGGAAGCTGGGAAAAGGAGGTTTTGGACAAGTATATGTTGGAAGAAGGCTGACTGGAGGCAGCGGTTGCTCTGGGCCTGATGCCTTTGAGGTCATTCTTTTTTATTTATTATTTTTTTATATTTTATTTATACTATTATTATCATTCTTTTGTGAGGCCGGGGGTTTGGGGGGTGTGGCGCAGAAAATGAGATAGTTTTTTTTTCCCCATCCCTTATGGTGTTGGATCTCATAATTTATTTGCTCATCTAAAGGCTATCTGAAGAGATGGTTGCTTGTATAGCAGTGGAGGCAATATCCATTTTATGTTTTCCTCCAGAAGTATGTTTTCCTTTAAGTCCTTATATTAAAAAATATGTTGTCTAATAATCTTTATATATCGTTCTTCTTTCTGTTAACATTAGTTTATTTCTTTAGCATATTATTATTTTGCCTCTTCAACTCAATATACTAGTATCGTTGAATAGCTTGATATGTTTTATGTTTTTCTGATAGGGGAACTGTTCGCTATGCAAGTGTCCATGCTCATTTAGGCAGGACAGGGAGCCGGAGAGATGACCTTGAGTCTCTTGCTTATACTTTAATATTTCTTCTTGGAGGAAAACTTCCCTGGCAAGGTTACATTGTAAGTTCATTTTAGATATCCATTGTGCATTGCCAATTGCAACTTTGTCTGCTAGACTGCAATTTTTTTTTTTTCTTGTTTATAATGCTTGGATAAATTTTCTTGCTGCAGAGAGAGAATAAAGGTTTTCTTGTTTGCAAGAAGAAGATGACAACTTCTATAAATGAATCTAGACATTGGCTTATCTTATCCTACAAGTTGAGACACCAAATTAATATATCTAATGAGGATTATTCTCTTATAATGTGCTTGACTTTTTACTGGCTAAAGAAGAAAACAGATATTGGTTGTGCTGAAATTCCCTCTCATTCATATCCTTATTTCATTTGACTGCAGAAAAGAAGATGGGGTAGCTGCTGGAGTCTCGGATCATGGAGAATGGGAGGATCAGTGCTACCGAAAGCATCGATCCATCACTCTTGGGTCAATAAAGGAATTCAATTTTGACAGCACAAAGTCAGAATTTTCAGATAAGCCTACCAATGGCTCAGAGTGGTGGGCTAATGAAAAAGTAGCTGGAAAGGAATCTAAGCCTGGCAACGGTTGGACTTTCTTTCCCATTTTGCAGCCAGGAGTCAGCTAACATAGAAAATATTTCATCATAGCTTCCCCTCTGTGAAAGGACTTTGAAATCAATTGGATTTGCAACTGTAAAGCAGCTAACCCATCTGTTGTAAATCTGGAGTTATACAATTTTGAAGATACGGCTACAGCTTGGCAAAACTTGGGATCAAATTGTTGTTGGATGAATGGATGGATTGCAGAGATGAAAGAACTGCTTATGAATGTGTTAGGAGCAGAAACAAGATGCAGAGAGGAGATAATTTTCTAGGAATTAGTGTGAGTACTGATAGAGCATTCTTTGTAATATTTCTTGATGTTATACAAAGGGATAGCATTCGCTTATAGGGGGTTTTGTTGTGGACTACTTTTTCTTGTAATGTGTAACAATAAAAAAATGAAGAAGCTCATATTTCCACATTTTTTAAAAGACCTCTAAATCATTTGGTGATCTATCTTGTTCTGTGATCTAGAATCTTGCTTTTCTTGGTCTCGTAGATTTGGTGATGCTTTATTCCATACCCGGAAAAAACCCTTCATCTGGGAAGCATTTTAGAGCTAATAGCGTTAAAATGGTGTTAAACTGCGTTCAAAAGCAAATTAAGTATTTATAATTTTGCTATTAGATCATTAAATTTGTTGAAGTATCTTTGATTTATAATGCTTTTCATTATTGGGGAGCTTCATAAAAGACTAAAAGGAAAATAGCACCATGGTAATGCTATTGAAATATTTCTCCAAATAAAGGCCATAAGTTAATAAAATAGTGAAGCTAAATTGAGATAAATCAAATTCATGACATGTAGGGTTGCTAGAATTGAGATGGTACTGCAAATATCTAACAAAACTGACACAGGGACCATGTTTTCCTCCTGGCGGAAATTTTTTTACTTCTGGAGGAAAAAATTTCCTCCAGGCGGAAAATGTTTTCCTCCTGGAGGAAATTTTTTCCGCCAGGCGAATTTCCTCCAGGAGGAAAACATTTTCCTCCTGGAGGAAATGTTTTCCTCCAGGCGGAAAACCTTTTCCTCCTGGAGGAAATGTTTTCCTCCAGGCGGAAAACCTTTTCCTTCAGGCGGAAAATTTTTTCCTCCAGGCAGAAAAATTGTCCTTCAGGCTTTTCTCGTGTCGAAAAAAACGTTTCCTCCATCTGTTATGTTTTGTTGTATTTGATTTGCAGATAAATGGATTCAGATTACCAACGAAGGTTTTGGGACTCGGAGATATCGAGGGCAAAGGTTAATTGTAGATCGAACTTCTGGAAAGCCGTGTCGGATATTAAGTTCAAACTGACTCCAGCCCAAATAAAGAAGTTTGAGGATAGCTGTTTTGGCCACTTTTTGAAGGCCAACGAGATACAATTTAGTGGCCACATCGTCAACAGCATGCTGTATAGGCAATGTGTTTGCGACGACAAGGACTCTATGGTATTCAATTTTGGAGGGCGTGGTGCTAGATTTACACAGAGGGACTTCACCATAATTACAGGTCTACGGTTTGGTTACGAACCCAATAGGCAGGTTAACATCTTTACTCGTATTAGTGACGCGTATTTTGGCGGAAAGCAAAAGGTCACTAATTCGGAGATAACCGAAGCTTTCCTGACTGCACAGTGTCAAGACAATGATGAAGCCGACGATGATAGATTGAAGTTGGCTTTATTATATTTCCTAGAGACGGTTCTTCTAGGCAAAGAAAGCATGGCCACCGCACCTCATTATCACTTGGAGATGGTGGACGATTTAGAGTACTTCAATAACTATCCATGGGGTATTTTATCGTATACTACCACCATTAGATCCTTTGGCTTTCATGGTAAGTTTGTTACACTATTATTTAAAGTTCGTTCCACTTGTATGTATGGTGTATATTTCGTTACTTATTGATTACTAATTAATTGTTTGACAGATTTGGGGTTTTGAGACAATTCCTTCATTGGGTCAAGCATTCGGAAAGAAGTTGCCGAACATGGCATTTGTATGAATATTAGTATTACTTGCTAATCACTTGATTATAATCCCTTTTGTCTTTTGCAGTATCCCGTTCATGGCTTAATGAATGTGACTGAAGTTGAGCATGCATATATCGGCATATTATGAAGTCTGGTTGGGCATCAAAGGTTGATATGGACATTTTGACTGCGGGTAAAGACTTTTTCCAGTTGCTTATAAACAGTGAGAAGTGGCTGAATCACGATGTAAGTATCAAGATTTTTATTTTATAATTTGATAAATTCCATAGATAGTTGTTCAACTGCATGGATGTAATTTAAAATTAACTCGTCTTTCAATGCAGCATATGGAAGTCCTGCCTTACCTATTTCGTGTACGTGCCAATCAATTTCCTGATATTTTTTATCCTAGTTTTGAGGTGCTAGATGGAGGATTTTGGGTAAGTAACGGCCATGTGTCCTATATGTGGCTATTGTGATTTTAGATAACTAATAAATTATTTTGTTGTAGGTATACATTGAGCAATGTCATGGAAAGTTCATCGACAATCCATCTAAGTTCCAATTCTCATACGCAATGCAAGAATATGTGTTGGGGATTCGAATGAAGGAGTCCAAGCCATGGAAATACGTAAATCATGTAATATATACATGTCCAAATTGTGTAATGTTAACTATTCATTTATTCATGTGCCTTCCTTTATTTATTGTGCTAACTGAAATTCTGTAATGTATTGACAGTTGTTGATTCCACTAAACAAGCGCAACATACATTGGGTGGTAGGGCACGTGGACTTAAAAGAGCGTCGCATGACTGTATATGATTCAGATAAGGCTGGTAACCGATACAATGGACAAATTTATTTCCAGAAATTATGCATAATGTTACCATATTTACTGCGGTCTGCATCCTTTTATGAGCAGCGGCCGGATCTTGTAGACTCCGTTGACGAGTTTACATGTGAATTGGCACAAAATACCCCTCAGCAAAGTAACGGGTAAAACCTCTTAATATTCCCAATCACCACTATCATTTTTACCATTTCGATATTCCCAATCACCACTATCATTTTGTACCAATGTTCCATTGTATAAAACCGCAATTACAATATCATCATCTTCCATTTGACTACAAAATTAAATGAATAACGTTAAACTAAATCAATAAATATATAAAATTTTGAATAATATTAAACAAACATATTAACTGTATTAAAAAAGTTGATTCTGTTTTTTTTTTGGGGCCAAATATAGCTTTTTCCTACTGGCGGAAAACTGGCGGAAAATTGGCGGAAATTTGCGAAAACTGACAAACTGGAGGAAATTGGCGGAAATTCATCTTTTTCGCCAAATTTCCTCCGTTTTTACTGTTTTCCGCGATTTTTCAGTTTTACACAAAATTTCTTCCATTTTCAAACCATATGCTATCTAAAGTATCTTTAAAATCACATAGAACATCTCATAAATCAATTTCTTGCATACCCATATCAAATAAAAAGCTTAAAAAACCCTAAACTAATAAAACTTACAAGAAAAAATAGAAAGAGAAAAAACAAAAAAAATACATATTTCCTTACTTTCATCTAATAAGAAAAAAGATAAAATTTTTACCTGATTTTAGTTTGAGATATGAGAAAATACAAAAAAATGAGAGTGAGAGGCGATGAGATGCAAAGAGTTTAGAGAAACCCCACGAACAGTTTTGTATAAACCCCACCCCCACGAACGAACGGCTGTGTAGAAGAAAGGAAAGTTTTTGTGTAATTTTCAATTTTATCAAGGGTATTTTTGTCCCAAGGTGGCTAGTTTTAAAAAAAAAAAAAAAATTTTGCTATTTTTCTAAAATGAAGTTGTAAGGTGGCTATTTATGGGAAAAATCCTTATTAATATTAATAATATGAAATTGATGAGAAATATATATATATATATATATATATATTTTTTTTCTAAGAAATTGTCAAATTGATAAGAAACCGGTTTCCTGCCAGTGTGATTAGTTTGGATGTCAGAAAAAAGAAAAAGAAAAAAGAAAAAAAAAATAAGAGTTGAAAAAAAAAAAAAAAGTTTCTCTATTGTGTTTGGTTATTTAAAAATTAGAGGGGAAAAAATAGAACATAGAAGTGTTGAAGCGAAGAGAAAATAAGCAAAAGAGGAGGAGAGTGAACTGGAAGCAGGGGCACATGTATTCTTTTCCTCTGGAAACTCACTTTCCTCACCAAGTAGCAGAGTTAGAAAAATAAGGAAATAAATACTTGACGGTTGACAGGGACCCAATCTTCTTTACACCTGTATTTTTGCATTAATATGTTAAGATTAGATAACATCGGCATCTAAAGGTGAATGAAGCCACATAGGACAGTTTCCTAACTAGACACAATAAATGTCATACTAAAGGTGCCAATTCATGAGCGATCTTCTTAGCTAAAGATGCCAATTAATGTGCCATTTTATTAGTTGTACCAGGATAAAATGCAAGAAAATGATGGGCAAGTTTCGAGTTTAGCTTGTAGACTGAGCCAATATAAAGAATAATGGGGATGGTTAACTAGCTATTCGTTTACAGAAGAAACAGAATAGGTGCACATCTACCACAAAATTCAGAAAAAGGACAATCCAGATGTGGTCAACTCACAGGCCATACAAATCGTTATCCCTAAATCCTTTTTTTTTTTAATTATTATTATTATTTTTTTTTTTGCTCTATATCGTTATCCTTAATCCTTATAAGCTGGGCCAACAGCATTTATTATATCTTCGCTGTATTTTTGTCTCATTTCTCAAATCACATTTGGGTATATTTATTTACAGCAATTATTTATATTTTTATTTTTCTGTTTGTGTGGAAAAAATAAATCCAAATGACCAAAATCCGAAAAGGCTGCAACATTTAAAGCACTGATAAAGTATCTGTTACGACTTGCAATTCATGTTGCATGCTCAACGGCATTAATCAAGAATCTTACGAATATATTATTATACTGAGGGGAAAAGAAAATAACACTTTATTGCGTGGCAACTGTCTGCAGTTGATTGATGGCCTCAACTGAAAAATCAATATCTTCTCCATTAACCTTCACCTGACATTTTGTCCCTCACTGCAACAGTTTGTAGCAACTATCTGCCTGGTACAGGTTTCTACGCAAAAAAAGCATATATAACAAAGGCCATTTACATTACCCAAAAAAAGAAAAAAAAAAAAAAAAAAAAACAAAAGTCCAATTATTGTTGGACCATTACCAAAAATAAAAAATACAGCGGCATTGTTTTCCACTTGTCGAAAAACACTATAAAATGGCTAGCTGGTACGAAGAGGAATATTTAAGGAAAAAATAAAAATTAAAAATACTGCTTTATTCTCAACCTATCATTTTATGTGACTACGTTGTGATCTCTACGTCTTGCATAGCCCAGCTGGGTATCATATTACCATCAAGGTGGGGATGAACATTTCAACCGTTTACTAAGCAATTGGGCCTTTTTTTCTTTTCTCTGTTTTGCGGTTTTGAACGAATATATATTCCCGGCGTGAAAACGACAGCAAAAAAACTGTAGCACGTACGAGTGGTAGGTAGGTCTTGTTCTCGGTCAGCCGTTGTTCCGTCCGCCGTCAAACTTCTATATTGGTGGGTGCATATTAATAGCCACTGCTTGAGTGTACTCCTTATTTCATATTTTTTTTAAACAATTAAATATACTACTTTGACTTAAACTCATGCAAGTAGCAAATTGATCATATACCACTAACTGTTTTCTCTCGTGGATATGGTCATTTTTCTTTTTTCTTTTTTTTTTTTAAATGCTAATCAAGCAAATTTTTTTTTCATATAAATTTATTCAGATTTGACTATGTTGTTTGAAATTTTCAACCAAATACACCTCTTTGGTTTGGTCATGATCGTTATTTTATTCTTTTCTTCATCAATAAGCATCTAATTGTTGTCAATTTTCTAAATAAAAAATCTGGTTGACTTCAGGACAAAATAATATTCAAACGGTTCATTACCAAGAAAAATAATATTCAAACAGTTTATTCAAGCACCATAAACTCCCATGGTTCATACGCACAACAAGTTTAATTGGAATAAATAAAATTAAATAAAAAGATTGAATTATTAACTTTGAAAAACAGTTATTGATATTTCAATTTATGATCCTGTAAAATAAAAAACAATATAAATATGATAGTAGTATCTAATAAACATACTGTTTTCTAATCCTTTTTTTCACAGGTTTCTCTAATATATGATAAAATTGTTTCCAAAACCTTAATAGAAAATACTGTATCCTATTCTCACTAACTTACACCATCAATAAAACTTCATCCTTTTAAAAACTAAAATTATGTGAGCTTAACAATTATTTTTAACACACACAAAATAATAATTATAATAAATTAGATAAACCAATTGAGTTTTTTTTAAAAATATATTCCTCCGATTCAATAAGCCAATGAAAATATTAAAAAGAATATATACCCAAGGGTTCTATTCTATTATTGACACAAATAAATATTATAAATAAGTCACTAATTATAACTAGTCCATGTTAAATATCTAACAATTTCATTATGCATTGGATGTAATATATTACAAAAGATTACTGTCATTAATTAACATGAATATTTTATGAAGGATGAGTGGGATAAGAGATATATCAAACTGGTTATGTAAATAATTTATATATAAATTTTTAAATCCATAAAATTAATGAACATTAGAACAATATATTGATGATAAATAATCAATATAATATATATATTTTTTTTTAAAAAATAAAAAGTTATAATTTTCAATCAATCAATTTTTTTTTTATTTTTTATTTTATTTTATTTTTTACCTATCTTGTATCCGAATTATTTGGCCTAATCCAATCATAGTGCTTGTAACTTGTTCCAACCATAATTTAATAAAAAATAACGAGTTTAGAAAATACTGTCTAAATGACACCACAAAACATTAAATATAATAAAAAATAAAGTGACTAGTGAGATTTGATTTGATTATCACTCGTATTCTTTAAAAATATATAATATATGAGGAATCACGTTATGAAGTTAGCATATTTAAGATAGTGAATCCTTTATTTTTCATGATCAATTCTCGAAAAATTCAATACCAGACACATGGGAGTTTAATTATATATGATAAATTTATAATTTTTTTTTTGTTGATTTACAACAACATGGTCCAAGTACATGTACATGTTAAATAATAGTATTTAATTTCGTAAATGTATCCTCTTTAAGAAAGATAGCTACAAATGTTTGCATATATTTACATATATATCATATCTAGCTTCAATTTTAAAGACCCATGCGGATCACATTAATATATATATATATATATATATTTTTTTTTTGTCAAGTAATTTTATAGTTTGTTGAGTAGTGATACTTTATAGTTATTGTTCATTTTATTTTCTTAAAAAACAGCATCAATATCATATATATAGTCCATCAATTGTTTTAACTTTGATTGTAGAAGTTGGAATAATTGATGTTGTTCAAAATTGGAATAATTGATGGAATAACAGTAACTATTTTCATAAGTCATTTTGTTACAAGTGAAATTCCTAAATAAAAAATTACAATTGATATTCATAAACTTCTGTGGACATCTATTGTATCCTTATAAATTTTGTTGTGTGCATTGAAAGCTTTGAATGGTTTTGAAGGAGTTTTAATGGTTTATTTTATTTAAAACAACAATATTTTTTTTATTAAAATATTTAGTTTTCCTCGTTGTAGGAGGAGATGATGCAGTATTTAGATCCTGTTTGGTAGAGTTTATGGTACCGACTAAAGCAACGAACCAAAAAAAAGAAAACATGATCGACAAGTGGAAAACCGGAGGCCACGTCAATGCATATTAATTGATGAACCATTGGCTAATTAGGGGTTAACGGAATAAAAGGGATTTATAGCAGTCAATAAATTAAGCAGTTTGGCGTGCGCAGGTTAAGGCCGTACACTGAGCTGGCGTAAGTTAGTGTACAACTGTTGGAACTGAGCTGTAAAATTGTCATTGTGACTTGGTAGGCCTATAAAATGAGCACTGGTTCCTGAAAATTCTCGTAGTCTGTTAAATAAAGAAAACATTCGTAAAAGGGCAGTACCAGCGAAGTGAGAGAAAGAGACAGAAAAGCAGAGAGAGAGAGAGAGAGAAGGCGAGCGGGCGAGGAGCTCGTGGTTGTTGTCGTCGTCGTAGTATCGGCGTTTCGTTGTCTCTGAGGCTGCTTGGATTCGTATTCGGAAATGTTGGATCAGTGCCCGTTGGGCTGGATCTTGGCCTCGGTTTTGGGCCTCTTCGTGCTCTGCAATCTGATCGTCAAGAACAGGAACAGCAAAGCTTCCCTGGAGAAGAGAAGCGAGTGCGTGAAGAGCATCGCCACCACAAATGGAGAATGCAGATCCAAAAGTGACGACGTCGACGTAATCATCGTAGGTGCCGGCGTCGCCGGCTCCGCTCTTGCTCATACTCTAGGCAAGGTAATTTTTATTTCCTGGATTTTCGTTTTTTATTATTATTTTTTCTTGCTTTCTTTTTTCCTGCATTTTCTCTGCCGCTAAGAAGTGGGGCATGATTTTCGGTAATCTTCGTAAAAATTTGAAATATTGCTAGACATTCACAAAGGACACACGGGCTACAGTTCATCTATCATTAAGTAAAAAAGCAAAAAGGCAGAAATAAAAAAACGCTTTATGAAATGGTGAAGATTATTATTATTATTATTATTTTTTTCCTTTTTCTCTCGAATGCTCTCAAAAAAATTATTTATATACGAAAAAAATAGAGAACTGTTATGAGTATATTATGATGTAATAGCTGTAGCTTAGTAATTTTTTAGGATAGACATTTAACTTGTTGGTTGACGAAATACAGGTACATCATGTTTCTGCGAGATCTTTGAAAAATTTTATTAGGCTGAATTTTGTGTTGTTCTATCTTAATTTCATGTCCATAATTGCCAGTGAAAATTTTCATACATTTTGCTTGTTTCGTTTATCTTTCATATGTGAAATCCGTGGTTGATTTATAATAGTTGATAAGTGATGTTCGAAAATATGGTAATTATAACAGTTTTTGGGGTCTCCGAAAAGCTTTTTGAGTCTTGACTTTGGCATCGTGTAGATATTATGGACTTATATACATTGTTGGAGCAATTTTTTTAGTGGGTGGGGTCTATGATGCGTAATAAGGAGTTCGAAAGGCATGAGATGCGACCTAAGCACAGATTTAGGTACTAGTATGTTATGTCTAAAGCATAATTGACGGCCTTGGATACTTCTGATAAGATCGATATGATCGATATGCTATTTTATTCTAAAACGTACGACAATAACCCCTAATAATTTACCTTAAATTCAATAATTCATAGAAAATAATTTTGGTCAATTTTTAAGGACATTTGCAGACAAATAGAGGATTTTAATTGCCCATAAATATTTGATTATTTGTCTGTGTTGAAGAAAATAAATCAACTATCCTTTTAAAAATAAAAAATAAAAATAGAAATTATTTTTGAGTATTGTGGTATATATGCAATTTTTAAATTTCATAGTTTGTACTTATTCTCAGGAAAGTTTTTATTTATTTATTTTTATTTTTATTTTGAATTATTGGTAACATCTGAACTAGTCCAAGTGCTGGGATTGAGGCTTTATTTAGGACAAAATGAGCATATAGCCAATTAGCCATTCTATTGAAGTATCCAGAATTCAGAATATAATCTTATCTTCTATATATATATATATACACACACACGAGTCTAAAGTTGACTTAACATCCAATTTGGCTGCCACAATTTTGACCAAGTCTTCAACAACCAGGGATTACGTGAAATATTGACTTGAACAAATCACTACCTAAATGCTTAGAGTGCAAGTTATGTGTTGAAATTAAGCATTTTCTATCATGTAGCGTAAATATTTAAATTATTTTGACTGCAGAAAGCTCTTGCACCCTTAACTCACAAATATTAGGATCCAATTTTCTCTATGTACGTCTTAGTAGGTTAAAATTTGTCCATTAGTTTAATTGATGGATGTGTTAAAAATCAAATAGGATAATTTACGGTCTACTGCTTCATGTTAAACAAATAGTCAAATGTTTGTTAACCTCTTTTACCTAGTCTCAGTATAATTCAAGTTAATTGAAAATATTATGTGCTATTGAGTGCAGGATGGACGTCGATTGCATGTGATCGAAAGAGACTTAACAGAGCCGGACCGAATTGTTGGTGAATTATTACAACCAGGGGGCTACCTCAAATTAATTGAGTTAGGACTTCAAGGTAGGTTGTACCTTGGTGGAGATTTCTGGTAGAAATTTGTTTTTGGTGACAAGTTACCTGGAATTACCACTGAAATATTATTTTCTTTTCTTCAATCATGGCAGAAATTAGTTATTAAATGGATTATCATTACATCTGACTGCAGATTGTGTGGAGGAAATTGATGCTCAGAGGGTGTTTGGTTATGCTCTTTTCAAGGATGGGAAAGACACTCGACTCTCTTATCCCTTGGAGAAATTTCATTCAGATGTGTCTGGAAGGAGCTTTCATAATGGACGCTTCATACAGAGGATGAGGGAGAAGTCAGCATCTCTGCCAAAGTAATTTTTACTCCCTTTGTATTGCCATATCTTATCTCCCTTTCTAGATGTCCATTGGTATTGGTTTATCTTCTATCATATGCCTTATGGTTGCTTACTGGCTGAAAAGTTTCCCATGCTTAATATATTTGGCTTCAACATGGAATGTTAACTTTAGGATGTAGTACATTGTTTAAGGTGCTTCACTTGATTTATCTTTAAACCACTGAAGTTGTCATTGAGATGTCATGTCAAACGGAGAACTAGTTTAAATAGATGCTTATAGATATTAATTATATATATATATATCAAGCATATACTGCCAGTATGCATGACTTTTTGTTTTATTTGTTTTGAGTTAATGCCCATATATCATTGATGCCTTAAAATTGCAAATGGTAGATTTAGGCTAACACTATGTTTAGAGATCATTTATGTTAAATTTGTTAATATCTTATTTTGAAGTATATGGCTTTCATTCATCTAAACTTATGCCTTTTATTTAAAAAAAATATTAAAAAAAAAAATTTCCAGTGTACGATTGGAGCAAGGAACAGTTACTTCACTGCTTGAAGAAAAAGGGACAATCAAAGGTGTGCAATACAAGACAAAAACTGGCCAAGAACTGACAGCATTTGCACCGCTAACTATTGTTTGTGATGGCTGTTTCTCAAACTTGCGTCGTTCCCTTTGCAATCCTAAGGTGGATGTCATTCTCAATCTTGTCAGATAATAACATTTCAACAGAGGAGTTCCTTTTTTTTTTTTTCTTTAACTTATTTTTCTGGGAGAGTAAAGCAGTTTTACTCCTAAGAACCATGTATTTTAGAATTTTACCCACATGTATTTTATTTATTCTGCAGGTAGATGTGCCATCTTGTTTTGTTGGTTTAGTTCTGGAAAATTGTGAACTTCCATATGCAAACCATGGACATGTTATATTAGCAGATCCTTCCCCCATTTTGTTTTATCCTATCAGTAGTACAGAAGTTCGCTGTTTGGTTGATGTACCTGGACAGAAGGTTCCGTCTATTTCAAATGGTGAAATGGCAAAATATTTGAAGTCGGTGGTGGCTCCTCAGGTAAATATTTGGTCCTCATCTCCTTTTGCTATTGCATTTCTATGCCATAATTTTTTTTGTTTAATTGGACTGACCAAGTGTCATTCTCTTGCAGATCCCCCCTCAAATATATGATGCCTTCATAGCTGCAGTTGACAAGGGTAACATAAGGACAATGCCAAACAGAAGTATGCCTGCTTCTCCATTTCCTACTCCTGGAGCGCTATTAATGGGTGATGCATTCAACATGCGCCATCCTCTAACTGGGGGAGGAATGACAGTGGCACTTTCTGATATTGTTGTGCTGCGTGACCTTCTCAAGCCTTTAGGTGACCTGAATGATGCAGCTACACTTTGCAAATATCTTGAATCCTTCTACACTTTGCGTAAGGTAATAATATTCATTAATATGCTGGTATTTGACAATAGTTTTGTGCCTTAAGCAGTGAGAATTGTGCTCTTGCCCGTTCAAGTTCAACACGTGTACTGTCGTTTACACATTTGTAAAAGCCCTGCATCTTTGGACTTTATCTTAAGATCTAAGTTGAAATTCTTTGATCAACTCAGTATCATTAATGCTTCTATTTGCAGCCTGTGGCATCGACCATCAACACATTGGCTGGAGCTCTTTACAAGGTCTTTTGTGCTTCACCTGACCAAGCAAGGAAGGAAATGCGCCAGGCTTGCTTCGATTATTTAAGTCTTGGAGGCATATTCTCAACGGGACCTGTCTCTCTGCTTTCAGGATTGAACCCTCGGCCATTGAGCTTGGTTCTCCATTTCTTTGCTGTTGCAATATATGGTGTTGGTCGGCTGTTGCTGCCATTCCCATCGCCTAAACGCATCTGGATTGGAGCCAGATTGATTTCGGTGAGTAAAACACCCCTCCTTATAAAGGTTAGAGTAGGGAGCTTTATCTACCTGAATTCTAAAGGTCCAGATGTCTCTCCTGTAGGGTGCATCAGGAATAATCTTTCCCATTATCAAGGCAGAAGGAGTTAGACAGATGTTCTTCCCTGCAACTGTTCCAGCGTATTACAGGGCAGCACCTGTTGAGTGAGTTGTATTATAGATGACAAAATGTGAAAAACCAAAAATCAAGGTCTGCTGGCAGGACATGATTGGGTTTGTACCATCAGCCATCCCTCGTTCAAAGTCCAAGGGAAAGCTGAATGCGTCAATAGAAAAATGTGCATTAATAGATATTTTGGTTTCTAGGAATTTTTCTTCTGTAGTGTGTTCATAACTTTATTTTTTATTCATATTTTTTTAATCCTAAGTTTGGTACTCTCTCTGAGTTATTTCATTGGTTATCTGTTGTAATTTCTCTATTATTTGACATTTATTTAGCATCTATTTGTGGCCCACGATATGCAGAGTGGTTTAAAGCTTAATCTAAAAATTATTAAAATGATTAAGAATTACCCAACAATAGGAGCTATCCGGTTTCTTAATTGCAAGAGTAATTTGAACTGAATTGGAAAAGTGAAAGTACCGCCCATCTAATAAACATGGTTTTATCTTTCAAAAAAATAAATAAACACTGTTTTATCATTGAATTATAGAATAAAAGATAGATTAACAGGAAAAATCCGTTGCCAAACAATCACCAAATTGCAGCCTCTTGGCACATTCTTCCATTAATTGAAGAGTACTCCAAACGATCTAGTCCTGCAAAGTCTGTATCTCTGGAAAGGATTAACCCATTAAGGAATTGGAAAGTCCAATAGGAGTAGAGTTTTTCCAAGTAGCATGAAAAAGATCATCCAAATATGAAAAAGTTTGAGAAGTGACCATTAGGAAATGTAGGAAAAATAGAATAAAATGAAAATAAGAATTAAAAATAAATAAAAATAAAAAAGAGGAAAAAATTGAGCAAGTTCTATTACAACTTATAAAGGAGAATTTCTTTTTGTTGAATTGAGGATAAGGAGCCAAGGAGGCTTCCGTCCCAAGTTTGAAGCTAGATTGGGCAAAATGTAGAAGATTCCATGGGTGTGCTTTCTAAAATTGGCACTTCATAAACTGATATGTCGTAAAGGGGACCCACAGACATTCAGTACCGTTGTGCTGATTGACATTTGAAATTTTGAAAACAACGGTAACATTTATATTAGCTTTCAAAATGCTTTCGAACCAAAATTTGAAAGCTCAACTATAAACTTTGGTAATGCTTTCCAACCAGCTGGATCTGTGCCGTTTAAAGAAAACAATGCAATGAGCTTAAAAAAAAAAAAAAAAAGCCTTTGATAATGTTTTATTAAATTTGTGTTGGGTCATTGAGAAAACAAGGTGGTTGGGTAGATGTCCCATTCCAATTGGGTTTCCTTGTACATTCAGCCACATATCTGTGACGTTAGGAGATTGCTCTTTTTGTCTTATAAACCGGCAGTGCCTGTGCGAGGGAATGCGACGGACATTTCGTAGTCGACCTTTTGTAATTGTCCGTGCAGACGGACAAGAACTTCGGGATATTTTTGAGTTTTGCTGGTTGGTATACGTGGAAGAATCTTATTCGCTAATACCACCAAAAAGTCGTTTCCACGTTGGTTCCCGCGGGAATAGCTATGTGACCACCCTATCGCGTTAACTCCCGTCTACAAGTCCCTCTTCGAAATCCAATCCCCTTTTCCTTCTTCTCCTGGCTCCTTCTTTCCTTTCCAGACGGTCCTTAATCGCCCGAATACCAGGCCAGAAAATGACAATTTTGCCTTCCACGGACCGCAAGTGTCGCCGCAGCCCTAGACTCCTATTCCTCCCCGAAAAGCACGATGATTACGAGCCTTTGGACGGCGGCTTCGACGGCGCGTCCTTCTCAGGCGCTGTCTTCAACCTGTCTACCACCGTCGTCGGTGCCGGAATCATGGCTCTGCCTGCCGCCGTTAAACAGTTGGGGATGATTCCGGGCCTCGTTTTGATCGTTCTGGGCGCGATGCTGACGGAGTCCTCCATCGATATGATCCTCAAGTTCACGCGAGCTTCCAAGACCATGACGTATTCGGGTGTGGTTGGCGACTCATTCGGTGTTGCCGGCCGGAATCTCCTTCAGGCTTGCATTGTTGTTAACAATTTAGGCATGCTTGTCGTCTACATGATCATTATTGGTACGAAGAATCATTCCACTTTTTATTTTATCGAAATTTCTAAATTACTTTGATTTTGTTTCCAACATTTTTTTTTGAATAGTATGTGATTCCAATTTTGTGGTTTTTAGGGCTCAATAGTTTATTGGTTTTGAATTAGTCTGGTCGAGCATTGCTAATTAACATGTCAAAGGGACCGTCTTGGGAACAAATTTGCAGCGTTTGATTAAATTTGAACGAGATGTTAAACATTTTGGCGAAATTATGCAATTTGGTGGTGCAGGGGATGTGTTATCGGGGACATGGTCGGAAGGAGTTCACCATTCGGGTCTGATGGAAGAATGGTTTGGTCAACGCTGGTGGACTACACGCTCCTCCGTTCTACTATTCACCACGCTTTTTGTTTTTGCACCTCTCATTTCATTCAAGCGCGTGGGTATAACCATCTCATTCTCTACCAAGTCTCAATTTCTTTTTATCATGTTCATGCCTAACTTTTCTGTGCTATTATTCTCTGCTTCACCACGATATTTAATGCATAATAACACCCCATGGAACGAGCAAATTTTTCAATATTTGTGTACTCTCTGTTAGATCACAAACATGTGTGGGGTGTCGTATTGTATTGATTCCTTCTCTACGTGAACGAGAGTACAAATAAAATATTTTTGCAGTAGCAACACTAGACAAACAGCGCTAGCATTTCTTAATGCAATTTAGAGATTGGCTTGAGTATATATACATATATATTTGCAAATCTTATAAAAAGCTTTTTAGAAGCTATTTGACAGTCCTTGTTACCGCCATCTGAAGTATTTTTTTACTATTAACTCGCAAACACGTGTGGGGTATTGTATTGATTCCTTCTCTACGTGAATGAGAGTACAAATGCGATATTTTTGCTGTAGTGGAAGTAGACAAGCGGTGCTAGAGATTGGTTTAGATATATATATATATATGTAAGTCTTACAAAAAGCTTTTTAGAAGCTATTTGACAGTCCTTGTCACTACCTTCTGAAGTATTATTTGTTAGCAATCTCTGATTGGAAAATCTGTCTTTTTCTTCATTAAGAACTGTATTTGCATGCAAATTGAATACTAGCCTTTATTGTTATCTGTTACCACATGGTTGAGTTGAGATTGATTTTTATACTTTATCATCTTGGTGATTTTAGATTCGTTGAGATACACATCAGCAGTGTCAGTGGGTTTTGCCATTGTATTTGTGGTGATCACAGCAGGAGTGGCAATAGTTAAATTGATGAATGGAAGCATTGGGATGCCGCGCTTGATGCCTAAAATTGTTGATCAGGTCTCATTTTGGAAGCTTTTCACAACCATCCCAGTTCTAGTGACTGCTTACATCTGCCACCATAATAGTAAGTTACAAAATGCAGACTGCGTTTTACATTGATTCATAGGGCCTTTGAGAATGGTTAGGGAATATTGTTCAGACCGCATATTCATATTTAAGCATTTATATGCATAAAATTTTAAAGACTCAAATTCATTACAAAGTAGCTTGCTACATCTCTAATATATACTAATAGCCATGATGCATGAGAACAAATACCTTTGTGTTGCTATGAAATTCATGTTTCCAGCGCTTTAGTTTTACAATCAGTATATTATTTTTATGACATTTAGGTTTCGTTGTTAATTTTTCTAATGTACTTTGCAGTTAACCCTATAGAGAATGAACTAAAAGATCCTGGCATGATGAAGTCAATAGTCAGAACTTCTCTTACACTATGTTCATCTGTTTACATTGCTACCAGCTTCTTTGGATTTCTACTATTTGGGGATCATACATTGGAGGATATACTGGCAAATTTTGATGGCGATCTTGGAATTCCATGTAGCTCATTGCTCAATGACATTGTTAGGGTTAGCTATGGCATCCACCTGATGCTTGTTTTCCCACTTGTGTTTTTCTCTCTTCGCCTAAATTTAGATGGACTTCTCTTTCCCATCACCATTCCAATTGCATTTGACAACCGAAGATTCTTCTCAGTAACTACAGCTCTCATGGGTTTTATTTTTGTGGGGGCCAATTTTGTGCCTAACATCTGGGATGCATTCCAGTTCACTGGTGCTACTGCTGCTATCTCTGTAGGTTTCATCTTTCCAGCTGCAATTGCACTCAGGTAAATATCGCTGACTAATGTTATCTTGTGCTATCATTCTTGTTCTTTTCTTTTTCGTTATGATAGACCACCTGATCTCCTGTCACATATATCCAAAGTTGTGTCTAGTATAATTAGGAGGCATTCTATACGCTTAATATTGTAGTTAATTGATATGTGGCGCTCGTTTCCTAGATGCAATTAGAATCTGGTCAAGGCTGTAATGTTTGGCCTTTGAGACAATTTAATGCCTTACCCTGTTGTGAAAGGAAAGAAAAAAAAAAAAAAAAAATTCATGGAGCTAATATCAAGTGGTTAAGATGAGGCTTTTCTATGTCAGTTTCTTTCCTTCCAAACTTTCTGTCTGAATTTTTAGAGTTGGTAAAGCCTATGCATTTTGTTCAAATGTATCCCACTGAGCACGAAATTTTTTATGAAAAGACAATGCAATGGTTGCATTATACTATTTTCTGTTTATATTGACCTCAGGAGGCCTACTTCTTTCTTTGACTTGACATCATACTTTCCTCTTTTCCTTAATGTGTAAAATTCTCAAACGGGGAACAACTCTGCTATTTCGCAGGGACACTCATGGAATAGCGACAAAGAGAGACAGACTAGTATCATGGGTGATGATCCTTTTGGCTGTCTCATCGAGCACAGCAGCCATCTCTAGTGACATTTACAGCATTTTCAGTAGTAACAAACAACTTGGAAGCTAATACTGTGAGGAGAAAAAACCGGCTATTCTCTCTTCCAGATGGTTCACAACACAGCCTACATGAATTTTTTGTAAGAATGCTGAGCTGCTAGCATGAGTGCCACACCAGTTCCTTATCGATAGTTGGCAGTCCTTACTTTTGTAAATCAATACACACCAGTTCCTTGTCCAGTGGGTGAACAGTTAAGTTAATAGAACATAGTTTCTATCGCACATAAACCAAATGGGGTATAAAGTAGCAGAAAAAATGTTTGGAAATTGATATATCATTCATTTTTTGTTACAGGTATATGTAGTAGTTTAAAGAACCATGTATCAAAATTTTTCCTACTATATATATATATATATATATTTCAAACATTAGAATCATGTATATCAGGCCTTTTTTGGATGCCCAAGTACTTGAGTTCGTGGACTAATGGCCCGGCCAAACCATCTTTTTTTTTTTTTTTTTTGTGGTTCCTTTTCTTTTTATCTAGCCATGTACATGTGAAAATTGGTAAATCTACTAGTCCTTCCTTTTTGACCAGGAAAAAAAAAAATTTCTTTCTTATGACCCAATCTTTTTTTTTTTTTTTTAATAGAGGCAGAGCATTTATTTGTCCATTGGTAATACATAGAGACAGTAACACTAGCTTTTGAGCTCAACAAGCTCATCGATGGATTAATCATATTTAGATTTTGGTATGTAATAAGTGAAAATAGTGCCTGCATGAAGCTGTACCATCCGATTAGATTTTTTATTTATGTGGACGTCATCACGTTGTATTGATGATGGGGTTTGTCCAGGCTATAAATCTTTTCTCCAAATTGTTACAAAGCAAATTTGTTTTGTTTGGTTAGTTTTGTTATTTTGGACTAAATGTATGTATGTCGTGTGACGTCTCTCCATCTGTCCATTACTTAACATCGGACCGATAACTTCACTAAATCATATGGGCCTCCTTTCTTTGTTGTTCCCCTTTTCTTGTTCCCTTTTTCTGAAGCCCTTCTTTCCCTCTATGCGTAGTCCTTTTTTAATGTTTATATATTGACCGGTTCCAACTTTTCTTATATGAAATTTTTAAATCATGAGCTCTTTAATTATAAGTAGAAATTAGGAAAAACCCTTCCTGGCTAATCCCATTGTCAAGTATATTTTCGGTTATGCCATATTATGTTCATTGATGGGCCAATATATATATATATATATATTTTTGCTGCACCGGAAAATGAAACAGTGAGTATAAAAAAATTAAAATTAAAATTAAAAAAGCCCAAAGTAAATCTCTTCGAGATTGTTATTTTATTGCCCAACTTAAAATCTCCAACCTACTCCGTATATATATATATATATATATATGTATAGGTAAGACTCTTTACTCACACACCTAATTCTTCTTAAAAATTGTACTCAACTTGCTGTCAAAATATTCAGTAAAATTAAAGTAAAAATCTGCTATTCGTGTTTGAAGTTAAAACTTTATATTTTTATCAACATACTTTAGTAAAAGAAAAAAAAAATTAGAAACAAATTTCTATTAAATAGAATATTTTTAAAGTTGTAATATTGATTCGTTGTTTTAAGGAATGTCATTGATCACAAAATAATTATATATTATTTTTCTTTCGTTTAAACATAATGAGAATCTATAGCGATGTGTGGATTGGAAAATGAAAGAGGGACAGCAATTATCATTGTCTTTCAACTTGAATAAGTGGACATGTTCATTTAATAATTTGGCTCCTTTTTTTCTTTTATTCTTTTTTTCATATGGATGATTTAATTATACATCTCGAATCAATTAATGAATCGTGTCGTTTGTTTTCTCACAAGTGAATGAATAAAGTTGATGAAAAACATTGCTTTATGCATGACATAACTTGTATTCGGTTGAAGGCAATACTAAAGTCTTCCCTATATGCACGTGATTCGACCATCTTTGTGTTTAACAGTTTATGGAAAGGTCGAGAAGATCACCATGAATATTGAGCTCTCTCACCTACTCGTCACCTACTTGTTTGTTACCCTCTGGATGAAACTATTTTGGTTCATTCAAATACCCCACACATACACATTGCATGATTTACTCACTACAACAATATTAATTGGTGTTTTTTTTTTTTTTTTTTGGTCATTTCAATTCTAATATATTAAAATTAAATATGAATACTCTTTTTATATCTTTCTAGCTAGACCAAAAAATAATAATAATAAATAAATAAATAAAAAACACAGAACAAAACAAAACAAAAACAAAAATAAAAACAAAGTGTTATTATTAGAGATTAAATCTTTGTCTATTCCTTGGAACTAAATTGAATGAAAGATTCCACAATCTTTCCCTCAAAGAATTCAAAGAGTAAAGCAATTATTGTGATTTAATTGTGGTTTTATTAATTGGTCAATATCTGTTTATGACGTTAGACGATATTTGTAATCATAAACAATCTTTCAGTGTTCCAATGTTCTAACTTTCATATGATATTATAGAATAGAGATATGGGTAATAATTTATCATCCCTGAGTACGCATTTATCACAACAATTAAATCACCCTCTAAAGTCACACCCACCGCTCTCTTAACTCGATTAAGTACCATTCGGTTGCATTTAAAAAATTAATAGTCTATCAGGCTAGCAGCTAAATGGGTAATTTTTCTTTTTCATTTTTTTTTTTAAATTTTACTTGTTCTTTGGAGATTTTCTTAAACATCAAGAAGTAAATTATTCTTTAATTATTAAGTCCCTTTTGATAAATATAGAAAACTAACCTAAAGTTATTTTTAGATTATGATGGTTGTTTTTGCTACTTAATAATGTAAATTGTATTTAATTTCCAACATAAATTGAATTTATACTAATGTGACAGGTATAAAAAGTTATATATCAATTAATGAATTAAATCTAAAAATTTAACTGTCCATGCCATGACTAGTCATAGGTTTCCAACATATACCACCAAACCCATGATGGTTTCTATATAATTTTATGTTAAAGACATATAAATTGAAAATGTATATAGTTTCTATATAATGTTATGTTAAAGACACATAAAATAAAAATGTATATATAGTTTGGTGAGTGGTCCAACCCATACGTACGTGTATACATGTATATTTGTTATAATTACAAGCGGACCCGGCCAAGAGTCATGGTCCTCACGAAGTGAGAGAGAAATGAGACAAGCAACTGGGGCATATGCATATGCAATGTATGAACGTTCTGAGTTTCACAGCTATATTTATTGAATACTTGATCTTTGTTCGATTGAGATGTCTACCCACCGTCTCTTTTATATTTATTGAACATCAAAAAACTATTTAGCAAACGACACCAGAAATTACTCAATCCGTTGTTGTTTTTGTCGCTTTGAATGCCGCAATCAAAGGCAAAGCTAGCTAGCTAGCAACTTCTACGTAATACTGTATATTGTTTTGGAAGATGCAAGGTACATCCACTACTTCCAAATGCATCGATTTCAAAAACAAAAACAAAAATTTGACGAAATACAATTGGATTTTTCTGATGGAAAAGTTAAAAGTCAGAAGTGAGAGAAAAAAAAAAAAAGAATTGCGTAGTAAAAAGAAACCAAATGGAAATGCAAAACATGGACAGCATAATATTACATAACATGACTAAGTGCCTGACAGTTTGCACGTTTACAACGAATTATTTCAAGGTTTTAGTCCCGATTACAACTTACAGCATTTGTCAAATTCAAGATATATATTTTCGTTCTGAAAAAAACATATTCCTATATATGTTAACATTGACATATAACAACTCCCTTTTTTCTTTATTACCAAAAAAAAAAAAAAAAAAAGAAACTCCCTTTTTTATTTCTCCCTTTGTCTTCCTTTTTCCCTCAACCTATTTGACATTTATATATATATATATATATATATGTAAATATTATTTTTTCATAATCGGTTTTGTTTTTCTTGACTATTTTATTTAAAGTTTTAACAAACAATATGTAAATACTTCAACGGTCAAATTTAATATGTATGTATTCGGTCAATTATATCTAATTTATTGTTATAATGATTTACATGATTCGATTTTATATAATTACCCACCTACATTCACTTTAATTTTGGACGTGCTAACGTATTGTAACAAATTATTTTATATATTTACATAATTTTGTTGTAAAAAACGTATACGTTGGATTATATAAATATATATATTCTGTTATTTGATTATATATAAAACATAAAGAGTTATATATAATCATGTATGTATACGTTTTATGATAAAATTATATATATTATATTTCCAAATCAAATATTCACTTTTGAAATAAAAGTTAATATAATTTTAACAGTGTTAAATATGAAATTTAGCCTTTTTAAGTAATAAATTTATAAGAATGATGATGATTAATTTTTGTTTTTCTTCTTTCGCCATGATTAGAGATTCAAAAGTCTGGTGTCGGTACGTGGACTAAACCCACAGTTTTGAGTGACACAAGCAGCATATAATTGTGTTATAAGTAATTATATGGATTAAGTTATCCACATTTTAAATTTAAAATTACAATTAGCTGTCCACATAAACAAGCATAATAGTGGTGGGAGATTATTATTAATGGGTAAAGAAGTCCTTTAATCACACCTAACCCCTTGATTAGATTATAAAGAAGCCACAGGGACCTACATATCCTGCGACTTTTTATTTCTTTATCTCCTTTTCTATATTGCTGCATAAGAAACTTTCAACAATTTTGTATGTTCCACCGGCAAAAAATAAAATGAATGAAAACAAAAAACCCAAAAGCAATCAAAAGAGAGAGAGCTGTCATCCACGAATCTTGTTATTATTTCTATTCCTTGACCACTGCGTACTATATAAAAATCCTTCATTATATGAAACTTTATTTATTTATTTTCCTGGGGGATACTTCAATCAAAATTATTTGTATATCCGGGCGAAACAAAAACGTCTTCTATGCATAATGGACAAACACGCCGTTGTATTCTTACATGAAAGAGAAGCAGTGCCAAATGGTTAATTAGATTTAGGTACACACTTGCCTTCACTTGCTCTATGTTTAAACAAAAATAAAAAATAGTTTAATTGTTTTTTTTTTTTTTTGACAAATAGTTTAATTGTTATAATTTTGTTTTCAAGTGTATGATTTTATAAAAACAACAACAGAATATGATTTTATAAAAACAACAACAGAACAGATTATGACTTTCCCAAAAAAAAAAAAAAGAAAAAAAAACAGAATTATGACATAAAAATGCCAATAATGCGCATATACCCTATGAATTTAAGTCTCTATATAAAATTACCGTGATTTGAATAACCTCTGTAAAAGTGTATTTATATATATGTATTCTAATTGAACTTCTGTAAAGTATTTGAGTATAATTATATTGAATGATTTATGTATTTGCTACCAATGTTGATGATTTCAAAATACTAGGCTGATTATTTGGTTCCAAGTGCTCCTCAGACGATACTATTTATCAAAACAAAAAAAAAGTGTTCCTCAGACGAGACAACTAGATGAATGGGGCTCCTTTCTTTATTCATTCTTTTTTTTTCTTTTTTCTGGGGAGTCGTGTGCTGATGTATTGGTCATTAAATAATTTGGCTAGACAGTGAAAGAGGATGGAATAAAAAATAAAAATAAAAATAAAAATAGTAAATAGGGAATGTAGAGTATCCATGTTATGGTTTTGGCAACACGAAAAGCTATAGCCTCTGTTGGTAAAAGCTAATTATGTTCGGTTATTAATTTTACCTTTCCATTTGTTTTTGAAATAAAAATATATACGTATCGAGTAACATAGTAATTGACTAAACTTCATTTGACAAATATATACACAATATTTGTATTTTAATAACATAACATCAGCAAAATTTTTAATTTGCATATAATGTTGCTACTGTTATCATACAATTATTTTTTTTTATCATATTATTAATATAATAAAATTTATACAAAGAGATAGGTCGTAACCATTGCATATTTTAAAATGTGAGCAAATAATTTTTTGTCATAAATATGACCAAATGAAAGTGACCTTAATACTACAATTTCATTTCTAGAAACAATTTAAGATATTAATTTTTTTTTTGCTTAAAAAATAAAATAATAACCAAATTAATCAATTGACCGTAGCTAACAAAAGAAATGCATATTATACCCACCGAATTTTTGTTCTATTGTTGCCAAGTCATTTAAAAATTAAATGAGGGAGACCAAAAACAATAAAATATCACTAAAAAGTTTTCTTTTGGTAAATAATATCACTAAAAAAGTTTGATAAATAAAGGAGTCCGATTAAATTATCTAACATTTTAGTATCTTTTCTCCGTAATATTATATTGCTAACCATTCACCTCAAAAATGGATAAAAAAGACAAGTGACGACTCACCAATATAAATTAAAAACATACCACTTTTTTTTTTTTTTTTGGCGGTGCATAAGTGTGTAAACTTAAATGTAATTTACTCATATTTTATTTTATTTTATTTTTTTTGATAAAGTACTCATATTTTGTTTTGTACTGTCCTTTATCCTTTGCTACCGTCTTATGAAACTGTCATACCTACCATGCTAATTATTATTATTTTATTTAAAAAAGAAAAAAAGAGGGAGTGACGTTTTCTTTCTATTTATAAAAAATTAAACCAAGAGGCGGGTGGGAGGATGACGTGGCTGGATTTCGGCAATTGCCACAAAAAAAAAATAAATAAATAAAAAATAAAAAATACACCGAATAGGGATGGCGATTTGTTCCGCATTCATCGATGGGATCGCCTCTAATAGGACAAAAAATCCTCAATTAAATGGGAAATCAGAACTGAAATGAGTAAAAATCCCATATTGGGATCGAGATTGGGCTTGGAAGGGGATTATATCTCTGCCACTTTTATATATAAAGATATATTTTATTAATAAAATATAACTTATATTTGTATTTTATATATTTTTTATACTTAATTATACTTATATTAATAATTATGAATAAATTTTAATAAATATATAATATATTTTAAAAATATTTTATATATATTTTTTATTTTTTTAACAATGGAGAAACTTACCGTCCCGTTTTTCCGTTGCGAATCCCAGTAAAAGAAAAAAATAAAAAAAATAAAAAATACCGAAGGCCAGGCCTCGAGCCATCCCGTTGCCATCCCTAAACCCGAGGGGCAGGCAAGCTTATTAAGAAGAAGTGTCTGACCGACGACCACCGTCATTCCTCGTATCTAAGCCTCCGGCCATCGTGCGTTTTGTGATCTGCTGCTTTATTACCTCAACATCAAACACGTGTTTGCATCTACGGCCGATTGGACAATTACGAGGAATCCGATATCACTGAACTCTAGAACTTGAAACAGGCGCGAAATCCCTCTTCTGTCCTCCTTCGGCCCACACATTTTCCCATTAAATTTCTTCCAGACTAAAATATCAGTTTTACCCCTTATCCTGTGCGCGCCACGTTGTAGTTGTCTAGTGACAAAGAGTTTTTGAATTTTCAAGCGGGCTCACTTTCACTGCGTGACTACGACAATATTAGGTTCCTTTACGCAAGGAGATCTGTTACTCTGTATCCCATCTCCACATTGTGGACTAGATCTCTGGTCACACATCAGCGATCCGGGTTATGATTAAACGGAAGTCAAGGCATGGGATGAGATGGCATGTGTGTGGAAAGGATAAGTATAGTATTAGTCCCCTAACATGGTGATGCACAGCACACAATATAAAATTCCCTTATCTTTTTTCCGCTACATAAAATTTTCCGAAACTACCCCCCTTTCAAGTTCATCACCCTTTGACTGAAAATTGTCGGTGGACAACGAGGAGGAGAGGCCAATTTTGTCTAATTGCATATTCTTTTTATTATTCTGTTTGACAAGTTAAGTGGCACCGGAAATTAAATCGCATTTCCAGCGCGTACACTTGGCGTGACTACTCTTAATGGATAAGAGATATGAAAACCCAAAAAAGAAGAAAACACCGTACTACACAGTTCTCTTTTGTTTCGACCATACAGCATATAATCTAAGCGTTTGTGATTTTTTTTTTTTTAGTGGTAAATATGTAAGAGTTTGTGCTTGGAGCATCCAAGGTACTCCCAACTTTTTTATTTTCAAAAGTTAATTTTATTTTTAAAAATTTTAATTTAAAAAAAGCTTTGCTCTTCACATATAAATAGTTAAATCCACTTTTTTATTTATATATTATATTAATTTAATTTAATTTAGCATAAATTTTCATACCACAATTTAATATTCGAAAGATAATTTAATATAAATGCAAAGATAAAATATAAGTTAGACCATAATTTAAGATAGAAAAAGAAAATATAAATAGAACAACAAATATTTATAGTAAAAAGAAAAAAAAAAGAGTAATAAAAAATGTTATGTGGATACATTTTGAAATTTTATTATTTATTTTAAAAAATATTTTTTATTATTGTAAATATATTATTTATTTTAAAAAATCCATTGAAAATGCTCTCTATATGTATTTAAGTATACCATTAAATCAAATACATTTATTTAGAATTATCAAATTTATTTGATAAGTTTTAAATATCAAATGATCTAACATTGATGGACCGAATTCACTTTTATAATTTTAAATTATACTTGAATAACTTGTAAATCAACAAGAAATTATATTAATTGTATTTTTTTTTTCTTGTTTAAAAAGTAGATGAAAACAAAAACAGATTTAGTTGGATGCATTTATATTATTACTTTTTGGTGAATGGATCCATTTATATTAATTGCTTTGATGGAATGATATAAAGTGAATACGAGAACCTTTTATGGCAAAATGAAAAAGTAGAGACCAAAATCAATAAATGAGGTGTTGTTTATTGCCTATCCACTAGATTGAGGTGTTGTTTATTGCCAAAAATAAATGATAAAAAAATTTTACCCAAAAAAAGAAAAAAAAAGAAAAGGATTTAGGCGTTGATGGGTTGTGCACGCGCTCCAGAGGAGCGTGGATAACGGCATGAAGTTCATAACAAAAAAACAGGAAGATAATGGAGTTTTTAATTGAAGGAACTATTTTTTACAGTGGGAGGAATTGGTCATCTCCAACAACTCCTTAGATGGGACGGCTATGGATACACCCACGAGTTCCTTGCTCTTTCTGACCTCTTAAGAAATTTCTAAAACCATCCATTCGAAAATATTTAGTAATTAAAAAACAAAAGTAATTTAAAAAAAAAAAAACCATCAACAAAATTAAAAACAAAAACATAATCCAAAAACAACTTTATTCTTTGTGCCGCAATGAGACGCGTTTGATTAATTATTAGATCGTCTCCTCACCCATCTTTCTCTTTGGCTTTTAACTTTCATAACCTGAGCTATTCGCGAGTCTTTAATTTATTTTATCTTTTTACAGCTAAGTGAAAAAAAAAGGAAAAAAAAAAAAAAAAAAGAGATAAATAATGTTAAAAAGATTGTTCAATATTATCATTGAGTATCTCACACGGGAAGAACATCCACACCCACCCCACCCAGAAGGAAAGACAATCGAAGTCTCTGATTATTCGCGCACGCGGAAATTCCTTGTAAATTCTCTCACCATCTTGTATAGAAAATTTTATTTTTTTATTTTTTATTTTCCTTTTTTTTGGTTTTTTGTTTTTTTGTACATACGAGGAAGTTTTTTCTGGGTTAGGGCTTACGTTGCTGGTCTTTGTTTGAATTTTATATAATTATTTAAAAAGGAGTAGGTGGAAAAAAGAGAAGGAAGGAAAAAAAAAAAGGAAAAAAAAAAAAAAAGGAAAAGAGAAAAACTGTCTGTCATTGTCGGAAATTTGTGGATTCAGCTTGCGATATTATGCAAATTGATTTACGGCGTCTTTTAAAAACTTTAATTAAATGAGAATCAATGATTGATCTGTTTCTATAATTACTGCAATTAGTGGTATAATTTTTTGGTAACAAAATATCATAGAAACCATAAAAATACAAAAGATTGGTGATATTGACCTGAGAACGTGGTCTCTCTGTCTCTGTATAAATTTTTTATTTGAAAATTCCAGTTTCTTTTTAATTTAAAAAATTAAAAATTTTCGAATCAAATACAAAGACGTGTTGAGCTGTTAACATCTCTTTCCCAAATCTCTTCTCTCTCTCTCTCTCTCTCTCTCTCTCTCTCTCTCTCTGTGTTATTACGTTCGAGACCTTTTTGCAAGCTGTAATTGAATGGGAGCTCATTTTGGACCCCAGACCCACCAAGTCATAGCTAACCGTGTCTCTCTCAGCTCCTTCCTCTGTCTCTCTGTCTCTGTCTCTCTCTCTCTCAAAAAACACAGTTCCCGTATAAGTTGTCTCCAAATGTCGTAATGATTTAGAGACGCCTTGCTCTTCTTCCTCCTCCACGCGTGCCTGCGTTTCCTCCATTTCCCAATTTCTCAATCTTTCCTGACAATGAGATCGAACTCCTAGCCTTTTTCTGTTCTGGGTTTTCATATTCAAGCGGTTTGACAGCCTTAAGCCTAGGGGTGAGGGGGTTTGGGTCTGCCAAAATAAAAAATAAAAAATAAAAAAAAGAAAAAAAGTTGTATTTTTGCGAAGTGGGTTTTTGAGATCAGACCCCAATAATGGCACCCTCGTTTGATTGGTGGGCAAAGGAGAGCCATCGAGGTACGCCGGTGGTGGTCAAAATGGAGAACCCCAACTGGTCCATGGTTGAGCTAGAGGGTCCGTCAGAGGATGACTTCCTCATCACCGATTCACCGGGTCGTACCCGAGACAAAGGCCGTGGAAAGAACGCCAAGCAGCTCACTTGGGTCCTCCTTCTCAAAGCCCACAGAGCCGCCGGTTGCTTGACCTCCATTGGCTCCGCAATGTTCGGTCTCGCCGCCGCAGTACGACGCCGTGTCGCTTCCGGTCGGACAGATACCGACGCTGATGCCGATAACGACATCCAAACCAGTGGCGACCGAGGAAATGAAAACCCCACAGTGAAGAGCAGGTTCTATGGTTGTATAAAAGTGTTTCTTTGGCTTTCTGTGCTTTTGTTAGGGTTTGAAGTGGCAGCTTATTTTAAGGGTTGGCATTTTGGTACACCGCATTTTCAACTGCAGTCCTTATGGGCTACGCCATTTGGGGTTAAGGGTTTCTTCGATTGGGTTTATTTGAAGTGGGTTTCCATTCGGGTGGAGTACCTCGCTCCTCCTCTTCAATTCCTAGCCAATGCCTGTATTGTGCTCTTCCTTATTCAGAGTGTGGATAGGCTAATCCTTTGCTTGGGCTGTTTCTGGATCCGATTTAAGAAGATCAAACCAGTTCCAAAGGAAGGTGTTGTTGATCTTGAATCTGGTGAAAAAGATGGTTTCTTCCCCATGGTTCTTGTGCAGATCCCCATGTGCAATGAAAAGGAGGTAATTTTCAAACTCAAATGCCCTTCTTGATGTGCTTTGATTTTTTTAGTGTTGGGAGAATTTTGTGTCTGATATTCAGTATGAAAAATCCAGGTTTATCAGCAATCGATTGCTGCTGTTTGCAATTTAGACTGGCCTAAATCGAAATTGTTAATTCAAATTCTTGATGATTCGGATGACCCGACAACACAGCTGCTGATCAAAGAGGAGGTTCACAAATGGCAGCAAGAAGGTGCTAACATTGTCTATCGGCATCGGGTTCTTAGAGATGGTTACAAGGCTGGTAATCTCAAGTCTGCGATGAATTGCAGTTATGTCAAAGACTACGAGTTCGTTGCCATTTTTGACGCTGATTTTCAGCCCAACTCTGATTTTCTTAAAAGAACAGTCCCACACTTCAAGGTACCTGAAAGTGTTTATTGTGTTTTCACTTTTTTAGTTGCTATGATTTTGCCAGGGTTGAAACCCACATTTGTCTAGAAAATTCTGTGCTGTAACCGTTAGATTACTCAGGGCTTGTTTCCTAACTAGAATTGGTTTTAACCGCATACAGGATAACGAAGAACTGGGGCTGGTTCAGGCAAGGTGGTCCTTTGTAAATAAGGACGAGAACCTACTGACGAGGTTGCAGAATATTAATTTGGCATTTCACTTCGAGGTAGAACAGCAAGTGAACGGTGTTTTCATTAATTTCTTTGGTTTCAATGGGACGGCCGGTGTGTGGAGGATAAAGGCTTTGGAAGATGCTGGTGGTTGGTTAGAAAGGACCACTGTTGAGGACATGGACATTGCTGTGCGAGCACACCTTCATGGATGGAAATTCATCTTCCTCAATGATGTTGAGGTATTTTAACCCGCATCCATACTTACTTTGTAAAAGGATTCAAATTGTAGATTCTTGTGAGACTAACGCCTAGCCCTGTCTGTACCTTTCAGTGCCAGTGTGAATTACCAGAATCTTATGAAGCTTATAGGAAACAACAACACAGATGGCATTCTGGACCCATGCAGTTGTTTCGCCTCTGTTTGCCTGATATCATCCGGTCCAAGGTATATCCTTGTCTAATCCTTTCTTGGTTGCCAAGTGTTCGATTTTGCCTGTTTGCTTGCTCTTGCAATCATTTTATATTCTCATATACTGATAATTTTGCCATGTTTTCGATTATTACAGATCAGCTTCTGGAAGAAATTCAATATGATATTTCTCTTCTTTCTTCTCCGGAAACTTATTTTGCCCTTCTATTCTTTTACACTTTTTTGCATTATTCTCCCAATGACAATGTTCATCCCTGAGGCTGAGCTCCCAGCCTGGGTTGTATGTTATATCCCAGCAACTATGTCATTTCTCAATATCCTTCCAGCCCCCAAATCATTTCCTTTCATTGTTCCTTACCTTCTATTTGAGAACACCATGTCGGTGACCAAGTTTAATGCCATGATCTCTGGGTTATTCCAGCTTGGTAGTGCATACGAATGGGTCGTCACTAAGAAGTCCGGGCGATCATCTGAGGGTGATCTTGTTTCCTTGGTTGAGAAAGAACCAAAGCATCAAAGGGGGGTCTCAGTACCTGATCTTGAGGAAATGAAGGAGGAAATTCGACAGCAGGAACAGAAGGCTTCTAGAAAGAAGAAGCATAACAGGATATATACAAAGGAGCTCGCACTGGCTTTCCTTCTTCTAACAGCTTCAGCAAGGAGCCTCCTTTCTGCTCAGGGTATCCATTTTTACTTCTTGCTGTTTCAGGGAATATCCTTCCTGCTGGTTGGTCTCGACTTGATTGGTGAGCAGGTTGCTTGAACAGAAAATGATAGGACATTGTAGGGATTTGTGAATGATATAGAACACCGGTGGTTATCATATCAAAGTCCATTGAGAAAGATCTGCCAAGGGGAGGTTGTAGAGGGCCGAGATTGCTTACATTCCTGCATGCCTCCAACCTCTTGACTCCAAATCTATTCCTCCCAACATGAAAACAGTTGTGCTATATATGAACAGAAAGCAGTTCGACAGTCTGAAGACATAGAGGCCCAATCAGAAATGGTGATGCTCTTCAATTTATTAGTTTTTTTGTTCTTTTGTTTTTGTTTTGATTCTTTTGTTTTTGTGTCAATTCTTTTGTAAGAAAAAATTGTCGTTCAAACATCAAACAAGGAAATTTAGTTACAATTTGAGGCAGGATTTGAGCATTCCTCTTGATGCTTTACTCTGTCACTTTATTAAAGTGTGAATCTCAGAAACTAATTGTGAATTTCTTCGACTTTGGAAAATAGAATCTGTTCCCCCACACGGCACTTTGGGGTGCTTGGAGCATAAGAGCAGCAGCCCCTATCATTTAGGTTTTGAGTTGCCTTTCGAGGAGAACCAGCGTCTAAAATCTACTGTAGTATGTCTAGAACATCAAAAGGTAAAAAGATAAAACAAAAAAGAAAATGCCAGTTTCATACTATTGTAGACCTTTCTTCATTTTAGCATGCTATCATTTTCATACATTCACCCAAAAAAAAAAAAATGCTATCATTTTCACACAAGTTTTAATATCTATGTTTTGGTAAGATATGTCTTACCATGTAAAATATATGTATATATATATATATATAATGAATGGCCAGTGTAACAATTACATATGTTACTGTAATTGGAAGGTTTAATGTGTTAATCAAAGATGATTGAAATTTGCTGCTGTTGACAGCAATTATACATCGAAATGGTGGAGTTTCCATTGAAACTGCTTTGCTACACCATCCTACAAAATCAAGTCCTTGTGGAATCTGAACTTCTGCTTTTGTGATTTTAGACCTATGGACTTGTGCTGTTCTATTTATTTATTTTTCCCTTCTTTCAGAGAAACTGGAAAGTTGTTGAAAATAGGAAGATGGTGGTCCATTTAAGACTAAAGTCACGAAAAATATGGTTGGAAAAAAGTTGGACCACTGTCCACTAACGATCTAATAATGGCCTTTACGCATGACATGGTGCATTGAACATACATACATACATTCCTCTACTGAATTATGGTGTCTACTGATGAAATTGTAATTTACAGTGCCACCACAACACAACACACACTTACACAGTTTCCATTCCATAGACCCTACCCAAAAGACAACCGCATGCTACTCTAAAATTAAAATCTGTGGATTTAGTGAAAGGGACAAATTCCTTATCACCGGCACGGCATCGGCACCACCGCTTGCTAGTTACCCATGTACTTGGACCACGGCCCTCTCTGTATCACATCTCACGCATCCCATACTTCATAAAAATAAATTTACAAATGTTTTTACAATCTTTAAATTTATATACATTCAATATTCCGATTGCTTTAGCAGTTTTTTTTTTTTTTTTTTTTTTTTGAAATTTCGGGTCCTGCACACTTTCCAAAAACAGAATCTTCCATTTAATAAGATATTCAAATTTACAAAATACTTTTGGTTCATTTTTGAAAGTTTGGACAAGTTATTTTTAAGGATGATTGTTCCATTGGATATTAATGTGATTCCCCAATATTTCCTTTTTCTATTTGTGCTTAATATTTGCAAATTGCCAAATGATACTGCTGACCCTTTATTCCTGTCATAGTAAATTTAAATACTGCGCAGCAAGGCAAAATTGCAACACAAGTTGGATAATCTATAAATGAGATATATAAGAAATCTTAAACCATTTTAAAACAACGGTCAACGCGGGGATGCTACTATGCATACATTGACCGTTGAGTTGAACTTGTTGAATGGACCAATACATCTTCTAGAATGGACACGTAGCAGATGCTAAAGAGTTGCCAATCTTGGCAGCCGGGCTTCAATTTAGATTTGTTGACCCGGGGACTACAATACGGGTTGACGAGTTTGACCTTCTCGAATTTTGTTCTTTCCTGCCTGCCCCCCATTCCATATTCGACGAATGTCGTCCGAAATAGAATCAACCTGCGGCAGCCTCCTTTATCTGTTCTAATTCACCCTGTTAACAATCGCCTCATTCCTTTGGTTTTAATCAATTTTATTAAAAAATATATATATTCTTTTTTCTTTTTTTTTTTTATAAAAAAAACACACACACACATACAAAAGAAAGTCAAAAGTAAACTAAAAAACACTGATTATTGCTATTTGCTACGTATCTACAAAAGATCTATTCAAAAAAATTTGGGTGAGAAAAAAAAAGGGGAAAAAAACAGAATTTTCTTTTTTATAGGAATGATAAATACAGATTATTTGTGGCAAAATAATCGATTTTTACATAGTTTAATTGCTAGGAATCGAAAAAACCTCCAAAAATAACCATTGTAGTTAAAAACTGTTTAACCGCAAAAGATTAAGATAGAAAATTTTTAACTTTACAACAGCAAATTCCTTGCTTTTCAGGTAAATTTTAAAAAGCAATTGTATCGTTATATGATAAATTCTTCTCAAATCTAGCTCTTAATCAAGAAGAACAGATTATCAGCACTGATTAATGGAAAGCCGTTGGAATATATTCATCCTTCAAATTCAAATTTGGCAATATGCTCTGCTCTAGCTGCGATATAACAGGGGATAAAACAATCAAAGATTTCCAAATAAGTCTTCATCAGTTTAGGAATGATTTCGTTATAAGAAATCAATTCTTTCCTAATTTATTTAGTACCGTTGGAAATTTGTATGTGTATATATATATATATATATATACTTATAGCTTTAATAGAAACATAGAAGACAAATAGAAAATTTATTTTCAGTTTTTATTTACTTGAAATTTCTTAATGGTATCAGAGTTTGGTTTCTCAACAATGTCTTTCGACCAAGAGCCAAAACTCACTATTCAATCTTTTCATCAATGTGTTAGTTTGATTTCTATCAAACTAACTAATTCAAATTTTTTACTCTGGAGATTCCAAATTATGCCACTCTTTCGTAGTCTTGGAATTATACACCACATTGAAAATTCAGAGAAACCACCAGAAAAAAAAATTGAAGAATCTGGCAAAATGGTGACAAATCCAATTTTAGATACTTGGATTAACAATGATGGGCTTCTAGCAAATATGACTAAGGAAATCTTCGGTACAACAATCGGTGGGGATACAGCTTATGAAATATGGAAATCTCTTGAGGAGCAATTGTTGCCTAACACCAAGGAAAATGAAGCACAGCTCAAAGACAGCCTTTACTCTCTAAGCAAGGGGTCGTTAACTCTCGATGAATACATCAGGAAGTTTAAGATTATTTGTGATAAATTGGCTGTTATTGACAAGCCTCTCTCCCATGTTGATAATGTGTTTCAAGTTTCAAGAGGATTTGGAAAAAAAATATAAAGAATTTCGAGTTGCTATGTTATCAAAGTCTCCATATCCAACTTTTAACCAATTTATTGTGTCTTTACAAAATTATGAACAGGTTTATTTTATGGAAGAAAAGCAGCAGCAGCAGCAGCAGCTTGATCACAATCAAGCCTTTATGAGTCAAAAAGGAAGAGGAAGAGGACACCGTTGAGGAAGAAGCTATTCTAGAGGAAGAGGCTCAGGTTCCTCCACTCAAACGTCAATTTACCAATCAGTCCTCATATTTTCCACCTCAGCCAAAATACAACAATAGCAATAATAGTTGGAAAAGACAAGAACAATCCACCAAGCATAACTATCACGATGCTTGTCAAATTTGTGGTCTGACAAATCGTCTTGCCAACAAATGTTATTATCGGTATGATTATGCCACAGAAGAGAATACTCAAAAAGCTTTGGCAGCCATGAACATAAACAGTGAAGGTGATCCACATTTCTATGCCGATTCTGGTGCAACGGCTCACATCACAAACCAAGGAGGTAACTTGGATTTCTTCAAACCTTATTCTGGCAGAGAGTCAATTTTAGTAGATAATGGGCAAGCTTTACCTATCACTCACACAGGTAAAGCACTGCTTAAAACCTCTAAGTATCATCTTAAACTGAATGATGTACTAGTTGTGCCAAAACTCAAAAAGAATTTATTATCTGTTAGTCAACTTATCAATGATAATTCTTGTATCTTTGAATTTAACTCTATTGGTTTTGTTATAAAGGATCACAATCAATAGATTTTGGCCAAGGGACATAGAAAAGGAGATTTATATGCACTTAGGGAAGGACATCTAGAAGCTCTTGTTACAGTCAAATCTCAAGAAGCATCTTCTACAATCTGGCATGCTCGATTGGGGCATCCAAATTTAAAATTCCTTCAAACTTTAGAGAAAATGAAAGTCATTAATGTTTCCAATTGGATGACAAAAAGTACTTTTATGTAGTAGTAGTTGCCAACTTGGAAAACGTTATAAACTTTCTTTTAATAAATATAGCTCTATTTCAAATTTCCCTTTAGAAAAGATTCATAGTGATTTATAGGGGTCTGCCCCAATTATTTCTTCCCAAAAATTTAAATATTATGTTATTTTTATAGATGATTTCACTCATTATACTTGGCTATATCCACTTAAAAATAAATCTGATTTTTATAGTTGTTTTCTCAAATTTCAAATTTTTGTTGAGAAATATTTTGACGGGAAAATCAAAATTTTTCAAAATGATGGAGGTGGAGAACTATCTCTTCAATTGGTAAGGAAACCCCATAATATGCACTTTTTGGTAAAAATCCAGATAATTTTGGATTACGTATTTTTAGTTGTCAATGTTTTCCTTATTTGAAAACTCAAAGTATGCATAAATTTTCAAAAAAAATTATCCCTTGTGTATTTATAGGTTACAGCCCATTACACAAAGGATATAAATGTCTTGATCCACATACACATTGAATTTATATATCAAGACATGTTGTATTTAATGAAAATTATTTTTCTTATTTGTTTACATGACAGTTCCACTCCTTCACCCTCATAAGGAATGAAGTTTGAAACTAATAAGATTCGGCACTGTAAATGACATTGTATGAGATACAGGTAGCTAGAGGAAAAACACAACAAAATTTATTTATTGCATTATTTTTATTGTGGAGGCTTTTTTCTGAAGGAATTATGTGCAAATCAAAACAATTATATTTTAATCCACCATTTTTTTACGTCGATGCACTTTACAAAAATCATTTCCTTCATTGATCTCAAAAAAAACCCCTCAAAAGCTTTTCATACATAATCCGAATCTACAACACCAATAAAATAAGATAAAAAACAATCATCTTCACCAATCAAAGTTCCAATTTGTTGTCTGAATATACAGGATTTGTAATTTTTAAAAAGTCATCTTCTTCTGTTAAAAATTCGAAGAACGGTTAGGAAATGAGAGTCTATACAACTGAAGAAATATTTTTTTCCCCGCTAACTTTTTTTTTTTTTTTTTTTTCCTTCTTTCTGATTGAGTCAAATCGGTCAACTGGAAATTTCAAATTCTCTGTTTGGTAGAAATAAAAACCATTATCTCTTCCAAAATTATAGCTCTGGTTTCAAGAGCCCTGCTGAACATGATAGCATTCTACAGTTAGAATAAACTGAATATAACTAGATTTTGAAGTGGCATAAACGAACTTAAACAAAAGTTTTACCATTTGCCCCCAGATTGTCAATAGCTGAACTGGAATCAAATCCCATATGGAAAAGACCTTGGAGCTCATTGTCTAATACAGTCTGCATATACACACACCTTACATGAGTGTTTTGATTTTTCGACAAGAAATAGGATATGATAATAATAATCTAATAACTAGAAGATCCTATACTTGCCTGAGGCAAAGAAGTATACTGTGGAGATGTACTGGGTACAGTTGGCAATGTTCCCTGAAAGATTCCATGTTGGTAAGGTTGAGAAGAGTTGATTCCAGGACCAAATCCAAAAATAGCTCCGTTGCCACCTCGTGAATTAAGAATCTGTAAACAAAAATGAGAAGTTTGATCCCTTTTATTGAGCACAATTTTAACTTTAAATGTTCAATAAGCTTCTACATTAGGTTGAGCTTGACTTACATCTTTGGATAGAATTCGTTCTATATCAATGTTCAGTTCAGGATTGACAGTTGCAAGTTTCATTGACAAGAACTGCAACATGAGAGGTAAAAACACCTTTTTATAACTGATACAAAATAAGGAGTTATACATCATTTGGTAGAGATTTGTTTTTCCAAAATTTCAACATAACCACAAATGTAATAACGATCTAGTAGTTCAGTAAATTTAAAAGAAATTAGTTGGCAGCATTAATGAGAACCAAAAACTGTACAACAGCTTGCAAGAGTTCCAATTCAGTGGCAACAACATGACCAGAAAAATGCTGTCCTCGCAAGAAAATAATCTCTTTGTTGATCAAGGATCAACTTTTGTTTTTCCCTTTATTCCATTCAAAATATAGTTAAAGATCATTTTCCATTTTCAAAAGAGGAAGATTAGAATCAAATAAAGGTAAAACTGATGGTTGCAATACGTTTTCCTTTTCTGTTCACAAAGCTCATACTAACAAGATCCTTGGAAATGCTAAATTAGATATTTTTAACCATGAGCCATTCATATTATTCAAGATAACCGCAGATCACTATCATTTCATAAGAGATTAAATTCTCCATCAGAGAAAGCAAAAATAGCATACCTCAACCTGCTGTTGCAACGACTGCACATAGTTGATGATCTCATCAAGCATTACTGCTTTCCCAGTAATCTAGAAATGTAAATGGTACAAAAAACTAATTAGTATTCTATATCAATAATAGGAACAACTTTAGTGGAGTGGATTGACCATCTCTCATTACCTTATTGCATCCCGGAACAAGTTCTTGAAGCAATCTCATCCGCTCACTAATCTTTTCTCTTCTTACCTGCAAGCAGATAACTCCATTACTTTTAAGATGTTTATAAAACCAAAAATATTTTTCGAGATCTGATATATTGGAATGGGAAAGTACCCTTTCTGCAAGGCTATGACTATTTGTAGCCTGACCTCTCCGAGCTCTCACATGAATGTAATTTTCCTTGGGAGCTTCTTCACTGTGAGAACTGTCCTTGGATTGTTTCCCTGTCTGCTTATTGCGGATGTTTCCACTCGTATTCTCTTCAGCTTTGTGTTTCTTTTCTTCATGATCTTTCATAACATCAGAGCTCTCCCCAGATAGATCCTTGTGTTGTTCTCCTTCCGCATTCTAGAACAGAAACAAAGCAATTCAATATATTGGGCAATAATAAAAGCGCAACAAAATCAGGATCTTAAATGATACAATTACAGTATAACTCAATTACCTTGTTTGGACTGAATGGAGAACTGGAATCTAGCGCACGTTTTCTTCTCTTCCCACTGGATGATGAACCTATACCACCGTCTTCAGTTTCACGACCATCATGAGATTGTGCACCAATTGGTGAAGCCCTCTCAGTCGCTTTCTCCTTGTGCAGGGTATACTTTGGAGGACAACCAGTATTAGCAATGCCGGAACACTCGGCTAAGCCAAAAGAACCCACCATTTCCGAGAAACTCCCACTTCCAAAGCATGGAAGTTTAGGCACCATCTCAACAAAACTTGAATCGGATGGATACTGAACAAGGTGGGAGGTGCTGTTCATTCCCTGATTTTCCAACACAACAGGGTAAGGTGGATTGGAAAGTTCACCGTGAGAAACCATTGAAGAATCTCCAAAATTCTCACTCTGACTCAACGATACAATTGGATCCCAAGCAGAAGCAAAGAAAGGGTCAGCGCCATTAGAAGGTTTAAATATGGACAATGAGCTCATTGTCATTCCTGAAACCTTTTCAGGCAGGTGGGTTGTGCTCATCCCTGAAGATGGACAATTGAGAATACTCTCACTTCTATGTTGAAACCCCACATCCTCATTTTCATGACCGCTCATTTCCTGAATTCAGAAGTTCAAACCTCCCAAAACTAAGGAATCCACCTATATATTATTAGAAGGAGACCAGAACTTAAGAGTTACTATATATGAGGGCCACAACTAGAAATTAACAGAGGGAAAACGTGAATCTAAAGGCAAAGTAAATTTGACTAAAGTTGACTGGTGATATCTTGCACAACTCAACAAGGAACAAGTAACCTTGGCAGCTTTATAGAACTGATAGGGTGTTAAAGTAAAAGAAGCCCCTTATTGCAGCATCCCCATAGACACAAAGTGAAAGGATAAATCCTGTATATCAGGCATAAAATCTATAGCACCAGCTACTTACCTCTCCCTTGCCCCCAAAAAAAAAAAAAAAAAAAAAAGAAAAAAAAAAGGAAATCACTAGGATCAAGCTTACTCTAATGCAGAGGAGAAAAAAGGAAAAATGCTTCCCACAGACAAGAAAGTGAACCTTTCAGAGCATAAATAAAGTAGACATAGACAAACAATGACATTAGCTTAGTAACAGCTCACCAGACTAACAAAAGAAAGCAGATTCCCTTTTTTCTTTTTCGTTTTAGAGGAGAACTAGATTTTCATACCATCTACTCGATCAGACACCACAATGTGATTGATGTAAAGGCTTGAATCTCTTCAACTACGACCCAATTGAGGAGGATCACTAGAAGCTTCAAGTAGTGAATGTAGATTTAGAAATGGTGCCGAGAGGAGTCCCGGTGAGGAATAACTAAGCGTCGAAGGTCTGAGCCAAGCACCAATAGACCCCCGATAACCAAGAAAAGGGATATTGCAGGAACCCTTTTAAGATACTCACAGATGGGTATCCAAAAAAAGACCAAGAAGCATCAAATTCTACTTGAATTATGCATGAACTGAAATTGGCAGGGTTTTAGCAGTCCCTTAATTGAGAGTTTGATTTTAACTTCAAGGACATCAAATAATCAAATGCTTGCTTAAATTCGACAAGGAAAACAAATTTCACCAATTGGGCACTTGCATAAACAGTAAAAAGAAGTATCAAATTCCAACTTTTATAGATCACAGACCATAAATAAAGATACAAGCCTAGAGAGAGAAAAGCGAGCACAAAGAGAGAGAAAGAGAGAGACTTTGCTTACCTGCCAAAGTTAACAGGTGACATGTATGATTTTAAAAGACTGGCTAACTACTGCAACTGCTCTTGTTGGAAAATTATTACAGAACCTAATCTCTTTCCCTTTCCACACCTTACTCTGGTAATTTGCCTATCTTTTTAATTTCTTACACTTATATTATGCATTTCCTTTGTCCTTTTAAAATAAAAAAGAAATTTCTTTTTTAAGAGGAGATTGGAGGGGTTCTTCACTTCAAGCCCAAGCTTACTTGCTTTTTTTTTTTTTGGGTAAAGCCCAGGCTTGCCTGCTAGCTTCCTCCTTTGACATGCTTTTTTTTTATTTTTTATTTTTTTACTGACACATTTGCCAACTATTCCAACAGACCTCTCTTTGCTGTTACACACTCATTTTTCTCAGTGCCAACTAACCCTCTTTCATTTCTTTTGAGATGCTTCATTATGTTCCTAACCACCATCATCCTCCATGAACATCATTGGCCATCAAAGTAATACACTGGGACCCAATCTAATTTTTCCTTGCAAACCATCCAACCTGACTGTCTGAGGGTAAATATGTTCCCCGCGTAAAAAAAAAAAAAAAAAGAAGCCATCTTGATCCTGATCATGTGCGTTCGGTGGGACCCCTTGACAGGTGTATGGCTCTGATGAGATACCCTAACGCTGTGGTTGCATAGCAGAATTAATTAGTCTTCCCCATTTTGTTTATGTGTTTTTATATTAGTGTCCAGTACATGCAATCTTTTTCTTTTTTAATTTTATTTTTTTACACTTTAGGGGCATTGGGTCTCAGGAACACAAGGAATAATGGAATCTAATCATCAATTTACCTCCTTGTCCTGGTACGGTTTCCAGCTGTAGTAGCTGTTTTCCCTATTCAAAGCCTCAAGCCAAAGCTAAAGCCAAAGCCAAACCCAGCCAACCCCAGTCAAACCAAATAATCTGGTCAGCCTCTAGCCCGGTTGGGATCTTACTGGATAAACGAAATTATTCCGGAATTAACGGCTAATTTTGATGCCAGGTCATGATCCGGTGTGACGGACCACACTGTAGAAATGAGTCATCGGTCCTCTAAATTTTCCTAATTATGGAAATTTAAGTGGACCTGATTTAGTTTGATATAGAATAATGGGACCCATCAAAAGTACTGCAGGGATCATTAATTATACAGAAACGATGACTGAGATGGTACACCAAACTTATCTGTGTGGGTACTCACACCAAATCATTCTTCTCAGTACTTTTTTCGATTATTAGGTGTGGCCTTGTTCTTTTCGTGTTTAATTTTATTTATTTATTTTTTTAACGACCAATTGCCAATTGTGGGTGTTCAAATGGGGTTTCATTTGTCAGAAAGTAATGAATTATTGCTCTCATAATCACATTCATTGGTTTAACACCTAAGACCATGCAAATATATTTAGTTTATGGCAAAAAAATAAAAAACGAATATGGCAAATAATCTGAATTTTGAAAGGAAAACAACAATATTCAAGATACAGGAAAAATACAGAGCCTACCTAGTTTGTTTAATCTTTTTTTTTTTTTCCCTTTTATATTTGTTATTCTTACGTGTATTTCGTCCTAAAAGAAAATAATAATGGACCTCGTATGTTAAATTTAAGAAAATTATAAACACTAATATGTAAGAATGACTGCATCTCATGATTCAGGTAGTAATTGAGATAAAATCTGAATTTATACGTTTTTACAAAATATTTTTTTGTCTTAAAATTTATGAATAATACTACATATTTTATCTAGTGATGTGGTCGATCAAACAGTTTAATGCTATATTCTATAAGACTGCCTATCATTTACTTTTGATGGTAAATTATTATACATATTTACTTTCCATATGATCTCAAAAATACAACAAAATTTTGTTTCCCTCAATTGGTCTTAGTAAGTCACTTGCTACTGAATTTTAATTAAAGAGGATTATTTGATCATTCTAATGATATTAATATGCCATCAAAGCTTATACAGAATTTAAATAATTTTGTTATCGTTTAAGTTTGTAATTTTCAAAACTTTTTGTCATAGTTTTATGAAACAAAAACTAAAATTTTCCATACATATAATTTCAGCATTATATGCGTAGTATTTATTTAATTGAAGGACCATCCTGCCAAGTAAGTTTGTCATTAATTCTTCTATGAATTAAGATATAGGTTCGTATTTATACAGTGGTTATTACGTCAGCTTTTTCCAAATAAAAGTACTTTTTTTTTTTTTCTCAACAAACATAATAATGTTTGTTTTCAAATTAGTTTTAAATAAAACTTATTATATACTGTGCTGTTGTCCATGAAGAAAAAAAAAATAATAAGGTAGTGGTAGCAAAAGGACAGGAAAATACGATGTGTTATTTTCAACAAATTGACAAGTCTCGGCACAGTTCTTTAGCTCATTCAAACAAAATCAATATGATGAACAGGTGTAAAGATTTGAATTAATTTTGTCCAGCTCCCTTCATTAAAAGATAAGCCAGGTCACAATAAATCATCATATCTTATACCATATATTAAATTTTAAAGGTGATATATTTTACTATAATATATATATATATCTTCAATTAAAATATGTACATGAAAGAAAAAGGTACTCCTGTAGCACTTTTGAAAACCTTACAATGGGAATTTTTTCTTAAAATAAAATTAGTTAAAGAAGATAAAATATATATATATTGATCATGAAATATTAATTAAAATTTTGATCATGATAAGCTAGCCAAATATTTAATACAAGGTCCGCTAATCGATCACTGGACCAATCAGCTCACAAGAGATGCAGATTAAGATTGTGTGAAAAGGTTGCGTACATTATTATTTTTGCTATATATATATATATATATATATGTCCATAAGAAAAATGGGTGCATGTGTTAAGCATCAATGAAGTGTAGCAGATAAATTGTTGTTTATATAAAAATATGAACAACACCAACATGATTAAGTTAAATGAAAGCACAACCCAAAAGAGATGTCCCACGATCACGCGTGCGGCATGCTTTGATGTTAATGTGGGGCCCTATTAGATATATATATATATATATATGAATATCAGAATATGTGATATATCCACTTGTGGTCCTTCCTTGATTAGCAATGATGAAAATGATACTTAAGGGACGAATCTTTTAAGATTTTGCTCCATCAGATTTTCTAAACCCCCCAATTTTCCCTGATTAATTATTAATTAATTTAATTTCCTACAGCTGCTTAAACTCTCTTTTGCTTTTACAAACTTCACAACCCCACGCTTGATGCTCTCTTTGCGCTCACCTTTCTTTTTTCCGGGACAGGAAGATTTTTACTTCTAAAGAAGCTTTTTTCCCCCTTCTCTTCTTTACACAAAGTTGCCACCTTTCCCTTTCCAAATTATACAAAAGCTATCTATATATCCTGTCAGTGTTTTAGAACCCAAAACACTGCCAGTTTTCCTTGTATTATATTCGTGGCCGGTTTGAGTCTGAGAGCACATTACAACTCATTAACAAAAAAAAAAAAAAAGTACACCAATTAATAAACAAAGAAAATATAGATATAAATTAGTGAAATTCCTTCCATGATTGGTGTTAGACTAGAAACTAAAACACCTTCGCAAATTAAACCACAATATCCTAATTTTTTTTAGAGAAAAAAAATTATATATATATATATATATCAAAATATGCATGCGCAGAATAGTAGCAATGATGATAATGTTGATGTTATTTAAAATTAAAGCACAAAGGCTGCTGCTAGTGAAACTGAAAACCATGATGCTTGCAGCTCATAAAAACCCAAGACGGCTCAGAGACCAAATCAATCATTCCAGGCATTCAAGTTTTCCGCAAAAAGAAGTTTCTTCTATTTCTATGTACACAAAAGCACCAAAAAATTGTGCTTATATAATTAAATTCCAAGTACAAGTCCAGGCATTATAGCGCGGCTTAATTAGGATTGTTACTAATACGGAAGAATAATTAATCATGGGTTAACTTCTATATATCTATTTATTACCAAAAAAACTTCTATGTATCTATTTTCAATGGGAAAGGAAAAAAATGTATCAAGTGTGAGAGTGTTTATAAAAGGCCAGGCGGTTTTGAGAAACCATGAGAAGAATATAATACGACTGAAACCTACGTCAATCATCTGCTTCAGCAAAAATATCAAGTCCACCAAAACATAATTCTATGATGCTGACAATGTAAAAATTGCAGCTTTTTTTACTGTGTTACGTAGTACGATGAGTATTGTCGCTGAAATTTTAACCAGCTTTGGTCCATCGATCTCCTTTTGATCATCTACTTTGTGTGATGCCCATAAAATTGGTTGTACATTAATTGTCTCTGAGGGTCAAGATTCTCATTAGGTTTTGACCTTTCCATTTCCCATGTCGATTTTCGAACATCATAGCAAATCAACTGTCAGAACATATCTGCCTTCCCTTTCCTTCCCCTTTTACGGTACATTAACATATTGCCACACAATTTAATGTAAACTGGGTTACAGTTTCAACCCCTTCAAGATTTTTATTTATTTTTAAATGAAAAAAGAGAAAAGCTTAAACTTCAAGGACGCAATATAATTTGGCTTTTTATATTGATCAAATAATTAGAATAATTAATCAATTTAATTAAAAATAAATAATTAATCAATTACAATCAAAGAGGTTGAAAATGCACGTGGTAAGCCGGTGATGAATCATTTTAATTAAGAGGGGTAAATAAATATCTTTATTTTCTTAATTTTACTTTTCAACTAAGAAAATTTAATATTGAAAAGAAAAAGGAAAATCAAATTCGGCATGGGCATAGCATAGGTCCGCTTTCTATTTTATATTTAGAAAATATTGTAATTCTGATTAAAAAAAAAAAAAAAAGACAAACAAACAAATGTCTTCTGTCGAGTGTAAAATTATAACGTAACAGAGCGGTGAAGCAATACTGGCAACTCTCCCCAATTCCAAAACGATAAAAAAAAAAAAAAGAACTTCTTCTACTTTTGTTGCATGTCTAACCATAACGACATCATCATCGTATTCATAAATCTGTTGTTGTTTCCAAGAGACAAACGCCTTGTTAATTAATTAATTACTAGGAAAAATACACATGGTTGTTCCATCTCTACATCTTAATTACCACTCTAGCTATCATTCTTCACCAATTTTCCATCCTTCAATTTTCGGTAATGGTGAAAAGCATGGACTCTCCTACATTATACGCTATCATTAGCATTTCAACATAATTGTTCAGTTGTGTATTCGGCCGAGAAAAAAAAGAAAAATAGAAATCCAATTGGATAATTAGTCCGTAGTCGGTGCAGTTCTTAACTAACTTGGGCCCCCATGTAAAGGCCAATAAGCAATCCAATTTTTGGACCCAATATGGGAGGCCCATAAATTAGAGTGGTCGGTCCGTGGAATCGTCATGGTCCATTTAATTTAGGGGAATTTGGCCCAATACCCCCATAGGACCGAGCTTCATGAATTTTGCCCCCTCAATTCATTTCTTTTTTGATCTACCCCTCCAATCTTTTAAAATCCCAAAATACCCTTATGTGTTTTTTTTTTATATGTTTTTTTCTTTCCTTTCTTCGACTTTTCCCCTCCATCTCTTTATTCATAACCAGATCTTAGGAGCCCTCTGTTTCCTTTCATGAATCGGCCGGATTGTAAGCGTGGAGACTGCGCGTTTTGAAGGAGATGGTGAAGAGGCGACTCAGAGAGAAAACTACAGGATTTTAGAGAGCCCTAGGAGCAGAAGCAGAAGCAACAGGTAGGCAACAGCTCTAATTTTGATTTTCTGTTAGTGGTGTTGGGAATTTTTTTTTTTTGGGAGAAATTGTGAAAGTTGTGTTCTGGTTTTTTTTTTTTTTTTAATAACGGTGGTGGTAGGCATTTCTTGCTGAGAGATATGTATGATGATATGATGCTGGATGGAGTACAGCCAACTAGGGATACATTCCATTCTGTCATCAGTTAGTGGAAAGGTGCTTTCATGTTTGTTATCATGGACTTTCATTCTTTCTGGAATTTTCCGTTTGGTTGATTTTGTTTTGTTGCAGGTGGATAAGCAAAATGCTCATTTCTTTGGTGTTACGATCAACGAGCAACAAGCCGAGTGTGGTATTGTAGAAAGAGTTACTTCAAATGCACAAGGCAAATTTAAGGTATGTATATTTCATATTTTTGCATTTAAATTGTTTATATACCATGTTTGATGACTATGAACTCTCTCTCTCTCTCTCTCTCTCTGCATCTGCATTTTCTTTTGTGTTGCTGGTGTGACATTAAATTTATAATCTAATTGCTTTATTTTCCAGTTACTTTATTTCGAGCAAGATGTGAATGGCGGTTATGGTTTGGCCCTACAGGTACCATATCTTCTTTCCTATTGTGTCTCCAATCCATTTTCCATTTTATAGTGCATATGGTTTTTGCATTCTGAAAGCTGTCATGGTTGTTTAAAAAATTTGAAGCATAGATGGAGTGAACAGTGCCAATGATCATATACAATTGGTAGAAATGTTTTGTAATAATCTTGTCATGTTAAACTTTCTGCTGTTATATCCTTCAATTTCTAAGTACTATGCGTCTCTAATTTATTTTCAAAGCATAAAATTGTGGCTGTGAAATTGTGATTTTGAATATCACACATGGGTAGAACTTAAAATTAGTAACCTACCTGTGAATGTGACAATGATGCTCAACTTCTCTTTTCAAGTGAATGTCATTGCATTGTTTCAAGTGGTCAAGTGGTATTGGTGTGGCATTTCAATGTATTTCTGTTTAGTCCTCTGACCTCATTCCCAAGGGCTTTCTTACTTGCAATTTGACTACAATCCTTTAAACAATTGACTTATATAATTGTACTATGATTTTATGTAGCATGCTTTTTTTTATTTTACTTTGGTTCAGCAAATCTTTACCTTTAGTCAATAATTTTGTCATATGGAAATGCTTTTTTCCCCCCACCCCTCATCAAGCCATCTAAATTTCAATATATATCATTGACACACAAAAATCATGACAGTCAATTGCCTATTTAATTAAAATTCATTTAGCAGAATCTCTTCCTATGCACATGCATTTGACATTGGTGTGGTCTCTTTACAGATGGATAATTGATCCTCCTCTGGATGTCAATGTACCATCAAAACGCACACCATGGCCTGATGCCCCTCCTGAACTCCCTACCAATGAAAATGTAGTGTTGGGCATCCAAGAGCATGCTGTAAAGCATCCTACAAAGACCCGCACATCTAGATCAAAGAGACGAAGCAAGAGAAAGCATGACACAAGAACGGTGGACACACAGGTTGCTTCAAAGCATTCTGAACAAATTTGAAAATCTTAGCACGAAGACGGCTAGAGATGCATGCTGCTGCTGTGTGAATTTTAGGCATCATTCTTCAGCATCATAAAAAAATTTGAATTGCAAAGGCTTATTAGCACAGAGGCAGATGGCCTAACCTGGTATATGTGAAAAGAATCCTTACAGAGAGAAAATCCCAAAATTTCATAAAAGTGTATCCAATTTTTCAAAAAAATTGATGACTGTTCACCATCGGTAATTCCCGGAGAAATCATCGGTAAAATACAAATACCCTCTGGAAAAATTACCGACAGTTTCGTCGGTAATTCCCGAGGGTGTACAATACGGAATATTTTGCCAATTTTTTCTACCCCACAAGGCCCCTAAGGTGTGTTGAATGAAAAAACATGCAAAACATGGATTCTATAATTGTACTAAGGAGAGAAAATCAAAAAATTTCATAAAAGTGTATCAAAGTTTGCAAAAAATATGTATATTGTTCACACTAGGGAAATTACCGACGAAATTGTCAGGAAAATACAAATGCCCTCTGGAAAATGTACCGACAGTTTCGTCGGTAATTTCCTGAGGGTGTACAGTAAAGCATATTTTGCCAATTTTTTGGACCCCACAAGGCTTGTAAGGTGTGTTGAATGAAAAAACATGCAAAACATGGATTCTATAATTGTACTAAGGAAAGAAAATCCCAAAATTTCATAAAAGTGTATCAAAGTTTGCAAAAAATAAGTATACTGTTCACCCTCGGGAAATTACCGACGAAACTGTCGGGAAAATACAAATGCCCTCTGGAAAATGTACCGACAGTTTCGTCGGTAATTTCCCGAGGGTGTACAGTAAAGCATATTTTGCCAATTTTTTTTACCCCACAAGGCTTCTAAGGTGTGTTGAATGAAAAAACATGCAAAACATGGATTCTATAATTGTACTAAAGAGAGAAAATCAAAAAATTTCATAAAAGTGTATCAAAGTTTGCAAAAAATATGTATACTGTTCATACTAGGGAAATTACCGACGAAACTGTCGGGAAAATACAAATGCCCTCTGGAAAATGTACCGACAGTTTCGTCGGTAATTTCCCGAGGGTGTACAGTAAAGCATATTTTGCCAATTTTTTGGACCCCACAAGGCTTGTAAGGTGTGTTGAATGAAAAAACATGCAAAACATGGATTCTATAATTGTACTAAGGAGAGAAAATCCCAAAATTTCATAAAAGTGTATCAAAGTTTGCAAAAAATAAGTATACTGTTCACCCTCGGGAAATTACCGACGAAACTGTCGGGAAAATACAAATGCCCTCTGGAAAATGTACCGACAGTTTCGTCGGTAATTTCCCGAGGGTGTACAGTAAAGCATATTTTGCCAATTGTTTTTACCCCACAAGGCTTCTAAGGTGTGTTGAATGAAAAAACATGCAAAACATGGATTCTATAATTGTACTAAGGAGAGAAAATCCCAACATTTCATAAAAGTGTATCAAAGTTTGCAAAAAAATAAGTATACTGTTCACCCTCGGGAAATTACCGACGAAACTGTCGGGAAAATACAAATGCCCTCTGGAAAAAGTACCGACAGTTTCGTCGGTAATTTCCCGAGGGTGTACAAAAAAGCATATTTTGCCAATTTTTTTTACCCCACAAGGCTTCTAAGGTGTGTTGAATGAAAAAACATGCAAAACATGGATTCTATAATTGTACTAAGGAGAGAATATCAAAAAATTTCATAAAAGTGTATCAAATTTTGCAAAAAATATGTACACTATTCTCCCTCGGGAAATTACCGACGAAACTGTCGGTAATTTTTCCAGAGGGCATTTCTGGTTTCCCGACAGTTTTGTCGGTAATTTCCCGTAGGAGAACAGTAAACTTATTTTTTGCAAACTTTGATACACTTTTATGAAATTTTTTGATTTTCTCTCTTTAGTACAATTATATAATCCATGTTTTGCATGTTTTTTCATTCAACACACCTTAAGGGGCTTGTGGGGTAAAAAAAATTGGCAAAACATGCTTACTGTACACCATCGGGAAATTACCGACGAAAATGTCGGTAATTTTTCCAGATGGCATTTGAATTTTCCCGACAGTTTCGTCGGTAATTTCCCGAGGGTGAACAGTATACTTATTTTTTGCAAACTTTGATACACTTTTATGAAATTTTTTGATTTTCTCTCTTTAGTACAATTATATAATACATGTTTTGCATGTGTTTTCATTCAACACACCTTAAGGGGCTTGTGGGGTAAAACAAATTGGCAAAATATGCTTACTGTACACCCTCGGGAAATTACCGACGAAAATGTCGGTAATTTTTCCAGAGGGCATTTGAATTTTCCCGACAATTTCGTCGGTAATTTCCCGAGGGTGAACAGTATACTTATTTTTTGCAAACTTTGATACACTTTTATGAAATTTTAGGATTTTCTCTCCTTAGTACAATTATAGAATCCATGTTTTGCATGTTTTTTCATTCAACACACCTTAGGGGCCTTGTGGGGTAGAAAAAATTGGCAAAATATGCTTACTGTACACCCTCGGGAAATTACCGACGAAAATGTCGGTAATTTTTCCAGAGGGCATCTGAATTTTCCCGACAGTTTCGTCGTTAATTTCCCGAGGGTGAACAGTATACTTATTTTTTGCAAACTTTGATACACTTTTATGAAATTTTGGGATTTTCTCTCCTTAGTACAATTATAGAATCCATGTTTTGCATGTTTTTTCATTCAACACACCTTAGGGGCCTTGTGGGGTCCAAAAAATTGGCAAAACATGATGTACTGTACACTCTCGGGAATTACCGACGAAACTGTAGGTAATTATTCCTGAAGGAATTTAGTGGTTACCGACGATTTCCTCAGGAATTACCGAGGGTGAACAGTCATCAATTGTTTTGCAAAATTTGATATACTTTTATGAAATTTTGGGATTTTCTCTCCTTAGTACAATTTTAGAATCCCTATTTGCCATGTTTTTGCATTCAACACACATTATGGAACTTATGGGGCCCAACAAATTAGTAAAACTTGATGGACTGTACACATTCGGAAATTACCGACGAAACCGTTGGTAATTTTTCCAGGGTTTATTTGTTGGTTACGAAAAAGCGTTTCTGTAATTACCGATGGTGAATCGGGAATTATCGATGCACCATTGATAATCATCTTTCCTTTAATTTTTACCACAACCGAGGGTTTTTTTTTATCTTTTATCTTTTTTCTTTTTTTTTTCAACGGTTGTCATTAGTAAAGATAGGTTCAGCATATTAAGATAACATTAGTATAACATTAGTATAGACCGTCATAACATTAAACATACGATCTACATTGAAAGTTTATTAAAGTACAAATCAACAGCATATTTTTTTCTAAAAAACATAATGTCTTGCGGACCAAATGAAGGGTTCTCCTCACTACTCATGTACTTAATAAATTTCAGAGCATAGACGCCACAATCACCCCTGCAGAATAGCATTAATGATTAGCATTAATGAAAACCAACTACGTGTATTTTCACACGTAACCACAATAAAAAACAGCAGCAATACAAGTTGTTTGAAATGACAACACATTCATACCCATTATCTTGGCGGGGTGCATCTTTGATCATGGTCATCGTGAATGGATCTAAAGTGGGAGACACGTCCGGATTCTTCCCGTAATATCCCCCATCCCTCAATAGGTAAGGCAGCATATACGTAAGGCATTCCGCATTCTTCAACTCTCTATTCTGGACATATTTATTTCCCATATTTGGATCGTATAAATCAATATGCCGGGCCTTCAAGTCCACACATGCTGCCAACCAATGCACGCCTCCATTGTTGACAGGGATGTACACCTGCAAATTAGAACATAACATCATTATCCACAAAATGGGAAACTTAGTGAGAATTTTTTTCAATATATGTATGGACTTACATAATCACATATCCGCCACGACACGCTAGGTTTGGGTGACCTCCCACGCACATAGTTACAAAGGGTCGCATCACATGAATATGTGCTACGAGATGCACTCCATATGGGATAACGCCCTTTGATGGATGACTGCCAAATAATGAAATATATACAATATAAAATATCATCAATATAACATTAAGCAATGCAGTAGCATCCCATCATCTTACCCAAAATAACACGTCTAATATGGCACAGGTGTTGGTGAACATCTTCTCATTATCAAACCGTCTTTTTCGTATGAAATACAAAATAGTGTCAATATGCTGCAAAACCACATTAAAGGAAATAAGTAACAAGTGCGAGGTGATAAATAAAACATCATTCCAAACATAGGACCACAATGATTTTGCATGAACATAAAACATATAACTTACATCGGAATTCAACCATCCTTCATCGGTCAGTAGCTCAGCAAAAAATTCCTTTCCCACCGTCATATAAGATGTACACACGGTTGCTTCCTTCGGTGCCACCCTATACCACTCATCGAACGCCCTCTCCTTTGATGCATCAATAGGTCGAGTAAGATTAAATTTGACCTTCTTTTTACACGGGTCGGTGTAAGGAGAGATGACGTGATGTGACTGGTGGTAAACTCGACCGAATCGACTTGTATCACCAACGTTATGCTTCCGATCTTCCACCTCAATCTCAGCTGATTGGTCATGATGTGGACTGTCAGCTGAAGCACCAATATCCCACCCGAAATGTAAAGGCCGATATGGCACCAAAGCCCAGGAATCCTCCACATAGGGTCCTCCAGGTACGATAGGCTCAAACGGTGTAGTACAATCATCATCCTCCTTCCTACCATTGGAACCGTCTATGGGTGCATCAAATTCTTCAGCTTCCTCTCCAACAGACGGTGCCACAGAGGATGATGGTCTAACCGAAGATGACGGTGAATGGCTATGCATATGATGCTCGGCCTGCAAAACACAATGATTATTTTTGCAGTTCCCAAACTCTAACAACAAATAATTGTTGAATTACAATATGTAATTTAATAATGCTGAAGCACTAAAGTAAAGTATACTAAGTTGTCTAAATGATACCTGATGCTTTTGTTGGTCAATAACAGAACTAAGCATCTTCCTTAACGCTGCCATCTCTTTATTTAATTCATCAACTTTTGCCTCCAAGCAAGCAAGCTAATCAATATCAATATCCAAAACATAAGTCAACATATATTAGTACAACATATGAAATACAAATTTGCGTGCAAGTAACAATTGCATACCCTGAAATTAGAATCTGGAGGGCCACTAGAATGCTCCCCAGCTTTGGACGCATCTTTAGCGCTAACATCTTTAGCGCCAACTATTGGTGCTACAATTGGAGGTGACGTGTAGCGAACTTCATGTATGTCAACTGCTATTGTTCGCCAGTAATCCATAGTCTTCTCCTCATCGGTAGCATCTAACGTCCAGTGCACAACATACTACATGCAATGAAGAAAGGAAAAAAAGTAAATTTGGAAACTGACTATGGTAATGTAACTTGAATGTAGTCGTACCATGTAGTCTAAACAAAATTTGCCTTACATTGCTATTGGAGGAGAACCAATTATGGACAGCAAAATGGTTCGGTTGCCTTGGAGTATGCCATCCAAGGATCCTCAGACAACGGGTTTCCAACCGGTCGGCAAATTGGTTACCAAAATCAGAGATTGCTTCAAACCCCCACACCTACAAAATACAAATTATAGGTTATTAAATATAAATTTTAAGTAAACGCTACATGTATTAAATATATTACCGTACCTGAAACACCAATGGAAAACCTTTTAGGTCATAATACTGTGATATATTCTTTACTGCACGTCCTCGTCCTCGTAGCTGGAATGCATTGTGGAATGAGTTGATCGTCTCCTTGTAGCTCAGAATGCCCCAAGGGTAGGAATTAAATACGTCGAGATCAGCAACAAAATCAATGAATTTTTTTTTTATTTGAACCTTCGGATCCATTCCGAGTACACCTTGAACTAAGAAATATAGTAACGCAATTCTAACAGCATCCCAATCATCCACAAAAAGTGTATCCTTGAATAGTTGTTCCAGTTCGGGCGGTTTCAAGTCACTCCTGTCATCTAGCAACCTCGTGCACAGCTCATTTCCTTTGGAAATTTGCAAATCATACATCGAAGGGTACCTACAAAACTTTAACCCACTAATGAGTGCGAATTCCCACTTCGTAAACCGCACTGCAGATCCGCCGAAGTTAAACTCCAGTACTTCTGGATTGTTGGACTCAACTTGTCTGCAAAGCAGGTGATGCACTAACTGACCAGAGAACCGGAGGTTCTTCATGTCAAGTAAGTGTCCAAAACATGTTTGTCTATACTTTTTGAGCTGCTCACTTGTGAGGACACTTGTAATTACTTTGTTCGCCCCTATTGGATTCCCGAATGAATGTGCCCTACCTTTATTTATATCGGCATCCTGCAACATCCGTTCCTTTGGAGCATCGATGGGCTGCAATATGAATTACATAAATGGAACTGACATCAACGATTTAATCATACCCTATTTTTCCACCCTAACTTGATAATAATAATTTCCAACTAAATCTTAAGACATATGGGTTCACATTTTTGCACAAGTGGTAATTACCGATGAAACCATCGGTAATCAACCTACAATGAACTAAAAAAAAAGCCCGATGGCCTATCGGCAATTACCGATGGCCATCGGGTGAAGTTTTTCTTCAGTTTTCACATTCATGAATAAATACTGTCACATGTCTTATCATTTACTGCACAAAACAACCTAAATGAATATAAAACTTACCGTATCAGATGGGGGAGAGGAAAGTGGAACGTGCCCTCGAAGTTTGGTGCTTTCCGTCTCAGATTTGGATTTCTTCCTAGTAGTACGTATACGCTTAGAGTCGGGTGCTGCTGCTGTGCTACCACCGCATCTCTTACTTTCCACCTTCTTAACTCCCTTATTCGGTTGACGTCGCAAGTTCCTCTTTGGTGCCATTATAAAGTACAACCTACAAATGTACATTGACAACATTAATAAACTTTTATCTACCTTTAACAACATTGTCAACTATGTATACATACATGTATAAATATCCGCAATCCTCAATTTCATACGCTCTCTTCCTAAGGATATTGTGCATGCCATAACATTTACTGAACATTTAATGTATAGCAGTGTGCATGCCATCTAAATATTTCTTTCTTCTTCTTCTTTAATTTTTTATTTTTTTCTTTTGTGGGGATAAAGTGTTTGCGTGTTTGCTTCTAGCTAACCATGTACCTAAAATTTTATGCATTGATCTTCTCTCTCTCTTTCTCTCTCTCTCTCTCTCTCTCTCTCTATATATATATATATATATCTATACCTTTAGAAAGTACTAACTCTGGAATTCTCAACTTCAATTCTAATTAATCATAAAGTATTTTTCTCTTTTCTCCTGGTCAAGGGCCACCACCAGGAAATCCAAATCCGGGTTGGGACGCACCAACAGGGAACCAAGGGAAATGGGGAAGCGAACGGAATCATAATGCAGATAGATACTCAAATCAGAGGGATAGAGGATCTCACGGTGGGGATTCTGGTTATGGTGGGGGTAATAAACCTTGGAACAGGCAGTCATCATTTGGTAATGGAGGGGGAGGTTCTTCAAGGCCTCCGTTTAAGGGACAGAGAGTTTGCAAGTATCATGAGAGTGGTCATTGCAAGAAGGGTGCTTCTTGTGATTATATGCACACTTGAGAGGTTTTAGTTTTAACATATCCATAGCAATAGCATCAGCCAGCAGAGGAAGAGCACTTTGATACTATACAGTTTATTCCCCATTGGAGAGTTTTGACATGTATAAGCATTTTTTCTTTTCTATTTATTTGTAGAACAAAGTGCAGTCTTCTAGTAGTCGGCGACCTCACTTCTTTTTGCTCTCTCTCTCTCTCTCTTTGATATATATATATTATGGTAATTTAAGGGTTTCAGCATGTGTTGGAATTTGTGGAAAGGATGGGTATGTTGATGTTGCTGCTTGTAAGGGTCCTTTTGGTCTTAGTCAACAACCGTTAAAACATATTACCTTTATCTAGACAGGATGCTTTTATGCTTTTTGGATCAAATAAACGCCATCCTAGTTTTCATACATATTTGTGACACAAAATTCATAATATATTTCATTATTTTGTATATGAATAAAAGGAAAAAAATCTAATAGGGAATTCTTGACGGTATTACATTCCTTTATGAATTACTATTAATTTCTCTCTCTCTCTCTCTCTCTCTCTCTCTCTTTCTCTCATTCTTTCCCAAAAAATACCCAAAAAAAATAATCATAAAGTATTTCTCTCATTTTTTCTCTAATTAATCTCTCTCTCTCTCTCTCTCTCTCTCTCTCTCTCTCTTATCTTCAATTCTATATATATATCTATACCCAAAAAAAAAACATTTTTTATAAAAATTTAAAAAAAAAAAAACGACGTGTCGTCTGGGTGTCATTCATCCCAGACGACATGTCGTTCAATCCATCTTCAACCCTTGTCCGGGTCGACCCGAACCCGCCTAAACCAGCACCGACCCGATTCTTGACCCGTTTATTTCTTCCACCTCCGGCCACCGATCAAGGCCAAACCGGTCCCATATTTTTCCTCTCTTCATTTCCTACTAATGCCCAATATCAATTTATCCTAAATCTTCAAAAAATAAACCTACCTAAACCACTACCGACCCGATTCTTCATCGGGTTATTTCTTCCACCTCCGGCCACTGATCAAGGCCAAACCGGTCCCATTTTTTTCCTCTCTTCATTTCCTACTAATGCCCAATATAAATCTATCCTAAATCTTCAAAAAATATAAACACAAAAATTATAAATAAAAACCCACTCCACGGCAACGAAAGAAATAAACATAAAGCCAAATCCACACAAAAACAACCCACACCGGTCCCACGGCAACAAATAAAGAAAAAGATTCAACCAATTACCTTATTCCCTGTGCTGAGATGAGATCCTAATGTTTGCCTTTTCCACGACAGCTTCGGTTTGGTTGTTTGTATTTGTGTGTTCGTGTATAAAGCCGTTTGTTTGCTTTTTTTGTATTTTTATATTTGTGAAAGTGTAAAGACGTTTAAAAAAGGAATAGTTTATTTTTGTTTGGTTTTAAAAATAAAAGGATATGTAAGTAATTATTTTTTGTTTGAGGGTTATAAGGGATATTAAGGGGTAGATAAAAAAAGAAATGAATTGAGAGGGAAAAATTCATGAAGCTCGGTCCTACAGGGGTATTGGGCCAAATTCCCCTTTAATTTACCGATTGTATTTGTGCTTGGGCCTTTGACAACTAAGCCACGATTGATTGAAGGAGGATTCTGACTACCAACATGTTGGGCCCCCATTGTTAAAGAGACGCTTCGGCGGAACCTATTTTATTTTAATGTATTGGAGCCCAATAAGAAAACGCAGAGAAAGTGGGAGAGAGGGGCCACGTAAGATAAGAAGAACCAACCAAGAAAGAGACGGATCACGAGGGCAAAGAGTCAGGGATCAAAGATTCTGAATAAGATACGGGACGTTGACAGCACACGGCTTTCCTTTCCGTTTGCATTTCTTCTTCTTCTTCTTCTTCTTATTATTATTTTTCTTATGTATAATATATGCCTCCCCACCGTAATGCCTCATGCACCACCACCCCCAAAATCCCAATGTGCTACTACTATTACTTAGTACTAGGCCGTCCATCCTTTCTTTCTTCCACCTCTTGTAGGGAACGTCTCTTAAAGTCTTGCCTCTATTCTCGTCTTGTCAGCTTCTCAGGTCACTCACACCTCCCTAAACCATTTCTACCGTCTCTCTCTCTCTCTCTCTCCCCCCTAATTTCCTCCTTAGTCCCCTATTCCTAGTTTATAAACCCCCCACCGTCCTAGCAAAGAGACCAAATCTGTCTCTATAAAGCGACAAATTTATCATGGAAAGTTTTAATTGATTTATAAATAATAAAATTATTAATTGTGCATCTGCAAACTAAATAAATAAATGTGTCTGTATGGTCCAGTGTGCAGTGTACACAGGACGAATTTTTTGTTGGCGTCCCTGGAAGGCTTAAAGAGAGCCATTCAATTCGTGGTTCACCACCTTCTTTGCAATTTGCAAAATTTTGCAAATATGCATCAGAAGTGATTGAAAGACAGACACGCAGAGAGAGAGAGAGAGAGAAAACAAAAGACAAAACAATTAAAACAAGCAGCAAACAATAAGAAAATGATTGTGATGATAATGACAAATCACATAATTAATGCAATTTGGCTTTGGGGTCCTCACCATGTGTACGTAATTTGGTGTTTCATATATTGAGCATTGACATGGAACCCCGATCCTTTGCAAAATGCCTTACCTTCTATACATATATATATACATATACATATATATATATATATTTTTTTTTTCTTTCACATAGGATTAAAATTTTGGTATTATATTTTTGTTTTTACAATGCCATCTTGTTCTGTCTCTGTCTCCATGCTTGTTATTGGCTGCATTAAACTCTCCCTTACATAAAATGTACCCAAACACCCTATTTCTGCAAAATTTTAGATCAATATCTTCAATGGCAATAGACTAGTTTAATGTGAAAAACATTTTTATTTATCAAACATTAAAAAGGTGTTATACAGCCCGATCCAGATAGCTAGTATCGTCTCTCTCAAAACGTAGTGGGATGGATTTTGATTCAGCATGTATGGTATGGTTTGTGGTCACTGGCCAAGTTGAGCTACAAAGTACTAGAGAGTAGAGTACACACAGTGAAAGATTGACGGTCAATTAATTAAAAGGGGTAAAAAAAAAAAAAAAAAAATTCCAAAGATGTCTTACATGGGAAAATGGAAACACTGTTTGGTCTATTTTAAGAAAATTAGTCCCCATATAAGGTCCACAAAATTTGAAGAAGGGGTGGGGGGTGGGGGGGGTGTTGTGGTCCGAAATGCAGGAGGCAGAGGCAGATGAGGGTGGAAGAAAAAATCAATGGGAGGTAGGTCTCCTCGGAAGAAACAGGACTCCTCTACAGGGAGCATCCAGTATCCTTTCCCTATCATGTTTTTATTACCCAGATACCCTCCTAAGTCCTTATGGCTGATGCCCCCTCCATGGTCCTTCTTTCGATAGTAACACCACCTGAGAGAGATGGGTCACCCTGAACCTGGACTCCACTGCTCTCTCTCTCTCTCTCTCTACCCTTTTTGTTTTTTTGTTTTGTTCTTTTTTTTTTCAAAATTTGTTCGAATAAGCTTGTGACCTCTGGCTGTTATATGATATAGATATCATGCCAAAAACAATGTCCTACACATTTTGGGACCATTTTACACTACACCACAGTTTCTTTATTTTTGTTTTGAACCCTCTTTTATTAGAAACTTCAAATAATTTGTGGTTTATATGTCGTTACTATTGGAATTTTGAGGTTAGAATTTATTTCTACATTTTTTTTTTCAGTTTTGATTTGACAAATTGGCAGTGAAAACTGATCAAAGTTAGAGATCTGAACCCATAAATGTGATGTGGTTAGCTGCTTGAATAATTTCAACGTGGCGTGAACAGATCAACAGAGCCAGAAGTTGAGAATGAACCACATACTTGTGTGAACTCTGATTCTTCAACTTGAGAAAATAAATAAATAAATAAAATAAAAACAGTCCACATATTCCTACGTACTTCATCTTAATTTAATGTTTCCTATAATGTTAAAAGCGTGTGTGCTCCATTTAGTTATTATTTTTCCTCCTAACTTTTGGGATAATTATTAACCAATTTGTTATATATATATATATATATATTTATATATATGTTTGGGACAATATGACCTCCCCAATGGGCTCTGTCACATGATGGGTGTTTGTACGGTGGCTGTCATTAAGTTTGGAATATTAGTCAATATCTCAACCAATAAATAAAACATTAATCAGAAACCTAATTGAAGAACCATATTAATTGATCGTTGGTGAACCTTATTTACCTACAATGCAGCATCACATGCTTGCGTGTATGTTTTCCATCATATCCTATGCATTGTTCTCTCCAGCTTTATGCAAAAGCAGAAAGTCTTTGTGACATTAACTTTGATGATTTTATTTGCCTAGCAATTATATGCATATCATAATCCACGACCATATTCCAGCTCGTGCACAACTAAGATGGTGAACACATATCTTCCAAAAAAATTTCTTCTTGGTATCCAACCTGTTGGCAGCAAGTTTGTAATCATAATTGTTGACTAAAAATGAATGATGTTTGAAGAAAAATTCAGATAAGTTGATGTCTACTTTTGGTTAAAAATTAGAAGTAGCTGTTTGCTTTGTAATCTTTTTTCCACCAAGGCTTGCGTTCTTTTTGACCATTCCATCCCTTTCCTGTTAACTTTTATTTCTTATGTTTATGGACTTATTATATGGTTGATGGGGTGTTTCCCTCTTGGTGCGCCTCTAGCTCCTTAATTTCATTATCATTCATATATTCATTTGCGCCTACTTTATTATTCTTTTTTTCTCAGTCAAAATTTCTCCAATTGATGTGTACAACAGTTTTTTTCTTTTCCTTTTTTTTTTTTTTGTTTTCTTTTTTTTCCCACTAGAATATTGTAGGGCATTTTTCAATGGCCTTAGAAACTTGGAAGTAAATATTTTACCTACTGTCTCTTAATTAATTTTTTATATCAACATACGTTTCTTTATTAATGGGGAAGAGTATAAAAACTTTGGTGCTCTTTTTGTCATTGTCACTATGCTTTCAAATATTAGCTGTACATGTTTCTTTAGATGGGATAGCTTTGTTCCCTCTCTACAAGGGAGAATATAGTATTGATCTCCTACTCAATTGGTGACAAAACAATTTTATAATATATTACACATATGACAAAACTGAAATAACATATTGGTCACAAGCAGAGCATGTATCAGATCCTTGATTTAGCCAAAAAAAACCTTAAATAAAAAAAAAGGACAAAAATTAAAGGAAAAAATAAACATGAAAGTATAGTCACAGTGCTCATGATCTTCTGATGGAAGAAAGCTTCATACATGTGCAATGGTCAAGAGGGTATTAGGCTACCTATTTAGTTCATGAAGAACGCGAATTTTTTGTTGGCTTGAAAATCAAAATCAAAGTGGAGTAATTCGTGGAGAGAAGTCTGAGGGTGTATTATAAATTTTCATGAATAGTAATAGTAGTAGTGGTGGTGGTAGGAACCAGTTAAGACTCGTCTGGATTTCAAGAGGTCTACTAGATATCTTATCCAATTGCCTTTTTTTTTTTTTAAATTTTTTTTTTCATAATGTTGAATATTGGATTAATTCTTAGTGATGACCCTGAAATGGAGCACTTTCCAACTTTTATATCTGGTCTAAGGTTTTTCCAGCTTTTCCGGCGTCAATTCCTCGTTGTCCTCTGAATCATTAAACACGTAATGGAGAAGATCACAATCGAGTTCACACGTGCATGTCATGGGGGAGAGAGAGCAATAGTGTAGACGTTGGAATCATTTGAAATTACGCAAAAAACTGTTTAAAAGCATATTAATCCACACCAGGACATGGAATAGCTTTTACGTGCTTGGGATTACAGCAAAGTGAGTGATTACCCAAAAAAAAAAAAAAAAAAAGCTAAAGAAATTTTTAGCCCCATAAACGCTTTCCACGAAAATAGCAGACAAAGTCCCACCAATATAATGATGACCCATTAAACCATAAAATACACGAAACTGAAGTCCTTGCACTCAGAATCTCTCTCTCTTTTTCTCTCCCACCTGCTTTTTTGAATAATGCAGTGGGAATGTTTGTTGTCTTTGAGAAGAAGAAAAAAAAAAAAAAAAAAAAGGCTCAAGATAAGAAAGGAAAGAATTGCAATGATGGCGAAAATTCAAGATTTGAGGAACAGATTGGAGGGTGAAACAAGATGATGTGGTCAAAGCAATAGCTTTTTGCATTATTGGGAAACATTGAGCTGGTTTTTTGTACTTAGGAGGACCTATATATTAATTTTCTTTTAAAATTCATATGTATGTATAAAAGTTGAAAAGCAAATTCAATTATGCAAGCCAATTTTAATCATTAGGCTCAGCGCTCTTAATCTCTTCCCTCCATTTTGCAAAATCTTTCATTTCGATATGAACCAAAAAGTTTTGGTCCAGGAAAAAGTTCCTAACACTTTGCATAGAAAGAGAGAAGTGGCCCCCATTCTGTCTGTCATTAGACACCAATTTCCTCCACTAAACACCTTTTAGTAACATAATAAAAAGAACTTAATTCAACCTTCCCCCCGCCTTTTTCCCCACCCACCCTAACACCACCGATTTCTTGCTTTCTTTCTTTTTTCACTCTTTTTTTTTTTTTTTGGCCCCCTTGTGCATGCAAAACCTTTACATGTTTAAACCAACACATAAAGCTTTTCTTTTTGTATTTTTTTTTTCTTTTTTTTGTTAGGTATCGTTCCAAGCAGCAAAAACAGGCAAGTGAGCCATTGAGATTGCAGCAGGCCTCAACTGGGCTGCTGCTGATGGAAACCATGTATTAACGCCCCCATTTGGCGTACCAATAAACTTTGATGCTAACGGAGGTCTTGCAAATAGCATTGCCGGGCCATTTTTATCAGGGCTAGCTTCTCTTGAGCTGCTCAAACTGGTCACCAACGAGGATGAGTTTGAAAAATGAGTCCCCAGCTTCCCTGATTCATCAACCAATGGCTGATTAGAATTCACCGTATCGATTCCCATAAGGTCCTGTATAGCCATTGAGAATGAGGCATTTTGATAATTTCCCGAGTTGATTGGTTTCTGATCAAGTGTTTGAACACCACAGGTATTTGATTGTTGTTGTTGTTGGGACGGGTACAGAACCATCTTCCAATCTGAACCATTCCCATTGCTATTGTCGGGTTGGTTGGTTTCCCCACTCTGTGTCGACCGGTTATAATCAACAGCCTCATTGCTCGGTTCCATCTCCTTGTTGCGCCTGGCAAGCTCTCCCGCAAGGAGGGTGCTGCTGGCCATGATCTTTTCGACATCATATCTGGTTATGTCAAAGTTGGTGACGGCATTAACACCGCGGAATTTGATTGCAGCTATATCATAAGCTTCTGCTGCTTCCTCTTGTGTACCTATATTGTAGGATTTAGATTTAGAGAGAAATATTTAATGAAATTGCATTAAACTAAAAGCTTTACAGAGAAATTTTTAGGACGAAGTTTTGGGAGGTAAAATTTTAGCCTTTTTAATCAGGCTTTTTTTGGTACTGAGGTCCTTTTGTTACTTTTTCTTTTTTTTCTTTTTTAATATACCACCTCTACTGAGAAAACAGCCTTAAAAAAGATCATTCTTACAGTCCCAAAGCAAGACATCATCAGCCTTATAAAAGCATCAATGTCTTTGGTGGAAACATGAGAACAGAGGTGTCATAAAAATTGGTTCCTTAAAAAAGCTCTTTTAAGTACAGTTAAGAGCTACAAGTAATGAAAATAATGGCAAATAGAGAAAAGCAAATCAAGTATCATGAAAAAACTATGTGCCAGGGAAAAACAATAATTGTTGAGAACTTACTGAATGTCCCAAGATACAAGTCCTTGTTTCCTGCTACCCTGCCAATCCGAGCTTGCCATCTTCCATGCTGGTGATGTCTACCAAAAATCAAGTTGAGAAAAAGCATCAGAATTAGTCAGAAATAATAATTAGCACCATGAAATTTGGGGTTGAAAATGGGAACGTAAAATGAACAAAAACCTTGTCACTCCTCTGTACATTGACGCTCCCCTTGAAAATCCACTGCTTTTCCTGCAAACCAAACAAGTCGAGAAAATGTTCCATAAAATATGAAAGAAATGAACGATTCACATTAAAGGTAAATGATAACAAACTTACCTTCTCAAGTGCGCAACATACTCCTGACGTGTCATGTTCTTCATTTCTTCAAGCTCTGCCTGATAATTTTCCAACTGCGTAAACACCAAGCAAGAAAATGGGATTTAAGTGACTGAACAAGTTTCAAAATTGCCAACAAATTTTAGAGTTTATTCATTTGTTCATTCATACGGGGAAGTTTATGTGGGTAGAAGGCCCCCAGTACTTGAGTGCCGCAAGATCATAAGCTCTGGCAGCTTTCTCCTCCATATCATAGCCACCTAAATATTAATTATTATTATTATTATAATCAGAAATTAATTAAAAATAAACAAAAAGAGTGATTAACACAAGCTCATTCATCATTAATATGAAAAGTGGCTCTCACCAAGATAAACTGCATATGCATCATTTTGATTTGAATGGCATCCACAAGTAGGACGAACATGACAAGTAAAAAATTAATGGCACAAGTCAGATCAGCAGAAGGTAGGGACCAAGAATTGCAGTAAAAAAGAAATACTTCCAAACATATACTAGGAGTATGTTTTGTTTTCTTGACCAACCTTGCCTTCCTTTCCTGGTTTGTCCTTCTTTCTTGCAACTATTGTCCCAGAGATGGGCTTCATATCTACCAGTCCATCTATGTCTGATGGTGTGGGATTTTAAATCCACAAATAATAATAATAATAATAAAATTATACTTCCAAAAAAAAAAAAAATTCAAAAAACATATTCAAGTATAGGAAAAGAATTAAGGGGGCATTTAGACCAAACCAAACCTTGTGACACCTCTGTACTGTGAAGTTCTCTGTCCAAAAGTGTCAATGGACTTCCTATGTACAGGCTGCTTCTGACCCACCATTCCTGGACCTCTCTTCTTGGTCTCCACCGCCACACATTCTGTTCCGGTAGGTGAGATTTGCCTTGGAGCAGTAACGCAGCTCGACTGAGAGCCAGGGCTCATGGATAAACTCAGAGACTGTAAATCCCCACAATTCATTGCACCGACAGACCCAGAAGCCCCACTATCATCAACCATGTTGCCATTCATTTGCTGCTCCAGAGAATGATGAGCAGAGTACTGCCTGCTGACCCAGTTTTTCAGGGCAGGCAATCCTCCCTCCGGCATTTGAGAGATTTGGGGATCACAGTTTGAAATGTGAGGGGTGGTCTCCTCCTTAGATTCTTCCTCCAGAGGTGTTTGATAAATTCCATGGCAAGGGATTCCAGAATAATATGGGTGTGATTGGACATGAATCTGCTGTTCTTGTTGCCTGTAAGGTTGTTGAACAAGGTCCAGTGAATGTTCGTCCCTGTTAGCTTCGGGCTCCGCATTTTGGTTGTTGTAGTAGATACTGTCTAAGCTCAGCGCCATTGCTTCTCTTTCATGGCTTCCGTATTGATGGCTTCCCATGCTTGCACCACCTAGAAAGTCTTCCAGTTTTGGAGACGAGCTTGGCACCATGCCTTTTCAACAAACAAATGGCGAACACAAATTAAAAACTGGTTTTGGAACGAGAAAAAAAAAAAATAATAATAATAAAGCATCATATATATATATATATATATATGTATGTTGTATACCTTCGGCTTGTGATCTACTGAGAGCTTCCATGATGCATAGAGAGCCATCAGACTTGAGTGGCATTACAGAGAAAGGAGAGTGAAAGCCGCCATTTCCATTTGCTCCGACCCCATAACAAATGGGTGAGGTGTTGTTGAGGTGCTGAGTAGATGGAGACAAATAGAAGCTAGTTGCAGAAGCTGAAGAAGCTTGAGCTTGAGAGTACTGATGATGATGATGATGAGAAGGATCAGAAGTGGTAACCTCCATTTTCATGTGGGGTGAGAGAGAGAAACCCAACCAGTTACTGCTGTTTCCATTGTTATTATTATGATCATTCATGGGCTTCATCTTCTCTTTCTCTCTCTTCTTCCCTTTTTTTTTTTTTTTTTTCTTTTCTTTTTCTCACTTATCAGAGTAGTGTTTGCTCCGGTTGCAAGGCAACTCAATCATTGGAACGAAATAAACTAATCATATCAAAAATATCTCTTTCTTTCCTTTCCCTCCAAACTGAGCGAGAGAACTCAGTTTTTTTGTTGTGTAGCTAAACAGCTTGTTTGCAAGAAGAAAAAATAAAATAAAAATTAAAAACACCCACTACCAAAAATTCTCCATTCTACGCACTTACAAAATCTCTCTCTAAAAACAAACAAAAACCTGTGCTCTCTTTAAACTAAACAAAAAGAATGAATACTAGCTTAAAAAAAAAAAAAATAGGAAAAGGAAAAGGAAAAAGAAAAATGCTGTAGAGCACCCCAGCATTCCATAGGGATCTGTGTATATGAGAAAGACCACAACTTTTGTTTTTCCTCTCACTTGCCTTACCACACCTTTTCCTTAAACCCTAACAAAAACCCAGATCCAATATAAGACCCAAACAAAAAAAAAAAAAACACCCTGCTCCGTTATACAAAAGCATTTCATTACCCAGATAACCTAGAAATTATTATCTACTTTTTCCCCATCTCTCTTTTTTTTTTCTTTTTTTTCGGTTTCTCTCTCTCTCTCTCTCGCTCTCTTTGTGTTCAGTGAAAGTAGTAAGTTGAATGTAGCGGATGAACAACGGCACAATCGAGTGAGAAGGAGAGGAGTCAAAATATCCAAAACGAGTTTGGTTTTAATAAAATACAGAGGGTCTTAGATAGATTTGACGAGCAGGACATCTGCTCATCCAGTCACTTCATACAGTGGCAGACTGAGCCATTCTGCAAAACCCCAAAGGGGATCTTATTAATTTTTTAAAAAAATCTTAATAATTTTTTTTCATTTTCTTTTCTTTTCTATCTCTCTCTCTCTCTCTCTCTCTCTCTCTCTCTCTCTCTCTCTACTTAAATACGACTGGCTCCAATTTTGGTTTTGGTTCACAGCTTTCATACCAAAATCTAACTAGGATATACTATTGTGTCACTAACAGCTGTGACCATAAAATGGTCAGAGCCCATCAACACCGTCGGTTTTTCTTTATAACATGTTGGACACCCTGATGTGGGTAAATTTGACCTGATTCCTCCCAAGTCTTATCATTGAGCTTTATTTCTGACAGTCATGAAGTGGGCAGTCACTCACTGCCCACTGGATTTATAAAATTATAATATAATATTCTTTAAGGGTCAAAATGAAAAATGCTAATCTAAATAAAAAAATTTAAGTCAAGAATGAACAGTGTTTGAAGAATAATTGTTTTTATGTTTATAGGAAGTAGCTGGTTCGAAATGTTTTCTAGCTAGTGCTCGACTTGCAATTAAACTGCTGGTCATTCCTAAAGAGACCCATATAAGGTAAATGTTTGATATAGTCACATTGCTCAACAGCTTAACATTTTAAATTTATTATAATACACCATACCCTTGCAAGTGGCGCGTGACATAAATCTCACCATGTTTGAGATGCCACTAACTTTGGACGAGATGTGCAGAAAACGTGCCTGGCCAAATTTAATGTTCAACATGTTTATGTTGCTGGGAGGAAGAGGAACAAATTAAAGAATGTGGTTTGAAAATAGCGTTCCTTTAAAGACGACGTATTGTCTTGTTTGGATGAAATAAACGGTGGAAATGGGTTTCAAATCGTGCATTGAATTGAAACATAAAAAGCAGGGTGACATGGAGGATGGTATTGAAAATGTGCGTGTTTGTGTTATTTTAACCAGGAAGGAGCACGCACTTTCTATAACGCGTGGTAATGTGTATTTGTTGAATCGGATGGGAAAAAAGAACAGCAACTCCATTTGCTTTTTCTAATGGAATTGGGTGCATAGTCAACACCTGCTTCCAGACAAAAAGTGTGAAGTGGGTCTGAGATAAGCTTGAAATATTCCAAGAATGATGAGCAAAGGTCCCTCCCCTATCTAAAGACAAGCCCTTTTTTCTTTTTTTCTCCGGGAAAATTCATTTTATTTCTTATAATATATATCCGATAAATTTTCTTTTCGATTTTGTCTCAATTTCGTCCTGCCTATATACAAATAATTCTCATGGGATTCTGTTATGTCACATGTTTTTTGGAGGAAGCAATATTTGATGATACTGACAACAAAAGGTCCGTCCAACACGTTGGTAGTGGTACTCACTGATGCTAAAATCTTTCCGTTTTCATTTTCTTCCTTTCAATTTCCATGCTTCCAATTCAACTTTCAGGTTAAGTGTCTTAACCCCCCAAGCCTATCAGTTTAAGTGGTAAATATAAGTATGTTTACAATCCACGTTTTGGTCTTATTTTTTTACCTTTTTTTTTTTTCTTTTCTTTTCTTTTGGTGTTATTGTGTCATAATTAACCATATATAGATGCAAACATTTTCAGTTCTTAAATTGCATGGACCGGTTATCAGTAGTAATAGTTCATTGGTTTACCAAACACGATCAACGAGAAAACATCATCCAGGCCCCATTTTGGTGTTTGTGGTGCTTTTCTTTTATTTTAGTAAGACCAACCGAATATTGGTTAATGAAATATTACGTATACCTTGCTTCTCTAATTGTGTGCAATTACCAATTTCCAATTTTCTGTTTTGGGGTTAATATATTGATATCCTTTTGGCTGAAAATGACAGGGGAATTGTAAGAAATAATAGATTTTTGCAGTGCTAGCCCATCTGAGTTCTGTTGCATGATGATGATTCCTTTTTGAGTGGGAATGTTTTGCATGAAAATGTGCATGAAAGTTTTCACGGAGACAGATTTTCAAATGTGAATGATTTAGGTTTGAACCGCCCTTGAAAGAAAGAGACCGAGTTTGAGAGGGAAAATTGCAAGTACTAGGGAGAGTGAAGTGTGTTTGTGTGCATAGATATGGGAGGCTGGGACTCTTTTTGATTATATGGTAATCATGAGTGTATCCATCACCACTACCAGAGACATCCACTAAGCCCTTCTCTTTTCTTTTTCTTTTTCTTTTTCTTTTTTTTTTTTCCTGAGAAAAAAAAAAAAATTGCATGCCATGCTCTTGGCAGAGACCAACCATTGGACTGCCTCTTATAATTCACTTTCATACTTTCATTTTCACCAACCTTTTCAGTGTGAAGCAAATTTGATGGGTTCGATGGGGTTGTGTTTCTTTGCTTTTAGCCTATTTGTCTCTTACCCCATCAACGTATGGTTAATTTAGTATCAATAAAAAGAGATTTTCTCTTACCCCATCTATGGAGATTCCAGTCTCAGTTTTTTACCTGGTCACCAAGCAATCCACCGAGAAAAACAAAAACTTGGGATTTAGATATTAATTAATTTTTAAACTTTTATATAATTATTTATGATTTAATTAATATTCACACGGGATGGACGAACAAGCCAGGAGTAAAAAAAAAAAAAAGTGTGATCCACCACATGAGAGGAATAAAAGTGACAGTATTTGTCCAACTTGTAATTCGTAGAGACCAATTCAGTCAGAGATGTAGACCATATGAGGACAGAGAAATATCTAAATAGGAATTCGATATCAGTGAGAAAAAACTGTTTTGGAAGACAAACAGTGGAAAACTGTTAATTGGGAACTGTTTTCTACCTCTTACAACCCCCCATAACCTCCCCACCCCCAAGAAAATACGACACTCGAAATTTCAGCCAGCCAACATGTCGCTTTCTGTGTTTTCAATTGGGACTTTTTCATTCAATTGTCTGACCTTTCTTATCCCGAAAATAAAACGAAATTATAAAATCTTTTGGCGGAATAAATGTACACTGTCAAGATTTATATGCCGGGCGACCTAACCAAATTGAATTCCATTTTTTTTAATATATAATATACTAATAATGATTATACAAGATTTGTCACTTTAGTAATTTGCATTTGATTATATAATTTTGGTACGCTGAGATGTATGTGGAACAGAGGACTGTACCAGTTGACTATATCAGTACCTTTGGGTCTCGATTTTAGCAGAAAAAAGATAGGTTATGTGCGGTTTACAATCAATCAGTCTGGATTTATTCTGTATTGAATGTGTTCATTTTGATATAATATTTGAGTACTTCGAATATAGGTATTTGAATTAATCATAATTTTAGCAGTAACCAGCACTGATTTAATAAAAAGTCTATTACATACAATTCATGAGTCAATTTCAATTTTTATTTCTCTACATGCGATTGCTCATTAGAAAAAAGTGGTTTTCTAAGACAAAGGAGTTCAACTTGAGAAAGGTTATGAAAATCATAACTAGTAGACAATATAATACAACATAAATTTAGTACTTTAGATATCATTACCATATTACATAAATGTTTTACTTTCTTATTTGATAAAAATTATAAATAATTATTTTTCAATTTAAAAGATTTTTTTCAGTTGGATGAATCTACACGCTGAAAAACAGTTTATGTTGAACTTCACTTAATCCAACTAAGTTGGGATAAAAAGGATATATATTAAACGACGTCAAATCGGTTCATGTGGTTAATTTTTTAATTTTATTTTCTTTTTTGTTCGAGCAACAACCATGTTGTTAAATGGACATATATAACGATATTTTAAGAAATTTGTAATTTATTTGTATATATACTCGTGTTTAAAATAGCAAAGAAGCTCAATTCGCAGCCGATAAAAGAAAAAAAAAAAGAAAAGAAAATACGATAATATTTTCCTAGTATTTATAAAAGGAAAGTAATATCTGGTACTTGCATCAATGAATAGAAAATGTTATGTAGTAAAAAGTGAGTTTGAATTGAATTTTGAAAAATGAATATAGCCATTCCATATAATGGCGAGGCCCAGCCCAGAGGAGGGTAAGAAAGAGAAAGAGAAAGGAGAAATAATAAATGGAGGGGTGGGGAACGGAAGGAGTAAAGAGAATCACGTGAGAAGCAGAGAAGAGAAAATCCAAAGAAAATCTAAAGAAAGATCCGAGGGCAATTGGCCAATACAAAGAAAAAAGTGGATGTTTGATGATGATGATGATGATGTTATCAGTGGGTTGATGGTTACACATCTCAGGACAACTAGCTGCTGCCCCTTCTGCTCTGCATTGGCATTGCTTTGTGTCCTCTCTCTCTCTCTCTCTCTCTCACTCCATTAAAACCTTCCCTTTTCTTCCCTTCCTTCCACCTTTCCCACTCTTTTGCAATTTGCATGCAAAAACACATAAAGCTAGCTTGTGAGCATAGCTTTGCTTCCAAATCCAAATGTCCAATTACATTTATATATATATATATACATATATATTATAAATTGATTGCCCTTTTCCTTTTGTCTTCTTTCTCTCACTTACTCTCTCATATTCCCCAGCCATGACAAGTCAAAATCTTAGCCCCATCTGTCATGTCACCATCAACTTCGCTCTCTCTCTCTCTCTCTCTTCTGTTTCTCCAAGAGAGAAGTTCCTTTCTCTCTTTCAATTTTTGCAGAGATATGAGGGACAGCTACTTTCATTTTTTCTTAATTTCTCCACTGTAGCTGGCTTCTGTTTTTCCATTTCTTTCCCACTAATCAAACAACACAAAACCCCTACTAGGACTGCTGCATCCACAGGCACACACTTCTTCTCTCTCAAGTGGCCTTTTAACCAAATCAATAAAACAGGGCCAATTTTTTTTTTTTTTTTGCTTAAACAGGCTAATTTCTAATATAACATGTTGTACCAATCCTAGCTATATATATCAATTATACTCCTTCAGCTTCATACCCCTCTTGTACTCAAACTCCATGCAAATATATTAAAAGCTTATTGTTGGAAGATTCAAAGTACATATCCATATAGAATATATGTATTTTCTTAAGAAAAAAAAAAAAAAAAAAAGAAATAGAAAAAGTGGGTAGACGTGGGCTTCCTTTTGGAATATTACATATATATGATATCCATTTCATGGCCTTGTGGCGTGGCCTTTAATGTATGATGCTACAATTATATATATATATATATTTTCCCTTTTCTTTTTCTTCTTGTTATAATGGATGAAAGACTACCAAGGATGTTTCTTTTTGTGGTAATGTTGATTTTTAGGAGCAAACACGTTCTGACTCTCCAGGAATTTTGTGATAAAGAAAGCCCATCCACCTTCTCACGTGATCACACCACACCTCATCTCCAGAAATTCAACCCGATTTATGAGATAATATTTTGATAACTCTTTTTTTTTTTTCTTTGTTCTATAAAATTACGATTAAGTATGTCATTCAATAAAAAGATATAATGCTAACAGCATATTATATAAAGTTATATTAGCATGTAATTCAATAAAAAGATATAATGCTAACAGCATATTATATAAAGTTATATTATTAGAAAGTGTCTACTATAATTTTTGAAATCACAAAACCAAGTTTTCCACACTAAAATATATAAATATAATTCAAAATACAGCTATACTTTAAACTAAAATTTAAGAGTTAAAAAGCAGACGTCCAATCGAACTTATGTATATATATATATATATATATATTTGCCGTTTTTTCGTGATATTACTGCACAAAATGCAATTATAATAATGCTGGTATAGTACTAAAAAAATGAGTTTAAACAAGAAAAATTGATGCAAATCTGGGACTTTGCACCACCTGAGGAACAGTAGAGTAGTTGGCAGATAAAAATGATCCAAAAAGATGATGTGATATAATTAGATGATGATAACCACAGGATCCATCAAAACAGGGCCCGGGTCAACAACGAGTTGATGGGCAGAGGCTGAAAAACCGAGGAAAGAGAGAGGGTTGGGTTGGATTAGATTTAGATTGGGTTGGGTGGGTCCGTAATAAGGGTACTAGTGGCTATTGCTGCATAGCATAGCAACTTAGCAATAGCATACTGAGATTGTGGGTGATGGGACATCTTAGCCACCCAAATACTATTTAATTCAAATAATTTACAACTGCCTGCCTCCAATATTCCAGCCCTCCTAAACCCTACATGTCTGCTTCCTGTTTCTCAAGGACACTTTTTCTTTTTTACCTACTATTTTGTTTTACTTTTGTTTCGCTGCTTGCTTAAGAAACCATCTTTTTCACTTTTAACCGAAAAGAAAAAAAAAAAAAAATATATATATATATATATATGTACACACACACACATAAAGAAAAGTAAAAGGCTTTTTTAAATATTCGATATGAACCTTACTATCTTCACAAAAGTGGAGTTCAACATCAAGGAGGAGAATATGGGTGTGTCGTTTTGGATTGAATTGGAGCTGTAGAAGATTAACATTAGTATAAACATTGCAAATGCTGAAAATTAGCTGTTAGGGAAGATTAACATTAGTATCTTAAGCTTGAATTTTTTACATATATATATATATATATATTAGGTTATAACGTACTACGAGATAATTCTGTTTCATAGCTTATCTTTGCTTTAATGAGGAATATTTCAGCCAGCGTATTTCATTTAGCTCATGCTGGATTTGGGATTGTGAAAGTTAGGTTGCCTTAGTTTTTTTTATTTCTTGGGTTACATTTACCATAACTAAAGTACATTTTTTTTTATTTCTTGGGTTACATTTACCATAACTAAAGTACTCATACAACACGAGATATATTACACTGCACATCTTTAAAAATTTTTTTAATTACAACAAGATATTTTCATGAAGTTATACAAATATAAATATGAGAATATCCGATTATAATAAAACAAAACCTCAAAAGTATACAGTATAATATACCCTTATTACCCAAATCGTAAAAGCTGAACCATATCAATATCGATTAGGGACATGGATTTGGAAACTTGGCATGAATCCTGTTAATTTCTGCAATTATTTCATAAGTGAGCTCAACCTTGCATGCATTTATAATCTCTTGAAGCTGCCATGACTTCGTAGCTCCAAAAATGACACTTGCAACAAGGGGGTGTCTCAACACAAAGGCTGCCACATACCAAATATGTATAAGATTATTAATATTGAGTTGTAAGTGTACCAAGCTTAAGATAAATAAATAAATCTTCTTCATTATGTTTCAGAAGAAGTTATTGAATTTCATTAAAAAAATGAGAGAGAGAGAGAGAGAGAGAGAGAGAGAGAGAGAGAGAGAGAGAGAGAGAGAGAGAGGCATCGAACCAATTGCAAGTGATACTGGATGGAGACCATATTTTTCTGATAGTTGGAGGTATTCCTGCAAACATCAGGAGATATAGTAGATAATCCTAGTCAAAATGCAAAAGAAAATGTAATTACCTGACCCATTAATCCAATAGAAAAAGAAACAATAACCATTTTCCACCCAGCTTATACCAGAGTTGAAAAAACTCATTCTATGTCTCATAATATTAAATTTCACTCAAATATCTTCCTATGACCACGTTGTTAGATAATGCAACAAGTCAATCTCGGAAGAAGAACATGCATACCAAGGTCGCTGCTTGTATTATTTCATTGGATGTGTTGTATCTGGATTCCCCTTCAGAATACTTCCCTGCTTATAGAAAGAACAGAATAGCCTATATGAGACGGATTAAACCTGTGACTAAATTACAAAAAAATTCCTTGACTTAAAACAAATCTAACAATTGACCTTTGAAAATATTCAATCGAGCATCTGCTGGACCTCCATCAGGTGAGAAATACTTCCCAGAGAGTATACCCATTGCTAGGGGACTGTACGCCAACAAGCTGATCCTAAAGAGTTCCTCAATGATACAAAGAATATTCACTAACCATGGGAAATAAAGCAAACTAAGTAGTGTCCATTCTTCTCAAACACAATTCACATCAATATTCCATTAAATCATTCGAGAACTTCTCTAAAATGGAGTTTTATGAGTATATGCTTACCGTTCACGTTAAATTCTTATTTGTTACCGGTGAATTCCATATGGCAACGTCCTACCAATTAAATTGGAATAATATTATTATGCTTCTGTCTGAACTGACATCAGCTGCCACAAACCTTATGGCTATAAATTAGATCCACATGACTCTTATTTTTCTAATTCATACAACTTTTTATTAACAGATTAGTTTAACAATGTTCAACCATTATTTGCATTATCACAGTGAAACAAACCCAAGAAATACCTCTCATGATGACAGCATTCAGCCAATCCAGAATCAAAAGTTCGGCATAGTAAGCTGTATGAGTTCTATTATCACATAAAAAACCAAGATGCATCAGGCAGTAGCCCAAAATCAATAAGGTAGAGAGTGTGAGATGAACACAAAAAAGACAAAAAGTCATTCAACCTGCACAGATACAATCTTCTGATGACAAGGACCCCTTTCAGAAGCTTGAACAAACTTCATGACACCATATGGTGTTTCATTACTGAGGCCAACGTATCTGATCTACAATTGACACATTCGATTTTCACTTGTAGATGCATGAAAACGGTGTTTCATGTACTGAAAAAAGTGATAAAGAGGTAAACTTGATGATCTTAAACTAACCTTCCCAGCAACTACAGCTTTACCTAAAGCATCGAGCTGTTCATCTATGCTGATTGAACAAAACTGCCGGGTTGGATCATACTCAGTTTCTCCAAACATGGGTACATATCTATACAAAAGAGATGAAACAGTTCACGATATCAGTGGTCCCGAGAGCATTAGAGTGGTTGGGTCTCATGGTGCAGGCAGAGAGTCAAGAGAGAGGCACAAGCAATCATTAAGCCAGGCACTTTAAAAGAAACAAAAACACACCTAAAACTTGGTTATTATGGAAACAAGAACTTAGAAAGTTTCCACAATTCACCCAAAAAAAAATAAAAAAAAAGAAAAAGCTAATAACCCGTGTGTTTCATAATTCATCAAATGTCAGATTGAAAATGGATGGACATACGAACCGGTCAGGCCAATGAATTTGATAAAGATCAATGTAGTCAGTCTGCAACCTTAGTAAACTGCATGGAATCAAATTTACAACTCAATAATTTGGGGGGAGAGAGAGAGAGCAAAAGAAAAAGATTCATGTAACAGAGAAATGGAGTTAATTATATGAAGTAGTAGGCAGGAGGAGTAACCTATTGTCAATGGCGTGGGTGATATTTGAGGCATCCAAACAGTTGGGGCCACCTCGAATCCAAGTCATGTGGGCAGATGGGCCAGCGACCTTAGTGGCCAAGACTATGCGATTCCGAGAGATGTTCCTGTCTCGAATCCAACGCCCTACGTACTCTTCGCTCCTTCCCTGAGTTTCCGCACGCTGAGGCACCGGATACCTGCAATTTCTCATTTACCATACTGGGCGGGTGGCTTGGCCTTTGATTATTATTATTATTATCATCATCATCATTATTATGAATGGAAAGAGAATGGATTACATTACATTTCGGCAGTGTCGAAGAAGTTGATTCCCGCATCGAAAGCTTGGTCGAGGAGTCGAAAGGACTGGCCCAAGGTGTTCTGCTCGCCGAAAGTCATGGTTCCTGATGATTAAGGATTAATAATTACATACATACAAGGATTATGAAAGCCAGCAAAAAGAGTCATAGCAAGTAGAAAGCCAACCGAAACAGAGTCTAGAAACTGTGAGATCCAGAGCCAGATTGGAGAGAGGGACAACACCACCACTCATTCTCCTGCTGCTGCTGGACGGGGGATGCCAAACCAACCGTTGCCACAATTTGGCGGGAACCGAAAGGAACACTATCCCCTTCTTTCTTCTCCCAAACAAGGGTCGTTACACTGACCCCGCCGTTGGATTTGGTATTACGAGATAAGGCTCCGTTTGGCTATCTATTTTATTTTATCTTATTTTTTTCTCGCTATGTTTTGTTTTCAGTAGGACCAGGTCAGTTTATACGGTAAGAACGCAAATATATATATATATATATATTAGCCCTTACTTTTATTACTTTGTGTATTTGGTTCGATTTTTTTTTTGGAGTTAACAATGGCATTTAGAATCAATTTTGTCTTCTCTTGTGTATTCATTTTGTTTAAAAAAAAAAAAAAAAAAACAATTAAATAAAGAATCAATTTTGTCATAAAACAGACTAATCTTTCAATAACCATCAACTGAATTGGCTACTAAACCCAAGGAATCACATTATTTCACTCCTAAGACTATCTCCACAAAATCACTACATTATATGACTTGTTTTCTGAAAGATTATTATGGGGCATCCGGACATGGCTTATAGAAACATAGTCGTCAACTTGAAGGGGATCTGAGCATTATAAACAGCAGTTTTCCTATATTGTTTGTACCTCCACAACTGTGGTTCTCACTTGATACCTCATGACAACTTTAGTGGGAATGGCATGAATGAAAAACAACTGATTAAAGCTCAAAACTCAATGCATGAGACAAGTTCCAAATGAGCCAATGCCTTTTGTTTCTGTTACTAAATTTTTACAACTTTTTGTCTTACATTCACAGAAAAACAACATAAGCGAGTCCATTAGTATAGATACTTGACAAAACAAAATTGATTTGTTATAAACACACTTCCAAAATATTTCTCCCCTGTTACATAGGAGTCAAAAGGTACTAAGAGGAACAATAAAGAAACTAGAGAATATCAATATGATACACTAACATAGGATCAACTGTCACAATCACCACCTTCGTATTAAGGACGTGAGCAACTGCAATAAAGAAACAGTTAAATATTAGGAACTCAGTATCCTAGTGTATCAAAAGGAGACAAATCTGTGTTGTGTATGTAGGCTGCATGCCTTGTATGATAAAACTGTGCATTGAAAGGGAACAGCTAAGATGCCACTGGTTGTGCCAAAAAAACAGCATTGAAGGTTTTAAGAGAATGAAATTTTGAAGCAAAATTCCGAAGTGCAATGTATAAGAAACACTACAATGACCAAATCAGCTAGTGCAAGAAGCCCACATTGTGTCAATTTGAGATGACAGAATATTAAATCTATCATAGTAAGAAAATTATATAAAAAATGAAAAACAATCTTTAAAAAGCTCGCACTGATAAAAGGAAAGCAAGTTTAAAATTTCAATTGCTAATAGCAAAAGTTATACCTCAAACAATTCAAATGGGCTACCACGGCGGTATACATCATTCTTCTTGGTTTTACCACTTGGGAGAAAGCTGAACAGTAGTGCTCTCCATCCAACAAGTAAAACAGCAGTGCTGCCCATGGTAACCAAAATAAATGTAAATGGTGGAATATGGCCTGCTGTTGCCGCCCTTATAATCAACCCTAGCTGCCATGAATATTAGAGTGAGAAAAGTGGCCTCAACAAGACGTATTGCAGGATAAATGTAATATAAGCATGACTGCAATGACTACAGCTAAGGTATTAGTATTAAGATAATGACATTAATAATAAAAGCCATCCTTTGAAGCAGCACATCACTATCAATTAAAAGGACATTCAGATCTTGTGTCTTAAATGTTATGATCATATATCTAAAATATAATGGTCTTCTGGAAGATGCTAAATACACATGTGTATAAGATGCTCACCATTACAAAAGTGAGATGGTTAATTACTGGAAGATATAGAAACTCTAAAAAAAACTATTACCTAAAAAACTGTACAAAAAACTAATGGTAAGAAATCCAAAGACCAAATTCATTCGTAAAAAAGAGAATTCCTCATCAACTAGAAATATCTATCTAACAAACGATCCAAGCAATTAAGGATGGCACTGATATGAACAGATCAAGAAAAATAAATAAAAAATAAAGCAATGCTATACCAATTTCAAATGGTGATTGAAAAATCCACCCATGGTTTAAGAGTAACCTTTAAAAAAAAAAAAGAAAACCACAAAAAAGAAAACTTTGGTAACAACATTAACTAACTTGGACTAGGGGTACAGTCTGCATAGATGCAAACAAAAAAGTAGCAAGCAAATCAGAACTCTGTAAGAAATAATAAACACTTGCTTTGTACCAGAGCATAATTTATTCCCTTCAAAAATAAGGAAGCAACTGAATTTTTTAACACCAAAACCAAACGTATAAAACATGATGCAAAAGCAGGTACTGTCACAAGTACTTACAGGAATACCAACGGCCCATGATTTAGCCGCAGCACTAACAGCCTTCGACAGACCATTCATCCCACGACCATCCTCCCCAAAACCTCCAAGGAAATAAGCACCCAAAAACCACCCTGTTCAACCACATGTAATGTTTGCTTTATTTTTCCCAATTCAAAAAATAAAATAAAATAAAAATTCCAAAAAAGCTTGTTCTCTAATTCTATAGTAACAAAAGTAAGCGTACCCGCAACGAAAGGATCAGCTGTGCGCAGGGTATCAGCATCAAAAACAGAGAATCCATGACTAAATCTTCCAATTGCAGTGAACAAAAGCAAGGACAAAACATCCCCACCGGCAAGCAAAGCCACACGACTGAAATATAACATAACCAAAACCCAATTTTATCAATGAAATACATATACAATAAACGTTTAAGATTAACCACAAAGGAAATATATATATATATATATAAAGGAAAAAAAAAAAAAAAAAAAGTTACCCCCATTTGTTTAAACGTGAAGATGAGGAACTGGGTTTCTCGAACTGAATGACACCTTCCAAGGGAACATTCTCTTGACCAACAAAAACAGTTTGGTCATTGTCAAAAGGAGGAGTGGTTGTAGATGCCGAGAAAGCCTGGTTTGTTGTGGAATTTGACTCGACACCCCTCTCCGCCTTAGCACGCGTAAGATTAAGGGGTTTAGCAAGATTTAATCTGGGGGCGAATTTGGGTTTGCGTTTAGGGAAGAGCGGTGGGTTCGTTGTGAATGTGGATGTAGAACTCAGGACACATTTTCTGGCTGATAGAGCTCCTCCTGGAGCTTGGCTTAGCATCAGCATTTTTGCCACCGGTTCGCCTCAATAAAGTTAATATTAGGTATCATATATACCACACAGCACGCTCGCGGCTCAACGGAAAGGTCTAGAGACCAGTTTGTCCATTTCTCTTTTTTATAATAACAAAAATTTATCTTATATGGTCATTGTCTTTTAAAAATTACATTTTATAATAATTATTTTTTTATAATTTATCTAATTTATAAATTATTTAAAATTTATTAAATACGTATTTTTATACACAAATATACATATCCACGACCAAACTATTAAAATTATCCGGTTCATCTATATTTTTTAATATATAAAAAAATAATAATAAAGATTGTAAAAATGTTGTTGGCGTTGTTTTGTTGGTTTTCTTGCATCAGAGATAATTTATTGGTAATCTAATTCGAAAAAATAGCATATAACATTTGCTAAAATTTTTAAAATATCAAAAATTTAAAATATAAAAATATCTACAAAAATATCAAAATTATCATATATTAATAAAAATAATAAAAATTTATTTAAAAAAATAATTTTTTATTAAAACTTTAGAATGAATTTATTTAGTTAATTAATTATCAAATATATTATTAAAATTTAAAAAATATTTAATAGATATTATATTTTTTTTAATCAATCGATTATATAATAAGCATTAATGGTTAAAGATATATTATTATTAATTCAAAAAGTAAAAGATATATATTTAATAAAATTATTTATTAATTTAGATATATAGAATAATTATTACAATTATATTATATTTTATAAATATCATTTAAATACTGTGAATATTTTTTAAGTGATTGAGAATTGTTTGTATCTTCTCATTTTCATTTTAAAATGTAAAATATAAGAAGTAATTATTAAAAAATATATTTTTTTGATAATTTTATATGTAATTGTTAATATATCATTGATATGAATATTTGAAAGTTAAGTTTGCATGTATCAAGTACAAACAATATCAAAATTTTGAATCTTAATTTACAGAAAATATATTTCTTGCATATCTTTTAATTTTTATCTACCTTATAATTTTAATTTATTTTATAATATTTATATAAATATTAAATTTATTATTGTAAAAAAATAATAATAATTAGGTAAATTTGTATCTTATGATATTAATTTTCTCAAAAAATATAATTGGTAGATTTATCTTATGTAACTTTGGATATTATTTGTTAAATGTGATTTTTTTTTTTTTTGGTCTAATTATAGAAAGACAGGTAAAAGCTAAAAAAAACTATCAATAATATTAATATAGCAAAAAATCTTACTAACATCAATAATATTTAGAAAAATTTTCAATAAAAAATTTAAACAAATAAACCATTGATATTTTAAAAATTTCTATGAAAAATTTGAAAATTTTCATAAAAATTATGTATTTTTTAAACAAATTATGAAAGATTTGATATAGATATTATAATGGAAATTTTTATAAAAATTATGAAAAAATATTGAAAATTTTGGTGAAAATTATTGGTTTAAGATATCAAGTAACTTTTAATAATATCAATATCGCTTCAAAATATGTTAAAAAGTTAAAAAACATATATATATTATTTATATATTTATATGATATATAAGAACTTTACACTTCAAACTTTAAATTAGCCGGGCTTCCATTTACTTTTTCTATATATTTTAAAAATTTTGGTAATTTTAAATTATAAATTTTATATTGGAATTGAATGCAATGGCTAAATTAGTGCCTATGATTAAAAAAAAAAACTATGGATTTCTATTAATTAATCAGAGCTAATTTTTCTTTGATGGTTTAAAATAAAATAAAAAAAAATCAAATATGACTATCCAAAATAAAATTTATAGTTTTTAACTATGATTTGAAAAATAAAAATAAAAACTAAAATATAACCAAAATAATATATATATATATATATATACATATGTATAATATCTTCTTAATTGAGAAAATAAAAAACGCAAATTTACCATTAGGATTTCAATATTTATAAAATATATGGAATATGATTTGGTTTATATTTATATGAATATATACGAAACGTTGGTACTAATTTATAAAATTAAAAAGTTTTATTTTTATTAACATTTACCACTTTTTGATTGATTATTTTATTTTAAATCACACAATATAAAAGGAAATTAATACTAATTAATGACGAATAAAAATGTTTCCAGATTAAGATCTGATCTTATTGACACGTCGACTAACCCAAATTGAGGTCCTTTCTTCTTCTATAAATGGACTCCATTATCCAAGTTGACTGGTAACAAACAAAAATACCGAAAATAAAATAAAATAAAGGACAGATCTTTAAAAAAAATGGTAACATTCAAATTGAAAAAGAGCTGCCTTTACTGAATGTGAGTGGAATTATATTACAGTAGTCTTAATTCCTGTACTTACAAATTCATTAAAAAGCAACCAACAGCATCTTTATAAAACATAAATCTAAATTAAAAATAAATAAATAAACATCTGAGCAGTGACAATTAGCTAGCCCTAACTCCATCAGTGTGAGAATTTACGCTTAAAATTAAATTATCCCATTTTAGTCCTGTTTGCTAGAAGCAGCATCACTCAAAGGATTAGCCTCCTGCTTTCCGCCTTCAGTAGAATGTAGTGAACGTCCAATGCCAAGGAAAACCTGATTTACTTTCACATTAACTCCAGGCCATGCAACTGCTGCCAAATCAATAGCTGAAACATCACCATTCATGTAGGCTGGATAGACAGAAGTATTGCCATAAGGAAACAAGCCTGCCCTAACGCCATTACCCCGGCCATACCCATTAGCAATTGGAGCAACCCCATAATCAAATCCAGGATACCAACCATTATAAACACCCGTTCCATTGTAAAAACTCCCATAACCATTGTAAACAAAATACGGTGCTGGTGCATGATTAGGAGCATATCTAGGACCATAAGGCGAGTAATTACCAGGAGGATAAACATTACCAGAAGATCCTCTTCCACCCCCATTTCTCACGTAATAACCATTCCCATTCCAATTATTTTCCTCTTTTGGCACAGCCCTCTTTACCTCAACAAGCCTACCATTCAACTCATGAAAACTATTCTGCATAACATTCTCAACAGAATCCTCTAAATCATAAGTGATAAAACCAAAACCTCTAGGCCGGTGGGTCATGCTATCATGCATCACCACTACATCTGTTACCCTACCAAAACGCTCAAAGTAATTCTTAAAATCTTCTTCAGTTAGATCAGTAGGTAAACCTCCTACAAAAATCTTCCTAGTCCTAATCTGATTGCTGTTATTGTCACTCATACTCATCCCATTACTCAGTTGTTGGTTTTTGGATTGTTCATTCCTGGGTATTGCCTTTTTCACTTCTACCTATAAAATTCAGTAAAAGCAATAATCACAATCTTTAAATGATACACATTAAAAATGACACACATTAAAAAGGAAACAAACAAAGAGAACAACTTTTTTCATTCATATGCTCAAATTCATTTTTTTTTTTTTTCATTTCAAATTTAAAGCCAATATGATTCATCGCTTCAAATCAAAACCAAAATTCATCGTAGAACAAAGGTGGTGGTGCATTTTAAATGTGATAAGCAACCAATTTGAGCTATTCAATTGATCGGAACAAGAAAACAAAGACCATGAAGATTGGTCAAAGAAACAGAGTATAAAATAATATTAAGGAGAAACTAACCGTTCTTCCTCCAATGACATGCGTATCGGTCAGAGCTTTATCAGCAGAAGAAGGATCAGAGAACCAAACGAACCCAAAGCCTCTAGGATTCTTGGTGGTCTTATCCTTGGCAACCACGGAACCCATAACGGCGCCATACTTGTCGAAGTGGTCTTTCAGCGTATCTTCACTCGTATCCCGCGAGATACCACCAACGAAGAGCTTTGCTTGATCACGGTCCATACCTCAAAATTCCAAAACAATTAACCCCTAAAATCAAAACCAAAAAAAAAAAAAAAAAAAAAAAAAAGCCCTAACCCCACCAGCGCAGAACAGAAACCCTAAACCCCAATTCTAGCGAAACCCTAAACCCCTAATTCTAGCGAAGAACCCAAGTTTCCTGGAGAAACTGCGTTCTGCTGCAGAGGTCAAAGAAGTAGGAAGACGGAATTTTAGTGAATAAGTGTTTGATTTTGAGTAGACCTCTCTGACTCTGACTCTGAGCTGTTAAGTCCTGAAAAGAAGTTGGGAAGTTTTTACCCTGCACTTTGCGAATGATATAACCCAACCTCCCTCAGCCTCTGTTTTATCCAATTTAACAACTTTATTCTACCCTATCCCCTCCAACCAACCCAATTATTGGTCAAAATTTTAGTTCCCCCCAAAAAAAAAGTATATATATATATACAAATTGGTCAAAAAAAAAAAAATAAGCCTCCCAATAAAATAAAATACAGCCTTCCGTTTTGATTTCTGATCATATTTGGTATTGCTGACGAATATATATTTTTTATTAAGTTGTAATTTTGGCAAATCATAATCAATTTATTTTTTTAATTATCCGTGTATAATTGTTGTTAACTGTCCTCTCTTGAATTATCTACTAAGAGAAAAAAAATATATATATATTCCTCTTAAAAAAACCACCAAACATCTATTGTGTTTCTAAATATACATACTGAATTATAAAATTAAAAATAGTACAACCATTGTATTATTAAATGTAGATATAAGTAACGGGATCCATAAATAAAATTTGATTTGCTAAAATGCCAACTATTAAAATTTATAAAGGTACCATGATATTGCTCCTTTGTATAGAAATTTTATGTGCAGTAACATGAAAATAAAGGAAATTGACAAAGCGGCACAGTGACAGCGCAAACGTCTAAGAAGTATAGTTAGGAATGGAGCAAAAACACAACATCTCTAGATCAATTTCTCTATAGTAATAGTAGCTTGCCAAACTGAGGGATGATTTGTAAGGGCAACTTTGAGCTTTTGTAGGTGGGTTTCTGATCTCGACAAGTTCTTCCAGTTATAGCTTGTGCATTGGTGTTGAGGTCTCAGCCGCTAGATCTTCCATGTTGGCTCCTCTAATGGGTCTAGATGAGGTTAAGACATGTGGAGCTTTCTGGCTGGCTGGACTAAGTGCAGATAATATATCTCCATGTGACAGTCATTTTTTGTGCCCCGAGTTAAAATTTTCACCAGTACATGTACACTTGCTCTCCTGTCATAGTGTCATGACATTTGGTCATGCTAGGGAGCTCCTTAGTCCACCTCAAAACTATTTCCAGTCATGAATTAGCCTGAAGTTGTCAAGCTCGCAAGGTTGTTTTTTCCTTCTTGTTTTTGCTATCTTATATGTGTAAAGCTGGGTGAAAATTCACCCATGGTAACTAATAATTAATTCTTTTTTAAAGAATTAATAATTAATTATTGCATCAAGTAAAAGTTGTAAAACGCAGAGTAGATGGAGCCGATTACTGCAGTTCATACGTTCCACACCAAAACAAAATATAAAAATAAAAATAAAAAACTAAACCTTATTTTATTTTATGAAACAATGAAAAATAAACCTTTCAGTTCAGCCCGGCCCATTGAATTTATGGGCCGTCTAATGCCCATGGATACAAATAAAAAAAAAGTCCAAATTTGGGCTTCTCTTGGGCTCCTTTTTGTTTTTTTGTCATATTTTGGATAAAGAGTATCAAAAGTGAATAAGAAAGAAACGAACAACTTTTGGTAGCGTTGGCTGGATTCCGCTTGAGAGCCTAAGGTTGTGGACCCAAAAATGAAAACAAAGCTTCAAAGCAATAACTTTATGGGCAGTGCCACGGCCAATAAAGAGGCTAAATGTGGTAAATTCACATGTTACTATTTTATTTTGGATAATAAGTTAGTATAATTTAAATATGTAATAAATAATTGAACAGAAAAAAAAAAAACGCAATTAAATATAAATCAATAAAAAATACCACTTCATTTTACCATATTATATAGAATAAGTTTTTTTTTTTTTTTTTTAAGTGAAATAGTATATAAGTCGGTGAAGAGGTTTCCAGCAAATAAATTGAATGACGTGAACTATAATGGGATACCCAGCTTCAAATTTTCAAACCAAAGCTCTGGATAGTAGCTATCACATAGATTTGGGCCCCAACGGCAGGATTCTTTTGTTTTTTGGCACCGTTTTCATGAATATCGGTCCTTTTCATGCCACCTTTTGTTGTTATTGTCCCATCAATACTAATTTGAGTTTTTACTGCCTGTTAATTTTATTGATTTACTATCAAATTTTATTTACAATTTAACTTTTATGGTTTTAAAAATTTTATTTATTTTTATTTTGATTTCAATCAGTTTTTTTTTTTTTTTTTTTTTTTTTGTATTTCATTCACACATTTAAAAAAAAAAAATCGCTTATATCTTATACAAGGATACCAATTGTAATTTTTAAAATTTAAAAAATTAAATTGAAATTAATGTAAATTTTAAAATGTCTGTATAGAATATTTCTGTTTACTAATAATAATCTTTAAAAATTATGATTAACGGCGGAATCTTTACTAACATAGTTATTATGTATCGCTTACATTTAATTATATATTAATTTTTATTTTAAAATTTTAATTTGAAAAAGTGAACTCCTGTTAAATTGTCAAATGGTACTGATATATGAAATCTACTAATAATTGGTGATGTTCGGCAATGAAAATAAATACCATTTTTCAAAAAAAACAATTTGCAGATGAGATTTTCAATTTCTTCCCCATAATTACATAATGTAAGTTTTATTCTTTTTTTTAGTCTTTTTATTTTTGATATTGTATTTTTTCTTTCCTTTAGAGGATGATGACCCAGTGGCAACAATATCCTACTGCGTCCACGTACCTTTAATGACCTGTGTTCTGAGTCAGCGGTTAGGTTTAATTTTGTTTTAATGTTACGTTTAAATTATGATTAATGGTGGCAAAATGCCAAAATCTTATGCTGTAAATGAAATGGCAGTGTCTATTAAATTTAAATCCCTATAACATATCTATAGCCAGTCAAGTTCTCACGGTTATGGCGTATAACACTGTATGTAACATTTTCAAAACACGCAACTGTAGCCTGTGAAATTGTGATATTAGCATGTAAAATTACTAAATTGGTACGAAAATGCTACCCTCCTTTAATTTCTTTGTTGCCTTAACAATTTCACCACTCCTTTCCGCATATAAAAACTACTTTTTTCTCTTTGTTTTCCTTTTTATTTCATCAAAAGAGATTTTTTTAAGTTATACACAAAAGGTATTGAAAAATGGTAAATTAAACTCCAGTTTTGTATGTATGAAGATGTTCTTGACATATGAAATGGAAATCGACCATATTTTTGCTGTTATAATATCAGTAATTTTGAAATGCTGTTATAATATCATTAATTATGAAATAACTTAATCAGAAGGGTTTAAAGCTTAAAAAAAAAATTATCATAACCTTCTGATTAAGTTTTTTTTTTTTTTGGGTCAAAAAAATTAAGATATTATTATTATTATTATTTTTTAAAGAAATCAGACAAGATGAAGAAAAATAATAATAATGTCCCAAAGCTCATATATGTACAGAAGGACTCAATCCCGAGACCTCCTCACATGCATGGTTTGTAGCTCAATGCTAAAGTAAGAAGCAAAGAATTAGTATAATCAACCGGTTCCGGTGCGTGCGAATATTCGGTAAATCGTGTTTTAGATTATTATTTTCAAGGATTTGTAAACATAAGAATCCACGTTAATCATTAATCTAATCAATCTCTTTTTCCCATTTTTTTAATAAAAAAATCCATTGCATGTGCCACAAGTTTTGAATTACTCATGTTTGTTAAACAAGTTATTAATTATATTGGCCTTTCAATTATAATATTACATGCAATAACCTACAAAAATTCACGTACAATCATGTGTGAATTCACAACCTAACTATATATTAGGAATTCCTTTTGGGAGCTTAATTACAGGTTGGGTACTTAATACTTATGCTACTGTCATTATTAAGCTTTTGCACTTTGGTTTTCAAAAAAAATTAAAAAAGAAAAAAAATATATATATATATATATATATTTCTTTAATTTTGAATTGTGATTTTTTTTTTTTTAATTAATTGACTTCGTAATATGGTGAATGAAGTGCTTGAGGGAGGTTGTGTACATAGTAAGAAAAGAAATAGAAGGGTGATGGGGGGAGTTTACGAACGTGAAAGGAATTAGTTAAAGAAAATAAATTTGTCATCTTGTCGTTGCCAAATCCATCAGCATATAATACCCAAAGCAGGTCTTTCTTCAGAAAAAGCAATTTCTTTTCATTGGGGATCGAGCCGTCAAAGTGGCAAAGGAAGGGCATGCCAGTGGATGCCATGAGTGAAACCCAAATTCCTAGTAATTAAAATGTAAATTTTTTGGGCATTTCATTTAAGTTGTTGGAGTTTGATCCAATGCCTCTCTGGCGGACCCTAATTTTCCCACTTCCATCTCAAAATCTCATCATCCCCTGCCTGCGTGCTCACCTTGAGCCGGGTGCTCCTACTATATATATATATGTATATATATATATATATTATCTTGCTTGAAATATATCCTATGCATATTATATGTCATGCCAAATATATTCACTCCGTGTTTTCACTTATTTGATGAATTAAACGATCTAGTACCGGATTAATTTCATTTTTGTGTTATTCTATGGCTACAAGTCTGTTGTGGTTGCTGTACAGATAATCATGGATAATCTTTTTTTTCTTTTTTTTTGCAGTTTGAGAAAAACAAAGTAATCAACGTCATTGTTCTTGTAGTTCCAACTGTCATTGTTTTTTTTTTTTTTTTTTCTTCCCTTTTTCTTTTAATAAGAGAAGTAGAAAAAGAGCAATAGAGAGAGAGAGAGAGAGAGAGAGAGAGAGAGAGAGAGCAAATACTATAACCAATGAGATTTGCATAGCCTTTGAAACTTAAGAAAGACAAAGGCCGTAGGGAAAAAAAAAAAAATTTAAAATTTATAAAAAAAAGCTAGAGAGGTGGGAGGACAAGCATCAAGCATGGAGGCTCTCTCTTTGAAGATGAGAAAATTCATTTATTTATTTTGACCAACAAACAAAAGGTGATAAGACATGCCTTTGGGATTACACACTTTGGCTTTGGACTTGCAAAGCCTTCCCTACAAAAGTAACTCTCTTGTTTTCTTATGCTCATACATCGATGCCCGCAGGTTACCATTGTGTTTTTCCTTTTCTTTTCAAAACCCAATAAATAAATAAAGCTTTTCCCACTATATATGCAAGACATCTGCGACCAACCATTCTGTCAACAAAACCCTAACAAACTAATCCAAATTTTATATCCTCTCTCCGTGTACTTCCCAATGCATTTTTTGCATTATTTGTTTTTTTATATTCCTTGTCTTGGAAACTTACAGTAGTTTCTTCCTCGAACTCAGATCACACTACTCCTCCAGTCATCAAGTACTCTCTGATCCAAACAAAGCCTTGGATATTTTCAAGTTAAAGGGGTCCAGGTGTTGGATTCCAGCAACTCATAATATGAAAAACCAATTAGGCTGATGGAGGTTGGGGGTTGTTTGGCCAAATAATTAAGAAAAAAAATAATATAAATGACAATGAAAAATAAAAATCCTTAAGGAGTTAAGAGTAAAGCATGATGAGCTCAACTGGGGACACCTATGATATTTTTGGCCGTCACTCTAGGCATTTGTATCGAAAAGAGAAATGCTACAGTCAAATTATAGGTTTTTTCCCCTACTCTACCCATGTGTAGGCCAAGACAAAAGTTTACTCTTTTTTTAAAATTATTTATATGTATATTTTTTTTTCTAATTTTATTTACATTATAATTAATATTAGTTCTTAATATTGGTGTTTGTATACTTTATACGTCGAAGTAGCCTGTATTGAGAGCTGATGCAATTGTCAGTAGGGGAAGTAGGTTGGCTCAGTTTATTTAAATTTCTTTTTAATTCCTTTCCGTCTTCATTTTAACCTGAGCTGCTTTCTAATCAAAGACTTTGAAACAATGAAAGGTCAGAAAGACGTTGAACCACCACTGTACTCTGCTGACTATCCCCAGCGCTACCTGCAACTTTCTAGTTAATTAATCAGTAGACGAACTCGTTTTTTAAATCTGCCTAGAAATTCCTTTCATTATTTATGTTAAAAAAGAAAGAGAGAAATCTCAATCATTATCGTCATAATCACTTTGCCTTTTCTAAATTAGTAATATTAATTATATCAAAATTTAAAGTTAGATGATTAATTTGTTTTTCCCGTTGATCAATTGGGCACGTCTTAGGCAATGGTACGTCAAATGAAATTGATTCAATAGTATGCCTCTCATAGATTCGAAATACTTTTTTTTCCTCTCATGGATTCGAAATACTTTTTTTTATATTTTTATTTCGCATCCATATTTTTCTCTTTAAATATAAATTATTAAAGAAGAAAAAAAAGAAGTATTATAAAAGATTCCGTGAGCCTTCTTTATAATGAGATGTGTAAATATTACGCAAAAAGGAAAAAAAAATTATTCCAAAAAAAAACATTATTCTAAAGTTATCAAGAAGCTTTTAAGTGATGTGTTGGAAGTTGGTTGGATGAGGTGACACAAAGGTAAAAATAGTAGCAGCACCGTACCCCATGAAGTCAATAACAAAAAGATATATAATTAGTGAGCATTTTATGAGTACATTAAATTATATAGAATTAGTTTTCCACACTGAGAGGCATGCACTCAATCAGTCGGGCCAGCTTGAAGCACTGCCATGGCTTTGTCTTACTTCTTCCAACATCTTTCCTCAAGTCCTAATCAAATATTGCATTTAAACTGGGATTGTTAAAGCCCAACACCCTTTTCGTCTATTGATTTGCAATCTAACTTGGACAAAAAAAAAAAAAAAAAAAAAGAAGGTTACTCAATTAATTAGATGTGAATTTAAGATGCTACTTAGCATACATTTTGTTTATTATTATTATTTTATAGAAAATAATAATAAAGTTTTCGGATGTTTCTTAGAAGGGTGCCATGGAGATAGATCACCTCAGAATTTAGTTCTCATTAACTGTTTGCCCCATATAATAAATTCGAAGTGTTTCTAAAACTCTTCTTGATTGGTTTTGCTTCATATATGTATATATTCTTAGGGCATACTAAATTTTGAAACTATTTAATAAAAATTCATACGAAAATAAATAAAAATTAAAAAAAAAAGAAAAAAGAAAAAAAAGAAAAAGTGGGGCGGGGGTGGGGGGGAGTGGTACGAGTGTAAAAGCAACGTGAGGTCCACAGCTTAACAGCCATACTCCTGCGGGAGAAAAATATCAGGGAGTTGCGTGGACCCTTCAAAGAAATAAAATAAAAGAAAATAAATAAATAACTCAAAAAGAAAATAAAGGGCCCGCTAAAAAGAGGTACGAAGAGTAAGTAGAGTGAAGCAAATGGGACAAAGCTTCAAGAGGTGGGGCCCCGGATATGGCTGTCGGCGAAGAGGAGGCGAAGTTTTGAATGGCCAAGATGCAACCGAACGCACGGCCACACCGAATAACTTCTCCTACTAATCCCCACTTGATGTTGAATTCTGGTGATGGTGGGGGGTGACCGCTGAGTCATTCACATGCTCCAGAGGGTCCATGTCCTGGGCCCACGTGGCACTGTCGTCTCCCCACCCTCCTTCTCGACACGTCAACGTCATCGTGCCCATTTCTCTCTCTACCATGTTGAAAATTTCTAGTGCGAGAGAGAGAGAGAGTGTGTGTGTTTGTGTGTGTGTGTGTGTGGGAATTCCGAGATGATATGATGGAGATTATGTTGGCTTACCAAAATCTTTTTTATTTTTTATTGTTGTTATTATTATCACCTCGCTTTGTTTTTTTTTTTTTAATTTTAATTTTTTCACTGCAATTCTCACATTATCTTCTGCACCTTCCAATAAAAATCATTAACGACTCACAAGCTCCTCCCACGTACAACGCGCTTATAAAGCTTGCATTTTCTCTCTTTAAATAAATGTGGAAGTTCTTTTCTTTAATAACAATTTGTACACTAATTACTTTTTTAATATTTTTTTGGCTGAGCCATTTGGCATGGATTACTTATGGAAGTCACGTGACTATCGATTGTGTTTTACTGCACGATTTGTGGGGTACAAATAATGACGTGATGTAAAGTAACATGTACAGCTATTTATACAGTTTTGAGGTCCAAAATTAAAATAAAAAAAAATAGATATGTAGTTTTCTTCTATTTTTTTCATTAAAAAAAAATTTTGAATTGTTTTACCTCTCTAGAATATTCAAATATTAAATATTATAAAAAATAAATACTTGAAAGATTAAAATCCAAATTTAAATTCTCAGCCAAAAACAAAAAAACAAAAAAAAAAAAAACCCAAATTTATAGCCAAAAGAAAAGTTTTAAAACCATATATTGAATTGGATGAATTAAAAATGACTAATCATATTTATATTCTAGATAGTGCAATTATGTGCGGTAACCGTTTTCACTTTTCATTGATACACAACTAACTGTTAATTTCAACCACAACAACATAATATTAACTAACTAGTAGTTAAAATTTTTTTCCAAACAAAAAAAAAAAATCTGGTAATTAAAAAGAAGCAGCAACTATAGCTCCCTCCATAAAAAGAAAACAAAAAATCACATCCTTATACTATTTTTTCCTAATTTACTATGGAGTAATAATATATCAACATAAGATAAGGAGGAAAAAAAAAAAAAAAAGATAACAATATCTTAATGTGCTATGTATTAAAGTATCACTTCAATTAAAAATTAAAAATTTTAAATTTAGTTGAGCGAGTGAGAATTCTTGATTTTTATTAAAAAAAAAAAAAAGCAATTATCATATAATAGATTTTTAGCATAAAAAGAAAACTATGATGTTATCAACATATCATAATCCATCTACTATCGTATTGTTATTCTTCTTTAGCATGGCTTTGATTGCTTTTATATGCATATTATCTGCAATTTACAGCGAATAAGAAGCTAAACATACTCGTTTGTTTTTTTTTGATAAATAGCTAAACATACTCATTATAAGTGACAATAGACAATAATGACCAATTGTAGATTTGTTGAGGATAAAAAGCAAGTACGGATATCATGGTCAAACCATATACACATGGAGAATCACAAGTCGCAAAACATTGCTAAATAATTGTCCGGCAGTCAGTTGGAGTGGATGCCTCGTCTTCATTAATCGGCTTCCCATATATGCCTACCTTCAATTTTGACAGGGATATATCAAGCATGCTTTTATAAGACCGTCCCTTTCATCTTTTTTTTTTAGTGTTTTCCTTTTTCTTTTTAAAAATTTTATATTATTCATCTTAACTTCTCTATTTTAAATCAAATTTATACTACCTTTCTCTCCCTTATCTAATAATTAATTACTCAACCTTTGTGATTTTGCGATGCATGCATATAATCCTTTTTTTTTTCTTTTTTTTTTTTTTTGGGAAATGGTATATAAGTCGATTTATAATTATGATGTTGAGGAATTTTCACAAATACTGTTACACTTACAGGTATAGATCCAACCAGCGTGCTTTTGGAGAAATAAAGTATAGAAATTTAGCTGCCGTAGCTGAGCTGGTTTAAGGGAGGACATTAATTAATATTTTCTCTACTCAAATATAGAGTTGCTTCATCAAAATACCTCTGAAACTATATATAAAAGCAAAAATATACATGGGCATTGGTTCCGATTTCCGACAACATACTATTAACAAGTGCTGTCGTTTTACGTAGTTTGTGCCTCCAACAGGAATATATATATATATCATGGAACTAGTATGGCGTTCTTGGTCTGCATGCCAATATTGCCTGCTGACCAAGCTTCCATCACTTTACTAGGAGACACTGCCAAATTATATTACTTACCGGGTCCAAGTACTATATGGGTACGGTTAATATATATATTCCACTAAAACCCAAAAATTTAAAGAAAATAGATGAAAACAATTAAGAGTTGCTTGCCTAAATGAAGTATGTATACAAATGAAAACTAATACAAACACATAAATACACAACAAATTTCTTTAACATCTAAAAATTTGGATCCAGAAAAAAAAGAAAAAAAAAAAAAAAAGGAAGAGAGAGAGAGAAATTTGGTGCGAGTGAAATTGTATATATTATTAAATTATAAATTAACACTGTTGGTAAATAATGAAACAGACAAATTGCTTTTAGTGTAAAATGTAAGGCTGTTGGGGAGGGGAAGACAAAAGAGATAACCCAGTACAAAGAGGGTCCCCAGGTTTTTATTTGAAATGAATTAAGAGAAACAGCTTCTCCTGATACAATAAAAGAAAGCGTGTACAGGCATGCAATCTCACATTCAAAGCAACACGAGCTAGAAAACACCACCGTTATTAGCCATACGTACGGCCTAAGGAAAATAATAAATTAATCAACACAGCATCCATCGTTTATACATACACTAGCTCGGCATTTTTTAATATATATATATATATATATTCCGTATTTTCAATTAATGTTTCATTTTCTTTGATTGGACATTAATGTGAATCTTAGATAATCTTTGAAAATTTTAAAGTACCTACCATGAGAGTTTTCCACGCCAATTTATTTACGTACGTTTTATTTTTCCAAAAAAGAAGAAAAAAAGCATATACGTTTTATATATGTACTTCCCTATAGTAACTAAGTTTCCCCCGTGGTACATGCGGGTTAATGTCACGGCACATGTGTTTAACATTAGTGAATTTGTTGTCAATTAATAAGAAAGTACTGCTTCTGTTTCTTTACCAACCAGTTTTTACTATAATTTTTATTTTCGTACTTCTATATTTAAAACATGAAAAAAAAGGGGTAATGTAATTAATATATCAAGTCCCTCTTTTTATTCATAAAAAAAGAAAAGAAAAAAGGAAGTCCCTCTTTTTTCTAAAAGAAAAGGGAGAATAAAATCAGAACTGTTTGATATCTCCAGGGAGTGATACGAGGCAAATTGTGACCGTGAATTAATTAAATAATGATCCACTGGAAAATAAACTAATTAGCATGACATCAGAAAAGCATATGCTAAACCACTTAATAATTATAAGTTTAAGATTATTATAAAAAGTTGTAATCACATTTGGAACAGTTGCAATTGAATTTTTCTTTTTCCTGAAGGAAGCATGTGCAAAACATCCACGAGAGGTAAGGTGGGAAAAAGCTAAATAGTTTAAAGAAGTTTATAGTGAAGACCAAGTTGAAGAAACACAAGTTGCACAAGTTGGTGTAAGAAAAGAATCATTCACCGTGTGTACATGGAAGCCATGTGCTGTGGAATTTTCACCTAAATAATCTCAGCATATCTCATTTACACGTAATGCAAATTTCCATTAGCATATAAAAACCCCTTTTTTTAAAGGGAGGTCATGGGATTATCTAATTAATAGACTGGTTATATATATATAGGATTTGGAATATTCATGTAACGTGAGGATTTCAGTTTCTTTGACCATCATTTTTGCTCAAAAGTAGGTTCCGAAGACTATAAAGATCACAAGACTCGAATTTTATATTTATAAGCGGGACAAGGATCCACAAAGACTAAACCATACTAGTACTGCTAAAGAGACCTTGTCTTAATAAAGCAAATATTTAAATTCATGGACTTTTTTTGATGTAGAATAACAAGTAAAAATCCTTTTGTATACATAATATATAATAGATTCTTTAATTTCTTTATGGGAATTACCTTCTTTTTGCCTAAACTCCAATGACATATCTAACACGCTTTAAAACGATTGTTTCTTCGAATCTAAGAATATTTGGATAGGTAACCAAACTCAATATGAGGTAAAAATTAAAATACAGATAAGCACTCCCTCTTTAGCATTTAGAAGGAAAAATAAAATAACAAAATTGGAAAATGGGTCAAGTGGGAAAATCTAGAACAGAGAGGAGGATTATATATTGTTAGATTTTTACATTGTTTCTTGTTTTTTATTCGGCAGGTAATTCAATGCCACAAAATACAGATGGTGTGTGAATATGAAGGATGAGGTTAAAGCATCAATGGCGCCTGTGTCACGTGGCGGTGCATATTTGTTCATGCAGCCCCCCCACTTGTGTGGCCTTTTTAACTTTAAGATGAGTGAGAAAATTTGAAAAACCGCTAGCGGACTTTGCAAGGCAAAACTTTTTCTTTTATGTTACGTTTTAACTATCCCTCTCCATCCTGATGCCAAAAGGAAAAAAAGTAGAAAAATAAAGAAAAAAGAAAAATATAGAAAATATTACAAAATTGTCAAACTTGGTAATTAAAGGCTTGAAATGTTATAATACAATGAGAAATTATTCTGTAAGATGAATTTATAGTTGAAACAGTAGATCTATTAAATTAAAGATTCTCAATTTATTAAGATTTATGATATCATGTGTATACATCTATTCAATCAATTTAAATATTATAATTTTTTATTAACAAATCAATTTATTAATTCTGCCATGTCTAACATATTCAATTTCCTCATAAAGAATTTTTATCCAAAGAAATATTTTGTTATAAGGAATATTTTCATTTTGATCTAAACTTTTTTTTTTTGGTCCAAAAAAAAAAACCTTAACATTTAAAAACAAACCAAAAAAAATGTTAAGAAAATGTATTTTATCAAATTATATTTTGAATGCGTAAAATACATGTTTTTTTTCTATAGTACTCGTGTATGACATATAATACCTATGTGTAATACATATATATATATATATAGTGCCCAAGTTAATTTTGTTTTGCATAAGCAGGTATTATACAAAATACACATGTATACTAATTTCTGTTACGCAAAATAAATTTTCTAATACATGTTTATCTACTTTTTATTTTTATTTTTGTTTTTAATTTTTTCTATTTTTAATGTTATTGTCTTTCAAAAATATTTAAATTAAAACAAAAATATTTCTAAAAAAAATTGAATATATTAAACATGGTAGAATTAAATAAATTAATTCGTTAATAAAAATATTAATTTTAAATTAATGATATAGATATCTACAAATGATATATTAAATATTAATAAATTGATTAGTTTTAATTGAACGGATCCATACCTAAATAGTAGACACATCCTGAATAATTTTTCTAAAAACAATCCTCTGAATTAGGCACTCGGGGATGGCTTAAAAGGGCTATTTTTTTAAAATTTTAAATATTTCTTTATTTGTTTATTTATTTTCAAATATTTTTTTATTTATTTATTTTTCCGTGGTCCTTAGAGCGCCAAAGATTAAAAAAATAAGAAAGTAAGTTAAGAAAAGTTAGACGCCTCATTCATGAGGTTTGCCAATATAATATTAAAAAATAGATATTTTTTTAGCATATATGTCCGAGATATATAGGGGGTATTTAGTACAGGCTTTGTCCAGTCAGTTTCCTCCCCCACTTCTCTTTCTTCTCTCTCTCTCTCTCTCCAATTATTTTATCTTTCTCTAAAAACATAAACTTCCTAAACAAAAACCAGTCTGGTTTTTGAGTTTCAGCTTAGCTTAACAAATATCAACCATTTTCACACTCCACCCTTAAAAATGTGCCTTACTCTTCCATCCCCTCAAGGCTCTGTCTTTTTGGCCAATGAGTCAATGCTCCATTTCTCAAGAGTAGTGCTTTTATAAATTTGGTGGGGGTGGGGGGTGGGGTTTTCTATATGGATTTTGGGGTGGTGGGTTTGGATGGGTTGGGGGGTTCAGACACTGGTGGTTTTGCTTCTTCTCTTGCTTCAGATCCTGAAACAAAGCAGAAGTGGTACGGATCTGGGTTCCACAAGCAGGAGAGATCTGGTGCTTCTCAGAACGACTGGAGGAGTTCTAAACTGGCCAAGACTGATGATTTCTCAGGCTCCAAGGCAATGCTGCTCCAGCAGAAGAATGCTTTACTGAGATCCAATTGCACTCTCTTCTCTGATGGACAGCAACAGCAGCAAATGCTTAGCTTTTCTTCTCCCAAATCAGAATCTTTCTTACTGGAGAAGACCTCTCCAAATGTCACATTGCCTTACTTTCACAACACATTATCTGCTTATAATAGAAATACAGGTATAACATAATATCCTGTATATCCTGTTTAACGTTGAATTCTTGTGGAGTACGAGGCAGTTTTAGGAATAAATTGAAAGTGATGGACATCTGTGGTTATCATTTTCCGAGTGAATAGGCTTGTGGTTACTTGCATGGAAACTTTGGTTTCATGAGGTGGGGTTTTTGTTTTTGGTTGGTTTTTGCTTGTGGGAATAAATGATTAGACCAGTTTTGCTAGAAAAAAGATGATGGGTTTGTTATTGGTCTTTGCGTTTTGATTCCGCAGTACTGCTGGAGGGTCTTTTCGTAGCATTGAGTCTTGTCAAAAGAAAAAAAAATGAAAAAACAAAGAAATAACTATCATCCCATCCCTAAATCTCTGGCTTCCTGTTTTCGGGCGGTGGGTTTTTGGTAATACTTCAGTATTGTTGACTAGTGGCCACAAAAAGAAGCAAAATTTATGGAAGCATGCAATAAGATGGGATAAATAAGAGCAACCAAAGGACCTATTCTTTGATTGGTCTGAATCCCCAAGTTTTCTTTTCTACTTTTTTCTTTCGAGCTTTTTAATCCTCTGTTCTACCATAGACAAGATTGTTCATGATTGTTGTAGGCTCTTTAAATGTTGCAGACAAATAATATTTGGGTATTCTGTCACTCTTCCTTTTTGCACTTCTTTTCTTTACCTTCTTCACACAGAAATGACCTTTTTTTCATTTACGGATAGCTATGTAAAGGTCCGAAAGTATGGCTTTTTAGTTTATTTTTCTTATTTTTTTATGCCTTTATATTTGTTAACCGGTTACTTAATTGTCTCCTGACTTGTTTTTCATGTTTCAGGATATAGCTCCGGGAGCTTGAATGGTAGTAGCGTGCATGGGGCTATAACAGGGGCCAGAGGCCTATTCACTCCATCCCAATGGATGGAGCTTGAACACCAGGCCTTGATCTACAAATACATTACAGCAAATGTGCCTATACCATCTAATCTGCTCATCCCCATCAGAAAGGCACTTGAATCTGCTGGCTTCTCTGGCTATTCAGGTGGACTTCTGAGACCCAATACCTGTAAGTATTAAAGCAAAATTTTTCTTGTCCATGTCCTCTCTTCCATGGTTAGTTCCTGATGTTCCATTGATGCAGTGATTTGTCAAACGCCAAAGCTAATGTTTTGGTTGAGCTAACATTTGATCTAGTTTTGTAACCAAAACTTGATAATGTCTTAAGTTAATCTATCCATTCGATCCCAAAAGTGAAATTTTGTAACCAAAAATAAAAAAAAAAAAAAAAATTGGTTAATTTTCTTGGTTGTGGTGGCAAATGGTGAGATAATATATTGATAGAATTTGGTGGTATTGGATTTGTCAGTGGGATGGGGAGCTTTCCATCTGGGATTTTCCAACAACGCTGATCCTGAGCCAGGGAGGTGTCGTCGGACGGATGGTAAGAAATGGCGGTGCTCAAGAGATGCAGTTGCCGACCAGAAGTATTGCGAGCGGCACATGAACAGAGGCCGCCATCGTTCAAGAAAGCCTGTGGAAGGCCAAACCGGCCATTCCGCTGCCGGAGCAACCACCGCCACCACCACCTCAAAGCTCATGCCTACTGTTTCCTCATCCTCCTCATCGGTGGCCCTGTCCGGCGGCGCTGCATCCAACAGCCTAGCCATTGCAAATCAACAGCTTCACAGCTTACAACCTCAACCTCCCGCTGCTGCATCTAATTCTTCTTCTGCTGCCACTGCCATCCATGTCAACAGGTTGGTGAATCTAGTTTTACACTCAGTGGTCCCCGAATCGTCTATCTCCTTTAGCATCAATTCTCTTCATTCCTAACATATCTAGCTAGTGCGCTAGTGAAGCATGTCTTTTATGATCTTGTAATTTGCTGACATATTTGGTCTTTAATTTCTGAGATTCTTTCTGAAAGATTGTTGCTTTACCGTTTACCGTTTTCAAAAGCACCTTTGCTAATCGGGCTTTTTAGTCCCAGCTGAATTTCATTTTCTAAATGGGTTGTCTTTTTTCTTCTTGTTCGTAAATCCTGATTAGTTTGTTTACGCGGGCAAAATATCGCTTTGCAGGATGTTTGTGAAAGAGAATGCTGGTGAGAGAATGCAAAGCACACCTGGTCTGTCATTGCTGTCTAAAGAAAACCACTTCTTGTCTCAGAAACAACAGCAGAACCCATTTGAAGAATCCTCTAGAGAGTTCGGCCTCATAACCTCTGATTCCTTCCTCAACTCTTCAACGAAAACCTCTTCTTCATTGATTAGCTGCAGAAATTTCGATTCTTCATCCCACGAGCTCACTGACCGAGTAACCGATTCCCAGCATTCCCTTCGCCAATTCATCAACGAGTGGCCCAAAAATCAATCGGATCATCGCTCATCTGTTTCTTGGTCTGACCTTGACACCCAATCAGACAGAACCCAGTTGTCAATTTCCATTCCCATGGCTTCCTCGGACTTCACGCCGTCCTCTTCCTCTCCTAACAATGAAAAACTTGTTACTCTCTCGCCTCTCAGACTGTCTCGTGGACTTGAATCGGTACCAATGAGTTTAGGAGTTGGGGATGAACAGAGCAACAATAGGCAAGCAAATTGGATTCCAATTTCTTGGGAAAATTCCTTGGGAGGTCCACTGGGAGAGGTTCTGAATCACACTAATAATAACAATGGCGGAGGAGAGTGTAAGAATCCTTCAGTGCTAAACCTGATGACAGAAGGCTGGGACAGTAGTCCACCATTAGGATCATCTCCTACTGGGGTTTTGCAGAAGACTGCGTTTGTGTCTCTGTCTAATAGCAGTGCAGGAAGCAGCCCACGAGCTGAGAACAACAAGACCCATGAAGGTGCTAGCCTATGCAATGATCTTCTTGGGTCCAATCTGGTGGCTTCTTCTTCGTTGCCTGCTTTGTAATCCGTTTTGAGTTTTTCTATGTGTACTGACAAAAATAGTCATAGAGTTTGGGAGCTTTAATTGGTATGTTATTTCTTTAATTTCATAAACAAACCCGAACACAAAAGTGGATTTGTGGGTGCATCTTTACTACTTTTGTGTTTCATTTTCTATGTGCATCCGTTGTCAAAATACGTTGTTGTAAGCTACAAAATTATGGTGGGGCAAAGTATGGTGTTCAAATTATCCAATGGTGGATGTTCTAGCAAAATTCTTTTTTTTTTTTCTTTACCGAAAGGAATTTTATTGATAGTTGTATCGAGATGGTTGGAGAGCTGGAAGGCTAGAAGTGGTTGCTCTTTAATGAAAGATTAAGGAGCTTATATGGTTACTCCGCACAATTGATCGTTTTTAGCTTTTTAGGTGTGCATAGCTGATTTTTTTTATGACGTTGGTTTCCAAACTGGGGACTTGGTTGTGCCGTAGAAGGAGACCCGGGAGATTGATACCCAGGGCTGAATCAATCAGGACCCCTGGGGTTAACTCGTAATGAAAGTCGGCTAGACCTGGGCTTGATCAAGTTCAAGCTCGGCCCATAAGTCTCCCTTTTAAATTTTTCCTAGAAAATTATTGTGGTTGATAGTTTAGCTTTTAAAAAAGATGGGCTGATACGTTGGACTTGGTGTTTTAAATCATGTGGGAAATCAGAATGAAACATAGTTTCATAATTAAAACGAGTACAGCTTCATGACTTTTGGATTATGGCGTTTGTGAGTCTCACATATCCTGGATTAGTGGATTTTCTCTTTTCTTTGAATAAGTACACACGCATAACATGAGAAATTTTTTTACCAAAATATAACGCGGATAGGAAATAAATGGGGCATTATCAGTATGCAGCAAAGTGCTGGAATATTTTGCTTCAAAGGTTTCTATGTGTGGATTAAACTATGTTAGGTCAAACGCCAGTAGGTTCATTGGTCTTGCAGTTTTTACAATGGTAAAGTAGATTATCGATTTCTTTTGGCATGATTTCCAAATAATCCAAGTTTTCCATGAAAAAATGCACGCGGCAGGAGCTAGGGGAAGTCTTAATTCTTCCGTGCAGAAAAAGCACAGCTTTTCTTACTCTCACCAAACCTACAACCAGGGATGACTCGGAAGATGGAAAAGGGATTTGATGTTTATTGATCGTCATTAATAAACTTGTGTGCAGTTTCATCATCAAATCAAATGAGGTTATACCCAACATTGGCTATGGCATTCATCAAACAATACCCCTTAATCAGTCAATTTTGTCCATCCGAATTCAAATGTCCATCCCTTCATAACTCATTTCACAACCTCATACTAACAAAGAAGCAGCATTTAATTACCCTTCCAACAGCCAGTTATAATACCAGTCCACTTGCAATTTTAATCTGTAAACATTGCATAACCAGATCACAACGTCATGAACAAATTTCCTACTAACATCTCAAACAAAATTGTTTTTCCTCAATCAAACATATGAGAAAACATGAAAATATTGGATTATGAACTGAAGCTTTACCCAGACAGGTTTGAAATGATATGGAGGTGTGCGTAACCCAAACCCACAGAAGCGTTTGTTCTATCGGATTTGGGCTTTAAACACCACATAAGTCACTTTAAGGAGTTGTCCAAGCACAAAGCACTATAGTAAAATGCTTCATGAATCATAAAATCAACTCCTATAAAATCTTACAAAATACACAAACCTCAGAACCACACAAAAGTTTGGCTCAAAAACAGAAAATCTCCATTCAAAGTTTTCTATTTTCTAGGAGTTAGGTAGTGAGCTAATAGCGTCAAAATTTTTCATCACATTCCTAAATTTTAGAGTAATTGAATCAATTACGTTGTTTCATTTCTATTTCACAGGAAGCATCATTATTCAACCAGCTTCAATTTTACATTCTTTGGCTTTAAAATCTTCAAACTCAATTGCCATTATAAATGAAAGAAACCAAATATTTCCTGAGAAACGATGGGATCTAACTAAATATGCATATATGTATGAATAATCAAGTTTTCACCAATCAAAAAACAAAAGCCATTGTTAAGCGAACTAAAAATAAACACATATTTCAGAAGTAAAAGAAAAGAAAAAAAAAAAAAGAGAGAAAAAAAAGAAAAAGAAAAAGAGAGATAAAAAGGAAAAAGAGAAATGAATGAAATATAAATGGGCGGTGCTCATATTCTATGGGTGTAAATGTGTCTGTCATGCCATGGCAATAGCATTCAGAACGAGGAATTTGTATAATCATCGCATCCGACACCATTCTACAGAGACCAGATATGTAAAGCAATACAAGGCAAATCCACAATAACTAATTCAATTTAACAGTGAATGATTCATGAAGCCCTCCAAAATTCAAAAACCCCCTGAGCTTTGGAGCAATACATGGAACGCCTTCATTTTCCCTTCCCCTTTCGGCCGCCGCCCAGATTTTTCTTGTGACCCAACTTCGCTGTCCACTACCATATATAACAAGCGAAGGAAGAATTCTAAACCCTACCCGCTAAATCACACACGAGGAACTTAGGGTCATAATCGTCAAAGCACCATTGACACGACGGATAAATCATTTGTCGTCTGGCTGAAAAATTTGACTGTCGCATGAAAGAAAATATCTTGGCTTGGCTTAGTTACCGCTTTTCAAATCCACTTGTCCGTAACCGTTGAGTGGCAACGGAGTGAACCCCTTTCTCCTTAATGAAAAAAAAAGGCACCTTTGTATTTCATATTCCATTTAAATTTTTATTTTTCTTGTTATATTTATAATTAATAAAGATATTTAATCAACATAGGGTTAAAAAAAAGAAGATATTTAATCAACATTAATTAATATAAATAAACCTTTAAAATAAAAAAAATTATACATAATTTTGTAAAGAAACAAAAAAAAAAAATTGTTATAAAACAAGGCTAAGTATAAAAAAAGAAATAAAAAATAAAAAATACTTGCAAAAATATCTTTTTTTTTTTAAGGGAATGTTTTCTAAATATATTAGATTGATTCCTCAAAATAATTATTTGATTAATGGTCTGACTGTTCCATACTTGATCGCTATGATTATTAGCACATCTTGAATCCGATTTATCATGTTATTCATTTAAAAAAAATTGTTTTTCTTATTCAAACTTTGAATTAGGCAACGTTTTAACAAATTTCCTATTAGATTTTCACAACAAATTTTATTTTCTATATTCCTACTTTGCAGTTTGCGCCATTTTTTTCCCCCAAATTGTTGAAAATCATAACGATGCGAGGATATGAAAATCGGCAACCTAACAATGGGTCCAATTTTCAAGGGTTTGAAAATCATAGCAGAAGTATCCGTATGTTTATTTTACAATTGTTTAGGTTTCTTTTTAAATATTTAAGTTTGTGTTTTTCATTACCAATATGTTTGACGAATGTTGAAGATATGCTACACGAGTTAGCTTCTATCAATCTCTTAAAATAAAAAACATATAAGGTGACGTAAAACCATATCTACTCAACTAATTTCCTTAAGCGTATATCTAATAACCTAGATAATTAATTTTCCATTAGCATCCATATATTTCTTACTTGAGTTTTTTTTTTTCTTATATATATATATTTGTAAGAGAGTTATTGAAACAATTGAAATATAAAGTTTACTATAAAATCTCATATTCTTACAAAACATGACACAAATCAAACAAAATCTTAAGAAATTATCAAAATGTTCATATGGTTATAACCTATAAGTTAAAATCAAATTAGATGAGTTGCAACTTGCAAAAGGCTTTTGAATTTAAAATCTTCTTATTTTAATTAACATATACGTTGGGATTGACATATAAGGGACATCATCTATGCATTCATATGGATTTTTCTTTTCTTTTTTATTTTATTTTATGGAATATTCATATGTAATTGAACATATAATATTGAACCAGATTCAAATTCAAAATACTTTTCAGAAAGTGACTGGCGGCCTTGTCACCAACGGCAGGAAGACTAAAACGCCCCAAAAAGCACGTATTTAATTGAATTATTTGAATTTACTTAATAATAAACTAAATAATAGAAGAACTGAAAATTTGAATAATATTCATCGGTCTATTTAGTACAAATTTGCATATTGAAAATTTTATAGAGCTCAAATATTTAAATCTGCATTGTATGTGTTTGTAAATATATACATGGACATAAACTCAGCTGGTTATATATTTTTCTAACCTCTGAAGCATCAAGGAAACTTGATAAATAATTTCCCAAAAAAAAAAAAAAAAAAAAAAAAAAAAAAACTTGATAAATGCTTTGGAGTGATGACCACCAAATTTTATAATCTTTTTCGGGAAGAGTTATTGCCACGGCTGAGAAAATTCCTGCCATGCGCATTTAATGTCTATTTGATTATAATTTCAGTTTCATCCTTAAGGTTAAAAGGTTAGATTTTAATGTGTTTTATTATTTTTTCTTTGTATCATATTCATTTTTCCTTATTAGATAGGATTTTTAGTCTAAAATTTTTTAATACCTACTTACTTTTTATTTTATGCATAATTACCTTTTTTTCCTTTAAACCAAATATATTTAATGAACAAATGTTCCCTAAAATAAACAAGAAATATCAAAATTAAAACAAAACATACCAAGAATTTGAGAAAAAAAAATACAGCAACAAATGTATCAACTATCAAGTAGTTTATTCCAAAAAAAAAAAAATGTATCAAGTAATTACGTTTTTATTAATTATTTTATGATAATCATCATTAAAAATAAATAGATAAATATGATAAACCATATAACATACTATATTTATGAGAATTCTCACATAAACTTAGAAGTAAATAAAAATAGCTATGTGCTCTAATCTAAAATGGGTTAATTAAAATTTTGATTGTTTTTAAATTAGATATAGTATAAATATATATAAAAAACAATAAAGTATATATTATGCATAGGTTAAAGACAAAAATGTAATACACATACATATTATGTTGTTAGTTAAAAGAAAAATTTTCTTCTAAGTAAATATTAAATTTTTCATAATCTAAAAAAATGTTAACTAACGAAACCGAAAAGTTTAGCTAAAAAAGATTCATAAACTATTAATAAGAAAATATAATACAAATATGTTATTCTTTTGTTTAATTATTTATTTTTGCTATTATTGTTATTATTATTTTGTAAAGGAAAGTTTCTTTAAAAATATTAGGTTTATCTAAAAATTTAAAAAAAAAAATTTTGAAAGGAAAAATTAATAATATAATATAGAAAAATATAAAATTGGAAAGTCAAGGGCTAATATATAAAATACTGTAAATTTTATAGTTTGGAAAGCCAGGGGACAAAACTGGAAATCAAATAAAATGAGGGTTTAAATACCCGTGGCAGGAGCCTTCTTACCCGTGGCAATTACACTTCCCATCTTTTCCGATAACCCAAACTAAACGGATTGGATGAAGATTAAAATGAGAAAGGTGGGCTTTTCCACTTTGACAGCCCTGGCTATCTTTAATAATTTAATTAATTAATTTATATTGGTTCGTGCCAATACACATCGGTTCTCTAATGCAGCCAATTTTAATTATTACCCTGCTTCCTTAATTTTATTCAATAGTATCGTTTGCATGCCAAGTCTCTAGATACAGAAAACAATAATCCAAATAAAAGTGGTTAAAATATTAATTGATGGAAATATTATTGTCAATGAAAAACGCTGCCTTTAACTGAAAGCAACGTTCATTTTGTATTATCTGGGAAAAGAGCAAGATTAGTATACTTATTACTTAAATGTATGGGAAAAAAAAAGAAAAAAAAAGAAAAATATGTGTATGTATATGTATGATATATGTGTAGAAGAATGTATAATGTATTTTAACTAGCTAGATATGATAGAGTATCACTTTTATTTTACTTTTTATATGGTTAGAATAATGATCTAACATTCTACACTACATTTCTAACCCAGCACGTTGCATCAGCCTATTGGGAAGGTTAGTGGTTAGGAGAGACGCATCACTACCTCCTTGACTTTCCTTTTTACTAAACAAAAAAGAAATATAAAAAAAAAAAATAAAGGATCTTGGCATGGAATTATATAAGACATATACAAATACGCAAATGATGGGGACATAACAACTTAAAACTATAACATCCATATGTTATTTATATTAATTTTTTCTGTTAATTACTTTCTATAAAAGTCTAGTTAAAAGAGAGTGATAAAAAATGTAAAGAAAAGCAGCAAGAAATAATTGTGTAATATAGCAACACACACCAGGTGAATTTTTGATAAACTTCCACCAAATATGTAATGTCGTTTATACTAAAATTAAGTTGATGATGCATATATTAGCCTTAATTATTAGGATAAACGTTTTCATCAAATGGTGATCAAAATATATAAGCTCACATCCTCCGTACAAGCAATCATGAGCTAACAAAATTAGAGAGTTTTGAGGGGGTCATTAAATTTAAATCGTTTCAAAAGCCCTTGAACTCTACCTACCAACCATAGAAAAAGAAGGGGGAAAAAAGGAAAATGAAGACAAGAGGAGTAAATATTATGTAAAAATCATAATAATAATAAAATTATAAGTTTGTTAGTTAGATGGCCCTTTGAACTTCATTGTGTATATTTTTGTTAGTTAGATGGCCCTTTGAACTTCATTGTGTACGTTTCCAATGACGTGAAACTGATAAGTAATTAGCAACATACCGATCTTTTCCTATTCAATATTTGTTTTGATGAATGAATTTATTAGTTTAGAAGGTGGCAACTAGGCTTTATATAGAGTTTTAAGTCTTTCAGAGCACATGATCCATCGGTAGCTATTTTCGAGTCCCAAAAGATGCACCGCAGGAGTCACAGTGAAGTGAGTAGCGTACCCTTTTCGTGGGAGTACAGACCCGGGGTATCCAAGCACAACTCACGTAATGGGCCGGGCCATCTGGATCATAAATATGAAATGGATCATTTCAACTTCCAGCTTCCTCCTCCTCCTCCTTATTCATCAGAGACTAGTGCGGAGAAGGATATTGATCATAATAATAATAAGCAAGCCAAGCTTTCGATGCGCTTATTATTTCAACTGCTTTCATTCAGATTGGGAAATTTTTTGAAGTTGGGTTGTACGGTCATCAAGGTGGAGGATGATCCGTTTGTAGCTGCCTACTTGAATTGCACGCAGAGTCCCTTCATAGCTGACTTTCCCAGCTGCAGTAATGGAAAAAGTAATTCTGGTTCCAGTAGTACGGGTGTAAAGAAGACCATGTTCACTCTCTCTTGTAAATACTCTTGTACTGTCGGACAAAACGACGTAGTAAAAATTTCTCAGCTTCCCAAATAGAGTGCCGGTATGTATAAAACCACTGAGACAGAAACTGGCTAGGATCGTCTTCTTGTCCTTATTTGCATGTTTGGTTTGTATGGTACTTTGTAAAATTCATTTTACTCGCAGTATATATCTACCAAAAAGAGGAATACATGTATATATGCATATATATATATATAGTTTAATCATGGTCAATTTAGTCGATATCAAATATACTGTTTATGTTGAATAATTAGTAAAAATTAATATTGGTTTCTCCAGTATCCCTGAAGCGGCCGGCAAGAGCAAAAGTCAAAGTCGCCAAAAAGCAGTGGAAATTAGTCCTTCTAGGACATAGTAGTCAATTAAGCACATCCACCACCTAAACTTTTGCCTACCCATAGAAATTTAGAATTATCTACTATTTTGGAATTCCAACCCCTTGATCAATAATAAAACATAATTAAATAGTAAGAAAAAATAATATTAGAATTACCAATATAATATTATTTGAAATGTTAATATACTATTGATTTATATTTAATTATATTAATTTTTTAATGGATTTATTTATTTATATCAACCTTTTAGTCGATAAAATAAAAACATGTTATCTCCTTACGTCATAATTGTAAGCATATTGACAAATTAGTTAGAAATTTTTTAGTTACATATAACAATAATACTAGGATAATCAAAATATTCATCAAATTTGATTACAAAATAATATAGCCCATAATGTAGTGATATATAATCTGTTTATATTTATTTAAAAAATTTAATTCATATTTACACGATCTTAATTTTTATCAATTATATTTTAATATATATTATTTAATAAATATTTTTTATTGATTAAATGGTTAACTAGCTAATTAGATAAACAATACTTCTACAAACGTGTTTATTTAATTTTTTTTTTTTTTGAATCTTTCTGGTTATAATATATAATTAGTTGAGATGTGGGTGTGTATACAACCTCAAATTCCTTTTTCAGTAAGGAATTTTCTAGTCATAGGGGAAGAATTGATGCTGTTCTTTTATAAAAGAATTAATTAATGCCACTTAATCGACATATTTTCTTATATATATATAATATCAAAATATGTGTCGAAGAACATAAATAGACGACAGCGGCATATAATGGTTTGACTGCTGGGTTTGCGCGATCCTATTCATATATGCGTGCGGTTTTAGTGGGTTATGACGTAAACTCTCACTTACTTTTTACTTTAATTTTTCACCAAGTATTTTTGCGTTGCAAGAAATATAGTAGGTTACCCTTGGGGCACTATCAGTGAAACAAATTGTGATATGCAACTTGCTTAGCCTCTTGCTTTCCATTAGATATTAAATTGTCCCTTCACTATTAGAAAATAATTTTAACCTTTTTTTTTTATTGGTAGTTTGTATCAAACCAAATCTCTACAACGCCTATTAGATATTACATGTAAAATCTAAAAAAAGAAATTCGTTAAACGATCCATCCTAGTCATGTGTTACGCGCATGTATCAATTTAAAATATTACATGTAGAATTTACTTATAGTAAGGCTACTCTTCAAAATACAACTGGTACACTGATTAAAATAATAATACAATTGGTACACGGAGTCTCTCATATTCTCATATATGTCTAATTGCGACTCATTCAAACTTCCACATTTGTCTTATCCCTTTGAAATACTTTCCCTTGTTACACTCCTATGACGTACAGTGGACCACTATTACCCAGTCTACCTTTCCCAACTTCATTGTCTTTTCCTAATCCCGTTAAAAGAAATCTAAAACCCACTTTCCCCTTCACGTTTTATTTGCTTGTTCCCATGGAATTTTCTCTGCCGATAAATATTAAAACTCATCATCAATCATATATGTATACGTATGTATGTATGAAAGAGCACCTATATATATATATATATATATAGCCTAATAAGTTACATATACTCTTTGAGCTTATTCTCATATTCTTTCTTTGTCCCCAGAACATAGAAAAGTATGATGAGCCAGAAAAACAAAGTTGGTACGCCAGGAAACATACCCTTCTCATGGGAAAACAAACCAGGGATTTCCAAGGTTCAGACACACAGATCAGAGCGCGTAGTGGAAGAAGATTTGATGGTAAAGCTACCACCCCCACCTTGCCCTTCGGGTGGTGGTGGGATTTGCGTCCATGATTTCCAAATCCCTCTTCCTCCTGTTACTTTTCAGCCACCTCTTCCAAGGAGTTCTTCAGCAAGAGGTCTTAGAAAGTATGAAGACCCTTTTCTTGCAGCTTATGAGGAGTGCACAAAAAGCACTAGGACTAGGAAGGTTAAGTCTCATAGATTGAGATTTGATATTAATATTAGGTCCAGGCTCAGGAGTTTGTTTGTCGTCTCTTGTAAGAGCCGTGCCAGTGTTCTGGATGATAGTTTGGTCAGGGTATCTGAACTTCCCTACGACCGAGAGAGAAATAATTAACAGGCTCAATTAATCCAAAATTGATTAATTGGGCCACTTTTTTTTTTAGTTGTGTCATTATGAGGCGATCTCGATGGATGGTAATAATTTCAGGATCTCTCCTACTTTTCTACTTATAATTAGGTTTCTGTTTATTCGATGTATACTCTATACCATGGATTTATAAAACAAGAAGAAGCTTGATCCTTTTTTGAGTATAAACATTTAGAATTTATGGGATTTTTGTATGGTTTATTCTTGTGCAAAGTGCTACACACCCTGTTCCCTCCATGATCATTGTACTGTAGCAGGTCAACGAGAGGCTCACCATCAAGCAGCTAGATATTTTGGTCCAATCGAGTGAATATTGTGTAAATATAAAGTGTATAGAACTGTCAAATATTGTATAATGTATAGCAGGGTAGATGGGTAGCAGTCCATATTACTTTTGCACTGGTATTGCTGCTAGCTGTATATGGTTTGAGCTTTGAACTGAATCTATTGCAGTTTTGGATTATCTTTTTAGCATTAGGAGCGATTCAAGCAAAGTTGTTTATGAAATTTTAAGCTTGATTTCCATTCAATCAGTGTGAATGATCTCCCAGCCAGATGACCCAGGACCACACAGGTGATAGGAACTGATCATGAATACTCAAAAACGCGTACGCCTGGATTAAGCGATATGAATTTATTAAAAGTGGAACTTTGAATAAGCAGCATTATCAGGATAATCATGGGTTTTCTGAATCAGTTTCCACCGCTGAAATGCTTTCTACTTAGGTTATTATGTTTAGATTAAAAACAATTAAAAATGGTGGAAAAGCATGGCCGTCCCACAAACTTCAAACGCCAAATGCTCTAGTGGTGCACATATGCCTTGACCATTTATATATATATATATATATATATGCATTGTTAATGAAATCCACTATCTTCAACGGTAATTCCAGAAAATAGGGTGTCAACGCCTTCATCCATACGTATGGGCACTTTCTCGAACCATAGGTCTGCATTTGCATATCCGTTTCACAAATTCATATAAAAGGTTTAGTCACTTTGTCATATAAACAGAGTCGTGCTTTTATTACCTCCCAAAAAAAAAACAGAGTGTGTATATTTTTGTTATTTTTTTTGTTAATATTAGAATATAGTTAAAAATGAAAACTATTGTAAACAATAGATTCCAATGATTATTGTCCACAGTTATCTTTTATGTTTGTATTCGCAAGTTTAATTTTACAGTGTGGACGTAGAAAACTCCTTTTTTTATTATTTTTATTTTGATATTTGCTATTGTGATTCTTTAAAAAACTTATTTCGTATATCTTTATTTCTCAATTTACAGTAAGCATCTCTTGTAAACTTTTTTTTTTTTTTTTTTTTTTGGGTAATAACATCTCTGGTAAACTTGAACGATTAAAAACGGTGCTTAATTAACAATTTCAAACCTCTACTTTATTTTTCATAAAATTAATTTGATAGTCATAGCATTAATTTGTAGGACCCAACTTGCAAAATCTACTCAGCAGGCATGAACTTATTTATCATAAGCATGTAACAAAAAAACCTAATCCTCTATCTATTCTATTTAATTTTACATAGTAAAATTTTTATTAGATACATAAACTTTAATTGATTGAGCTGATATAAACATGGTGTTACATTTCAATTACTTATTGACATGTGATTTATTTATTATTAAAATCTTACACAGAAAATGAACCATCCTATCCCGTATATTGATAAATGAAAAGGTGTGACCATATGACCATAAAATGCTTCTGAGCCTTAATTTAGCTTTGATGCAAAATGTTTCTTATAGTTTGTATTTTTTATTGAGATGTCTAGAGAGATATTTAACTTTTTGCAATGGTTTTGTTTATTTTACAAAGTTATCTTCTTTTATTATTATTTTTTCTTTATTATTGAACATAAGAGCACTTGCATGTGAAACTTTGAAAACGATTTTGTTTTTTATTACAAACATAAATCAACAACGCATAGTAACAAATCATAAAGTTTTTATTTTATTAGAAAAAAAGGTAAAGTTTTGATAATGTTTTTTTTTCTAAAATATTAAGGTACTAGAATTTTTCTAGACTGCTATATTAAACCCTAAGAAAATAATGAAAAATGAGAGCGAAGAAGTATTGTGTCCATGATTTTTAATCCAAACTCTTTCACTTCCATTCCTACACAATTTTTATGCTACATACATGAATCAAGAACACATAAATAAGATGAGATATAAACAAGAAGGAGATCAAATTAAATGTTTTTTTTTTCCCCCTTCATTTTGATGAATACAAATTAAATTCAAGTCGGTAAGTATACGTTGGACCGTATGACATAATATTTTTCTGATACATATGTATATATAATTCTTTTTATATGTTTCTCTCATGCTAGATGTTTTTGGTTGTCTTTTAATGGAGTTCGAAGTGTTTGGCCCATTTTTGATACTTTTAATAGAGTCTAAAGTGTTTTATCAAAATAAATATATATATATATATATAGAGTGAGATATATATAAAGTTCAAAGTGAGCTCATAAGGAAAACAAATGCCAGCTGAAATGATGCTAGATTTGAATTGTAGCATAAGTCGTTATTGTTGTCGGATATTATCAAAAATTAATTTTTATTTTTCTTAAAGCTTTATTATTGTGGAATGTTCCAATTAAAGCTTAATTTGCTAAGGCTTTGATTCTACAATAATCTACTAACAGCCATACTAAAGAAATAATCAGCTTCTATCATACGGAAGAAAAACTGTTTTGTAATTTATGTTTAACTTATATTAATAAAAATGTGATAAAGTGTAAAAGTTTCAGCAACTTATTAAATTAAATTATTATAAATTTTACAATTATTAAAATGGACAATGCTGTATATAAGTTGTTTTTTTTAAAAAATTAATAATTTATATATAGTTATATTATGATACTTTAAAAAATAAAAAACAATAAACAAATCTTTTTTTAAAATGCTTGTGCTTAAAATATATTTGGTCTCAATTTCAATTTTAAAAATAAAATACTTAACAACCAAAAAATTATTTGTTAATACATATATTACATTAAAGTAATTAATTCATATTATAATTTTTATTTTGGGGAATGGTTTTTTTAAGGAAAAGAGATAAATATAATTTGGTATTATATTGATTAATTAGGAGTACTTTAAAAATTTAAATTTATCTGTCTTAATTATAAAAAAATTGGTTTTTAAAAGTTATTTTAAAATTTAATTTTAAAAATTGCTTTGTAGCTGATAAACTTCTCAAACAATCAACCTCAGAAGAGTTTTATCAAATACTTAAATGGTTTCAAATTCTATTCAAATTGATTCTAGACTCATTACCAGATAAAGTCTAAGTTATTACCAAAATAAGAAAGACAAAAAAAAGTTCCAAATAAGTTGTCAATTTTGTTCCTTTTGGTTTTTTGGTTTTGATAGGACTGCTCAAGTAATTGCTTCGTTTTCAATCCGTGCCATTGGGAGTCAAGTTTGATTTAGTTTAGCAAACGTTACTTGTCAATAATCCTAGACAATAAATAAATAAATATATATATAAAAGAAACAGAAATTTATTTATTTATTTTTGGAATTAACTAGATGGTACCTTGTATGATATAAACTGCTAAAATTTTGCACGCTGCATCACTTTGTATGGAGCATTTTTTTACCCCTCTCCAAACACTTATTTTACGGTAGTTTTTGCTGATTCACCATTTTGTTGAATGTGGCCCTTTTTTTTTTTTTTTTTTTTTTTCTTTTAATTATTTTCAAACTTGATTGACATGAAAATAAAGTAATTTTGTACTGAAATGAACTCCAACAAAATATTTATTGTCAAAAATATATCAAAGATATCATAATATGAAACATGAACTCTTGGTCCCAACACCCCAAAAAAAAAAAAAAAAAAAAATCCTCCCCCCTCTAGTTTCTCATTTTCTCTTCAATTTTCCCTGCTGCTCCTCCTCCCTCCTCAACATTTGCTCCCCCACTTTCTACGGACCTCTCCCTCTCTATTCCTCTCTGCTTCTTCCACTTTCCTCTCCCTACCTTCTCTACATATTCACTCCCTATTTCCTCTCCTTAATTTCTTTTTCTCACTTGCCTCTATTCTCTTCCCTCTACTTATTTTGCTTAATTTCTCTTTCTCCATTTTCTGTCTGCTCTCTTCTCTCTGCTCTTTCTCTACTACACTCTCCTGCTAATCACTCTTGTTAACTCCTCTAATTGCAAAATTCTAATTGTCCTTTGACACTATTGTCATAGGTAAAAATAGTTTGTTCAGCTAACTATCGATATCAATATCCTTTATGTAATTTAATAGTAGTTTAATTTAATTTGCTTGGATAAAATCTTGTATGTTTAAAAGTGTAAAAGTTTAAAAACTTGTTTAAAAAGTTTACGATTTCTTATCTAACAAATAAAATTCTAAAAGTTAATTAATTATTTTAAGAATAATTTTATGATAAAATAAATAAAAATTATCAGAGAATTTTTGGTAGATATAAAATTACTTGTAATTTCTTGTTTTTTCATACAAAAAAATTCATGTTGTTAAAATGCAGCAATATTTTTTGATATATTCTAGTGGAATTTTTGTCCCCAAAAAAAAAAAAAGATTCTTTTTACTAAGAAAACATTCTGTTTTTCTATCCCCCCAAAAAAAAAAAAAAAATAACTTTAAAATAAAAACTATACTTTTTAAAAGAATAATAAAATTTATTTATTTATTTATTTATTTTTAAAGAAGGAAAACGTTTCGTATAATAGGGATGGAAGGGTCATTTTCTTTTTTAAAGTTCATTTTTTGTTTTTTCTTTTCAGTGAAAGAACAAAAAAATCAGTTTCCTTATATTTATTTTTTTTAAAAGTATTTATTCCAATAAAAAGAAATTTTTTTTTTTCAAATAAAGAATGAAGAAAATGAAATCCTTTTTCTTTTTTTTTTTTTCTTTTTTTTAATTTTCAGGACATAAATAAAATTTCGCAAAATGTAAAATTGAAAGTCCATGGAACAACCCATTTTACCACATAACAATAAGGTCAATAAGAATTGCAACTAGAAAGTGCAAAGAGAAATTAATTTGAAAAATTAGAAAGAAACGTAATAAGAAAAAAATGAAAAGATAAAGAGTATAAGAAAGCAAAGAGGAAAAACTAAACAAGGACAGTAGAGGTAAATAGGTAGAGCAAAATAGAACAAAGAAATTAAAGAAAGTAAAAGAGATAAATAAAAGAGAAAGAAAGTGAAGAGATCAAGGCAAGAGGAAAAAAAAAAAAAAAACACAGAGAAAAAGTCAAGAGGGAAAAGTAATAGAGAAAGAGAAAGTAGAGAGAAATGGAGAGGAAAAAAAAGCAAGTAGAGAGAAAGAGAGTGAGAGAGAGGGGAGCACACACCACACACCACACACCACACCCACAGCAGAGGGAGGACGACCTGGCAATCCCAGCGGTCTTCTTCCTCCCAAACCAACAACAAATCTATATCTTTTATTATTAACAATTATCCAAGTGACAATATCTGTCATGCTCTCAAATTCTCTCTTGTGGTGCTTAAGTTTCTCAACCCCATCAAGATAACAAATGACTGCTTTCTCTAATACTGTTGAGAAACTATAACACAGCAAAGCAGGCTAGCTTCACAAGGTTGTTTTTTGTCTCAGAGTCATCGAAGAAATTATGGTACTAACTGTACAAAAGCATCTCCAGCCTGCAATAGAAATGGAAAAAATGACAAGAATGTCAGTTGCAAATAGGAAGAAGACATTAGAGAGATTATGCATAATATATCAATAGAAAAAAAATGCAGACAATAGAGCAAGCCAACAAGCTAATCACATGCTGAGAGTAATGCATGGACCAAGTATCAGATAGCACAAACTATATTTATTTAATTTTTCTTTCTGGTCAAAAATACGAAAGCCTTAATCCCACTAAATTAACGGACATAGTAATATGCTATCTGCAAACATCATTATAGGATATAGCTCTTAATAACATAGGATCATCTTTGATAACTGGATTATACAAATATATATATATATATATATATATACATTGCCATTTCTTGTTTTTTCAAACTTGTGGGGCAATCTCATATGATATTGAATCTTCTATTATTATGTGACGTGTAGTTTTCATCAAACGGTTACATATGTTCCTAGTCCCTATACTTGCAAAGAACAAACCATGTGTTATTATTTAGAGGCCAGCATATAAGGAATTACACATGGTAAATTGTACAAGAACTAACGAGCATAGGATTGCTAATAGCAGGAACAAGAAACGAAATTAACCAATTCATAAGAAGCAACATAACCAAAAATATCAAACCCAAAAGAAACCCAAAAGAAACCTAATGAGAAACCATGTAACTTTCTAACACATTAAAGATGCTAAAAGCCACGAATATGTACAACAGAAATACACTATTGATCATCACTCAAGCATCCAGAATGGGAAAAGGCATAGCGTTTATAAACACGGTCAGAGAATTAATGATCGTCCTAATTATATATATTTACATAAATATTTTCATATATATACAGAAGAAACCCTTGAAATTAATGGATTTAGTGAAATCATGAACACCACCACAACCGTAACCCTAAAACGCATTGCATTTATCTGTGCGATCACAGTGCAAAATTAAAGAATTCAGAGACTATTAATTAAAGAAAACAAGCAATTTGAGCGAAAAGTAAATGAAATTTCTTCTAGATTAACAGATTATTAGTTAGGGAGCTCGTATTTTGGGTTACCATGAAAGAGTGAAAAACGAAGGGGGCGACATTCCTCATCTGGGTTCGCCGGTCGTGGAACCAGAACTTGATATGCCGTGGTTTGAGACCTTGGCTGAGTTTCAGTCTTTCCTTGTCTTTTGATCTGGGTGTACAAAATACAAAGAGAAAACCAAGTTAAATTTGATGCGTATATCAGAAACCTGATCAGTTTCTGTATTTATGTGAAAAAAACAAGAGAAAAGAAAAAGACAGAAAGAGAATTATGATTCAATAGCGTTTCATTTTAGGAAAATGTTTGTTCAAAGACATTTCTTCAAACAGTTTGGGTGTGGAAAATACAAAGAGAAAACCGTGTTAAATTTAATGGGTATATCAGAAACCGATCAGTTTCTGTATGTATATCAAAACAACAGAGAAAAAAAGACAGAGAGAAAGAAAATTACGATTCAACATCGTTTCTACAAAGGAAACAGTTTGTTCACAGACATTTCTTCAAACAGTTTATCTTCAGAGACCCCCTCCCCATCTCCTCCTTTCCTCGCCCGATTTCTTTTCCTTCTGGTTTTTTCTTGTACCATTTTCAGTCTAATATCCAAAAGCCAGGAATGTTAAAAAGTCGATAAAAAAAGAAGGAAAATTAACAAAAGCAAGAGAGAAACTTACAGTAATGATGGAAGGAAGAGAAGGAAAAATTAACATAATAGGAAGGAAAATCTCCACAGCGAAAAAACCACTCCGACCCATCCGTATATTTTTTGAGCAAGAGCTACAGTTGTCTATTATGTATTAGAGTTAAAAGTTGACCGTTGTCATCAAACTAGCCGTTGGGAAGAGCTGCTCTATTACGTTTGAAATTTAAAATTTGACCGTTGCTCATCAAACCAAATGAAGGCCAAATATTCAGAAGCCAAGCAATGGGGTTAAATACAATTACTATTGGGCCTTTTTTGGACACCTGTGGCCTTGTTTTATCCTTAGGATGGAGTACAATAAAATTAATATTGGGCCACTTGTTTCGGTCTGTTTTCGGCTCGATTTTGGAGCTTAAACTCGTCGGGGCCCGTTTACTACCTTCAAATCTCAGCAGGTTGGGCTTGAATTGGATATAGAGAGTCGTTTTACAGGTTGATCCTATCAAATTACAGTTTCGCATCGATCAATCTTGCTGTTTACCATTCCCATTGCCTTTTTTGACTTCTTCCATAAACCATTCTTCAAGCTAATTTCCTGAAGAATATATATGCATATATATATATATATATATGTGTGTGTGTGTGTGTGTGTGTGTGTGTCTTGCAAATCGTCAAAGTGTTGTTTTTTTATTTTTATTTTTTATTTTTTTTTTGGGGTAAAAATGATCATCAAAGGTTATATACTAATATGTGGTATTGGGCAAGTAGTACTAAGTTCATGCATACTTGCTCACATAAAAAAATAATAAATAAAAAAATAAAAACACACACACACACACACACAAAAAACAAAAACTTTATTCGGTTGCATTACATTATAGTTCTAGAGTTAATATTTTGGCTACCAATCTGTACATTCGGTCAAGTTAGGGAATATTTGTAATATTGATCCTTTTTTTTTTTTTTTGTAATTTAAAACATTGGTTTAATTAACTCTGACTTCTACCCTACATTGTTTAGGTTAAGTTGGAACTTTTATTCCATTTTTTTCTCATATTAAATTATGTGATTTTTAACGGTATGTATATTTTAAACTACTGTTAGCTAAACTTGCTTAACAAGGAAGCTTCTTTTATTGTAATGGTTTAGTTTATTTTAGAAAATTCCTCTGTTTCTTTTTTTATAATAGTATCCAAAAAATGTGACCAAACTATAAGGCTGTGTTTGGTACGTCGGATTGACCAAGATTGGCCAGGACACAGTCCCAATCTGATGTTTGGTTTATCATTTAGAGATCGGGACAAGCTTAACCTAAACAGTAAAATTATCCCAATCGATCGGGACACATCTAACCAGTCTCTCCCCCCCCCTCCCCCTCGGGTCATTTTTGTCCCAAACTCAAAAAAGCCCTAGTCTGTTCTCTTGCTGAAGCGTATCGTTGCCTCGCATGGAAAATCGAAAGAAAAATCACATCTGCAACTCTCAGAGAAAGAAACACGATCGGTGAGTATGTTTTCTTCTCTGAATCTCTGTATCTGTTTTCTTCTTCCTGTGTTGTGACCTTTCTTCTTATCTTTTGAAATGAAAGGCTATCTTACTCGACCTGGAAAGGGCTTTGATTTGCAAGTAAACCTCGGACCCAGGTTAGTGTCATCTTCCTCTCAGTTTTATGTTGTCGTGGTAGGTGTGGATTTGAAACCCAATGTCATATCTGGCCGACATATCTTAGAAAAAAAAAATTACTTAAAATTTTTACCCAAAAATCGTTATTTTTTCCTCTGAGTTTGGGAAATTTTTTTTTTCTCAATTTGTGTTTTCTTTCCGGTTGGGAAAGGGCTTCCATTTGCAATTACCCCAAATTTGCAAGGACCCAGGCAATTGCCTTCCTCTTTGTATGTCGTCGTGGGTGTGGATTTAAAACCCACTTTTCATCCCTCGCTGACATTTCTAAAGAGGAAAAAAAATCCTTATAATTTTTAACAAAATTTGTTTTTTTTTTTCCTCTGCGTTTTGGGAAATTTTTTTTTTGCAAATTGTATTTTCTTTCGGGTTGGGTTTATATTCATTTGGCTTGGGCATTGTTCTTCTTCTTATTTCATTGCAGAAGATCGAAGGAGCTCGCCGGACACCTGCATCACTCAGACAAATAAACATGGTTGGTGAGTATGGTTCTTACCCTCCATCTCTACAGCTCTGTATATAATGTTTTCTTCTTCTTCCTTCTATGTCGTGATTTTTTTTCATGTTCCAATCTTACTCGATCTAGTATTAGGCAATGAAAACTAGCAAGTAAATTCCATATTTGAAACCCAATTTTCTTGTTAGAGTAATAGGTTTTAGTTTAATGGATTGCATATATATATATATATTTTATTTGGTCTTGTGTGTTTGGTATGGGAAATGGTTCTAGCTTAGATGTGGTCTTCTTTATGCTATCTTGATTTGGGTCGGTTTGATTGATTGTTCTCATTTGGTGTTGATTTCACCCGTGGTTAGTGTGGTATCTTGGGATTGATTTGAATTTGGAGTGTTCGATGTTGGTTCTGTGTTTTGATATTGGAATGTCATTGCACTTTTTATTTTTTTATTTTTTTATTTTTATTTTTTATTTTTTAATGATGATGAGGATATGCATCTGCAGAAGTAATGCTACCTTTCAGCAGATTTTTCATGTACATATTGAGGTTAAATTTAATTATATTGCTTATCATCACTTTAGACTTTATATTTTATATATTTTGCTGAAAGCAATTATTGATTAGCTTAGCAATTTAAAAATGAAGTTTTTGTACCAACGAATATCTTGCCAGCAAAACGGACATATAAATATGTAAAGTGGTTTTTGGGTCTCTGTCTGTGTGGATCTCATGTGCCACCGATGATAATTAATGATGCATTTGCTAATTGCCCATAACACATGTGCTACCAATATATTCAGACTTTGTTTTTAACCGTTCAGTTTTATGTAGGTAGTGTTTGGTATAACTTACTATAGTGTTTGGTATAAATTACTATTATTCAGTTTTATGTAGGTAGTTTTCCCATTATCATGGCAATCAGTTACGCACAAAATCGGTTGGCTGATCATTGTTCTCCTGTTGCATTTTTAATTGCATTGGATTATTCATTTTTGTGAAATGTTTGTGCAAGTATGTCAGTATAAATGTATCATTGCCACTAGCATATCAATTGGTTTTTAAGTATCTGTTGGAATTAATAATTGGGGTATATTGTTTTCACCTAGTATCTAGATTTGCTATATCTTCCTAAAAGCTCTTTTACTACGTCATGTTTGCCTTTCCTTTAGATTTTATTCTTAAATACTCTGAATATTTGTTACAACAAAATCTACAAAAAGGACTGGAATCGTGAAATGATATCAATGTATTATGCAAATTTTTTTCATTATATTTAGATGATATCAATTTAACCCCCCCCCCCCCCCCCTTGCGCCCTCTCTTTTTGTTTTTTGTTCTGTTTTTTTTTTTTTTTTTTTTTTTTTGGTGATCAATGCATGAGTTTTTTCACAATAGCAGAATTCTTTGCTATGTCATGGCTGCCAATCTGGTTGATGTTTATTATACAAGTACTAGTTATGTCAACATGCATAGAGCATATAATGCGGTTGGTGTTGCTTGCCTTTGCATTTGACCTTCTGTTCTTGGTTGCTCCCTGTCGTGGTAAAATATTTGTGAATACAATGGTTATAATAAGATTTGTGGTTGTTTTACATGAAATCAATATCCTTGAATGCACCTCTCCATATTTTGGTGAGTTTGACTGAATTGAATTGTGATTGCTTATGCAGTATTTCCATATAGTTTGCTCTCATTGTGATGTATTTATCAAGAAATGGATGCAAGCTGTTTAACTTTAGAAATGTCTTCTTGAAGATTTTTAATTGTAACTTGTATCCTGAAAGTTCATGTACTATTATGTGAGTTTGATTTTGTATTGGTTACGTTGTATTTTATTTTCAATCTCTACATTTGATATCCCAAATGTACATGCATAATACCTTTATTTTTTGTGTAGTTTGGAGCTTATCTTTTATGCATAATGCCTTTCTTTTGTGTAATTCAGAGATTATTTTGTGATTTGGATCGGTCAGATAAAGAGGCAGTGCAATTTCTGATTGAGAAACTTCAATCCCTGACAACCAAAAAAGCTTGGTTAGACGAACAGTGCTTCTTAATAGTAGTGTTGATCAAATGTTTTAGATTTTCTTTGTTGGTTTTCCTGCTAAGTCTTTTTTCTTTGTATTTCCTTGAAGAAAATCTCTGAACTATTCTTAAAATCCATTTTGAAGCTTTTTATTGATGATGTTTGGAAATATCTCATGTTTGCTCATTTGGTGTTTTCCATTGGCATGCCAATAAATATCCGTTCCAAAACCAATAAGAAAATCAACTTTATATTAAGTACCCTTTATTGAATATAATTTTTTGCTTAAGATTGAAAAATTGAAAGATTTAATTTATAAGGATTATTTGTAAATGTCATTACCAATTATTGCAACCTGTCTAATCAATCGAATTTATATGGCCTCTAAACTAAATAAAAAATAGATAATTCTTAAAATTTACCATTAAGTGTTTTATACATAAAATTTATTAAGTTATAATTTCTTAAACACGGTATGTGCTTTGGTTGATGACAAATGGAATGAGAATTGCTTTAGAAGTTGACAAATGCTTGACACGAACATGAATTAATGGATTAGTCAGCTTGTTAAATGACATATGTTATTAAGAATATGCTTGCTCATACTTGAAAAATGGTAAATGAAAATCCTGGTTTGCTTCATGGTTGATATATGACAAGTGGAATTAAATATTGATTAGTCATACTCATTCTATGGCAAATGGAAGGAATTGATTTGCGTTGTTTCATATAAGTAGATGTATCTTGGACAATCTATTGATATTCATGCATTTTCATTCTTGGATTTTAAGCACATAAATATAAATAAATATAAACATGAAATATTAAATTGTTAATATTTAATTATAACTCATTGCCATAATCTATTAAACAAAAAAATATTTTATTAATACTTCTTTATCTTTTATTCCCGGAGATGATTTTTTCTATTTCGTCCAAAGTAATTTATGTCTCTCAAATTTAATATGCTTTTTATTTATTTGTTTTTTTTATTGTTTTTTTTTTGTAGTACTTATGGATCGAAGAAAAGTCGCCGCATTCTTTTTGTTTCCAAATGATTCGCAATTAGAGTTTTTTTGTACGGCTGTTATGTTGCTTTTGCTTATGTATATGTACTGGGCATATATAAAGCGAAATGTTAGAGGTTACTGGAATCAATTACCTAGGAATATAGAATTGCGTATGTCTTTTCTAAATAGTCTATTAGACAGTGATGCTAATTGTATTAGTTAGCTTAGGATGGATATGAGAACATTTGATACTTTGTGTCAATTATTAGACGAGGATGGATATGTTAAAAGTGATGGCATTGCTACATTGCAAGAGCAAATGTGTATATTTCTGCACATAATTGCTCACCATACAAAGAACCGTACAATTATCACTAGATTTTTTAGATCGGGAGAGACGATAAGTCGATATTTCAATTCTGTGTTGCATGGAGTACTGCGCTTACATAAGATTCTGTTGAGCCATCCAGAACCTGTATTAGATAATTGTTTGGATGATAGATGGAAAGTATTTAAGGTATGTTTGTGGAATAGCTTGGTTATTAATATTATAGTTCAATTAGTTGGAACATTATCTGATGTTAGTAACTTTGTTAATGACGTAGAATTGCTTAGGAGCATTAGATGGAACTTATATTAAGGTGAATGTACCAAAAATCGATAAGCCAAGATATCGAACAAGAAAATGTGAGATAGCCACAAATGTTTTAGGTGTATGTAATCTGAATATGGAATTTGTATTTGTATTACCTGGTTGGGAATGTTTCGCTTCGGATTCAAGAGTACTCCGAGATGCATTGAGTAGGCCAAATGGGTTAAGAGTACTAACCGGTAAGACTAATTCTCAAAATTTACATTGTAGTAGCCAACATTGCATACACTAATAGGAAATATGTTTTTGCTTTTTAGGTTGTTATTACTTAGTGGATACTGGTTACACTAATGATGAAAGATTTTTTGCACCATATAGAGGAACAAGATATCACCTTTCTGAGTGGAGAGATGGTTGTGCACCCATAAATCACGAAGAGTATTTCAACATGAAGCATGCATCTGCTAGGAATGTCATAGAAAGAAGCTTTGGGGTTCTTAAAAAGCGGTGGGCAATTTTAAGAAGTCTATCTTTCTATCCTATTGCAACACAAATCAAGATCATTACCGCATGTTGTCTTATACATAATCTTATTAGAAGAGAAATGATAATTGATGCTGGGGAAGTTGAGTTTGATAGGAGTAAAGATGTTGATGTTAGTACTGACGATGACATTATGGGATCGATTTCTTTCTCGGACCAATAGACTAACTAGAGAGATGATTTAGCTAAGCAAATGTTTGATGAGTGGAGATGTCGTCATGGACATTAGTGGTCGAGTGTTGTCGTTAATGCTCCTGTAATTGTTTTAGTTTATACTGTTTGTTAAACATCTTGGATCATTTGTATGAAAACCAATTTATATTATGTGCCATTGTTGTCATCTGTGAATGATTTTTTCTTATTTGCTTGCTATTATTGTATTGTTGAAATCATAAAAATTTGTATTTCGATAGAAATGGAAGTTGGAGGTAGTAGTCACGATATCCGGGGGGTTGAATATAGACGTACATGGAGTAAAGGGGAGGAATATGCTTTGTTACTTATTTTAGATGAGGTTGTAGCTAGTGGGTAGCAGTGTGACACAGGATCATTCAAGCCTGGCATAATTACTATGATTAAGAGGCGATTGACTGAGATATGTCCTCATTCGGGCTTGTGAGCAAATCCACGCATTGAGTCAAAGCTGAAAAAGTGGAAGAAGCAATACAGTATAATATACGATATGCTAAACAAAAGTGGCTTCGGATGGAATGACTCTCTTAAATGTTTGGAAGTTGATAGTGACGGAGTTTGGAAAACATATGTGCAGGTTGTGAAACTTTGGACATCTTCTTTCATTGAATTTTTTCACTTGATATATGAAGTTATGTTTTTCTATTGTTTACAATTAAAAGTTTGTGTTTTTATTTTAGAGTAACCCCAGTGCAAAGGCATGGAGAGGTAAACCGTTTCCGCTATATGAGAGGCTTGCTAATATTTTTGGAAAGGATCTGGCAACGGGACATGGAGCACAAACTCCAATTGATATGGTCAATGATTTGAATTTGGAGAGTGGAAATGAACAATTTAATAATGTGTGTTCTCCAATGTCTGTGAATGAAATCCATAGTGAACCGTCCACCCGACCCAAATCAAGAGGTAAGAGAAAATCTAGATTGAAGGATGATGACATTATGAGTAGGTTTGGCAATATAGCAGAAAAATTGTTTGATAAATTGGCTGCAAAGTTAGATAAATCTGAAGCCAATTATCCACAATACTTAGCTATGGAGCTTGATAGGTTAAGCTTCTCTGTTGATGACAATCTCGAAATCTCTAAGGCAATGAGATTGGATCCATCGAACGCTGAAATTTTTAAGATTATTAGAACGGATGCGGGCAAGATTGAATTTGCTAGAAAATTTTTAAATTACTAAGTATCGTTGTGTATCATATATTTAAGACTATATATGAGGGGATGATAACTATGAACACTTGGATTTGAACTTTATGAACATACGTTGTATGGTTGTTTATGGACATATGTGGTATGATAATGGATGTTGGTATCTTATTATGCATGTAAAGACACTTATATGAAGCATGTGTTATGTTTTAGTGTATTAATATGTACCTTATTGAATTAGTTAATTGTTTTGTTTAATTATATTATTATTTTATTAAATTGTGTTATAATTTATTATAATATGCAGAAACATTGAATGGTAAGGAGAAGAGTTTATGTTGTGTTTAAAGGTAAACAACCAGGGATATATAATTCTTGGCTTGAATGTTATCAACAAGTGCAAGGATTTAAGAATAATTTATATCAAACCTATAATACAACTGAAGAAGCTGAAATAGCATATGCTGAGTATGTAGAACAAATGATGAGAAATCTAAATGAGGCAAATCCAATACAACATATCACCGCACATACACATGCCAACTTGAACAATGAGTGGCATAGTGGTTTTATAATCGGTTGTTTGTTTGGATTGCTATCAATGCGTGTATTTACTTATTTGGCATATAAGTAGATTATTTGTGTAAAATCAAATATATACATTTGTATGGAGACAAGTATGTGAAATCGTACTTATCAACAAATTTTTAATTAAATATGATGTTAACTTTATTTATTTGTACATATGATTTAACATATTATAATATCATTTTAATTTGTTTTGAAAACCATATATTAACGTAATTTGTGGGTGTAAAAAAAATTACAATTTAATTACAATGTAAAAACAAAATTACAATTACAAAATTTCATTAATTAACTTTATTTCTCATTAATTTTTATTTATAAAATATTATGTTATAATTTAATTTTTATTTATTTTTAAAATTATAAATTAATATAGTTTGTGGATGTAATAAAAATTTAAATTTTATATGTAAATACAAATATATGAATTTCCAATATTAATTAAGTACATTATTTTTATTATAATTATAAATAGAATTTTATAATTTTTCTTTTAAACTAATTAAAAAATTAGTCAAATTCAGTCTAATTCTGCACAAAACATGGAACAGCTAGTTCATCATTTAGTCTAAAACTATATCAAATATAAAACTATACTATTTTATCCTGTTCGATCTGAACCTATCCTGCATATCAAACGTGTCCCAAAATTTAATATCAAAATGCATAGGATTTTATATTGGGGCTTCAATTTTTAATGTTTGAAAAGTCTTTAAGCTGTTCAAATCTTAGAATAGATTGAGTCCTCTCGTCTGATGATATTTATTGCATTGTAATTTATTACACTAACAACTATTTATAGATTGAAGTATCGAGGTATTTTAATGTTTAAAAATGGGGAGATTTCCCAAATTTCATATTAAGAAAATTTTTTTCCTGCTTTTATAAATTAAATTCTATAAAAAAAAGACGCTGAGTTTTTCATATTTGTGTCAAATTAGGATGCTATCTAGTTTCTTTTATCCATATTTTGTTGAGCAATAATATTTAAAGTTTGAGTGGGCGCACTACCGTACATGTTTTTGTTAGTGGTCTAATTTTTTTTTAATAAATAAGTAGTTGAGGCATCAAAAACTTTACCAATTTGTTGGAAATTAAACTAGAAGGATAATTAGCAAGAATTTAAGAATAGATGTAGTTGTGCATAACCAATATTGGATAAAGAATATGTATAAATGAGAATAATAAAGCATTTACAAGTAAAGTATTTATTTGTTACTTGCATACAAAACTCCAAGGACAATTTCATTTTACTTTTTTGTTATAAACATTAATCAACAACACAATATAACAAACAAGTAAGTTTTGATAACTTCTGAAACATTGAGCTATTAGCCTATTAGAACCTCTCCAATAAGAATGCTTTATTAAACACCCTAAGAAAATAATAAAAAATGAAAATGAAAAAGTATTTAGACGTAGCCCATGACTATTATTCAAACTCTTGCTTTTACTTCAATTCCAATACAATTTTTAAACTACAATTACAAACATGAATCAAGAACACATAGTAGCATAATGATAAAAATATATAGATGAAATATAAACAAGTAGACCAAATTGAATATTTTTATTTTATTTTTCCTTTTTGGTGAATCCAAATTGAATCAAGTTGGTTCAATAAGTTTGGCCCATATAGCATATACAGCCTATAGGCAACAAAATGCCAAAAACAAATAAATTGATTTGTGCAAAATCTAATTTCAAAAACTAAAGTAATATGACATCAAAAAACAAATTTACTGTTGGTATTTAATACACAAAAGAAAGTTTTTTGATGGTGATGGAACATGTAATATTGCTGCCAGTTTCGTTATCAAGAAAGTGAGCTAAACTTTTCGAGATTTTTAGGCAATTCAATATTATAATCTTCCTGGCCAATTTACATTATTTAAAACTAAATAGTTTTATTTTTTTATTTTTTTTATTTTAAGTAAAACCAATTATTTTATATTATAAACTGTTGCCTTAATAAAGTTTATAAATTCTTAAGATCTTTTTTGCCTTGGAATACAAGTTACATTAATCTAATCAACAATAGTTAATTCCAAAATAAAAGAAGTTTACCTTTTAGGTGGTGTTTGGTTGTGAGAATAGAGGGGGGAATGGAATGGATAGGAGAGTGGAATGGAATGATAGGTTGAATGAGATGAAGGATGGAATTGTTTGGTTGTCTATTATGCCTCAAGGCTCATATAAATTTTAACTTCGGTTAAAATCTGAATGTTTGATTTTGCAGCCCCAGCAGTTGATTGAAAATACACGCAAGTATTTCCAGCAGGAAATTAAAGTTAATTGTTTGAATGGTATACATGTAGATGAGAAGATACTGAACACCTTGATTACTTTGTCTTTTTGAAAACTTTGCTCCTCTGGTTGAAAACAGACAACGACAGAGCAATGAAATTGCATAATCAAGAGCAAGGGACACCAAGTTGTTGTTTCCCTTGGAGATGTTGCAAGTTTAGGAATTAGTTTCTGCTATGTGATTGAGATTGCTTTTTGCCTGTATTATATATAGTAATTAGCTAAATGACATTTGGTAGACAAAAAAACCAATTCACTAGAAAAACTGAATCTTCAGCACTAAACCAAAATGGTGAAAATGATAAAGGATAGATCATACATTTGATCAATCACCAGCAAAACATAGAGCGAGTACCTAATATTGGAAATCAGGATATGCTTTCCACCAGTGCATATTGTGACCTGTGGACTAATTTAATTTTAGCGTACAGTTTTGCTCATATAAAAAACACAAACTTTTTCATTGCATTAGCTAAGAATCTGGACATTCGGTTAAGGTATCGGCTTTTGAATTCAAAACATTGGTATAAAATCAGCTCTGGTTTTGTAGCCTTTCTGTTTTCGTCATTTGGTATTTTTATGACTTTTCTTCTTACCTTAGATAATGTAATTTTTTGAAACAATTAAGCTCTTGAAAAAAATATATGTATACCGGAATTGGACCTGTCCATACACAAGCCACTAAAAAATATGTAACAAGGATAAAGAGTATAGGGGCCTGTTGGAACCAAAAAAGTAACAATCTTTGATTCTTATTTGGCATTTGGCCTCATTTGATTTAATTTCCACCCAAAAAGAAAAAGAAAAAAAAAAAAAGGGTCTGAAAATGAAAGGTCATCGATTTCAAACTTATATGCCATCATTCATTGCTTATAAATAAATACATGTATCGAAGATGTCTATCAACAGGTTCTGGAACCATTTAATTGTGAATGGCAAAAACCCTTTGCAAAGATGAGAAAACGTTTCTATTATGACAATAACTAAGAGTCACCCTTTCCTTTAATGTATATTTTGTATTTAGAAATTAATATATATCTCTTGCTTACTCATATAAATAATGTAGGATTGGATGAACCGTATGCAAAAGTAGCAAATTGGTATTTACCACAAAATGAACATGTGGAGAACTACTTTAATGGAGAACTAGTACATTGTAAACAGCAGCATTAGCAATTGTGAAAGTATGGAGAAGTCTGATAAATCCATTAAGATATTATGCAGTTTCAATGATAGAGTTAGAATAGCCCCATTAGATGAAGAAGTTGAATACATTGGCGGTGAAACGCATCTTTTTTATGTTGAGAATGGAATTTCTTTTGAAGATTTTAAGTTGAAGCTCAAGTCTCTTTTAGATTTGACAAGAATAAACTACTTTCTTCCTGGTCATGGTTTGATTACTGTTTCTTCGGAAGAGGATCTGAAGAATATAATGCGGGAGTACAACGAAATGAAATTCAAAGGACAAGCTTTAAGGATCTTTTTGTTGGAGTGGTATTATACATTTTTTAGGTTGTGTTTTGAGGGTCTGATTTTGTCTCCTATTTTTTCATAATAATTTGTATGTTTTTGTTTTAGCGCTTAAGTCATTGCCTGGTGTCCAAGGTTGTTCTAATGTGCCTTTTTTTTAAAAAAAAAAAAATTTTATTTTTTTCTTTGTTTGTTTGTTTTATTTTCTCTTGGTTTTGTTAAACTATTTTTGATGGACAGAAAATGTGCTTCTGGTTTCAGCAATGACAACCTTTTTGTAGCTTGCTTATGATGGGGCTTAAAGTTTTATGTCTCAATGCTAGCTTTCATCCTTCCAAGTTATAGAAATCTTAAACATGATGGCACTGACCTATCAATATGGTAAGTGACAATTCTTTTTAAAAAAAAAAAAAGAAAAAGAATTTGCATATAAATAAATACAGTATGTGGATGTTGTGACAAATTAAATATGAACTTCCTAGTGAAGGCTAGATTAATGTTTCTGGTAGCAAACATTTGAATAATATGATAGAGGTGAGCCAAGAAATGAAACGGCAACAAGTACCAAAACTTGTTAGCATCCATTAGATTTTTATGATCTAAGTTCTTAATTCTAAATGTAATCTTCTCAATAGAAAAAGAGCTTCTCTATCTATTTGTCCACACCCCCAAGCAATCCAAACCGTCTTTGGATAAGAGAGTTGAGGTTCTGTTTCTAAACATTATGCATCAAACCTCAATCTTCTATTTGTTTTATTCAACTCTATAAAATCCTTTTTAGATACATAAACTTCAACTGATTGAGCTGATATAAATTTATTATTATATGTAAACATATTATTACATTTCAATCATTTATTGACGTGTGATTTATTTATTATTAAAAATCTACATAGAAAATGAACCATCCTATTCCATATATTGATAATTAAAAAATGTATTACTATATGACCTTAAAATGCTTTTGCCATCATTTCATATGCAAATTATTTTATGGTATTTTTTCGGTATTTTTATTTATTTATTTATATAATGTAATTTAGTTCATGGTTTGAAAATTTAAACCCCCTCTAAGTTGACAAAGGTATCAACCAAATATCTTCCGCCCATTTTACAGTATCTAGACGAACGACATTTTAAGAACGACATTTGTTTTTTTGGTGAAAGTATCTAGATGAATGACATGTTTAGCTCGCTGATGTGCAACTTTATTTGTTCTCTTGTTCACGCCCTAAAATTCTTATTTTTACTTGTACAATTTATAGACGAAAACAATTAGGACCAAGTTAAAAATATTTGTGTGGGCTTTTTAATTATCATTTGGGGTTGCAAAGATGGTAATAATCATCAACGAAAACTTCAAAATATTGGACTGAAAACTTGGTGACAATTTATCCGAAAAGGCTTTTAATTGTATTTTATTTAGGGATAATGATAAAGTTAATTACATTTTAATATATATACTTTGGTTAGAAGGTTCCACATGGGACTATCAATTTACAATTTTTTTCTTTTATCAAAAAAAAAAAATACAATTTTTTTCATATTACTTTAATTTTTAAATTGGCTTATAAAAGAGTTTAAAAATTTTTAAAAAAATTAATTTTTTCAATTTACAAATAAAATGAGAAAAAAATTAATTGATTAATGAGAAAGATTGATTTTTTGTCATCATAATTGTAAATTGAGGAGACAAGTCAATTTTTTCAAATTTTAAACTTTTATAAGTCAATTTAGAAATTATATTAATATGAAATAAATTGTTAATTGAAGGTTGAATGTGAAACAATTTAATTTCAAAAATTTTATATTCAATATAGCCAAATATATATTACTCAAGTGCAACTACCTTTCTCATTAGTATCCTAATTAACAGACTTTTTAATAATTGATTGAACCTATATATTTCATTCTTCAATTATAAAGTACATATAACAGTAAATTATATAAGTAAATTATGAATCATTGCTAAGCAAAGAATGTGATGTAAGTCATTTTTATTTTCCATTTTGGAGAAAAATATAATTGGATTCATTTAAAAATTAAAAAGAACTTGGAAAAAAAATAATAATAACGTTGTAAATTACATTTACGCAAAGGTTTGGCTTGGCATGGCCCATGGGTAGGAACTCGGATACTCGATATAAAGAGAAAATGCATCGGCAGAAGAAATTCGGATCGGGCACCATTTATTTTCGGACATAAGGGACCGGGGCAAGCTAGCAGTTATCAACTTGGACAGTCAGTAGTCACCGCCACATGTAATTTCTGGGATCGATTGGGTTATTTTTGGAAGCAGAAAATTTTAACGGCACGAAAATTTCCTCACAGAGTTTTGAGCCCTCCTCCTCCCCAATCTCCTTAAACCCTAGCACCTGAGAAGACAAGACACAGCGATCTTCGCTCTCTGGCTCTTCATTAGCCATCCTCGAACTATTTCTTCTGCTTCCTGACCTCTGTTCCAGCTGTAAGTGTAATTCAAATTTTCCCTCAAATCACAAAAAAAATAATAATAAAAAAATGAAAAAAAAATTTAAGATTGCGGATTTTAATGTTTATTTATTTTTCTTTCAAGACTTTCTCAGCAATATAAATTTTGTTGATCTTTTTGCTATATTAGGGCAATTCGCAGTTTTTGTTTGATTTATATGCATATATGAAGGCATTTAGGTTGCTTTTGAAGTAGTGTTTTTTTTTATATCTAATTGTTTACATACATGCATGCGAGTTTAGTGATAGTTGTTGCCATTGCCAAACTATTCACATTGATTCTTTTGGAGACTATGCGCATGTATTGATTTCATAGCTCTGTACCTTGCAATAGCCTATAAGCTTATGATGGTGCGTTCTTTGGTTTGTTATGTGTGGCAGCTGAAGAAGAGAACCTTTGCTTATGTGTTGAGATGGACGGTACTAGTTCTCAGTCATCATCTGCACAGGTAGCGAATTTCTTGGTTGTTACAATGTTGGGATTTTATATATAATTGATCTAATGTCTCCCACACGGTTACTTGGACTGGAGAAATCAAAGTCTGTTTTGATGAAATCAGTCTAAATGTCGTTCTCACTTTTGGCTTACATTTTTTATTTGCTCAATTAGTTCTGGATGTTTCCTTTTGAATGCTTGTATGTCTAGAGAACTTCCCAATGGTGTTATTCTTCTGCTTTTAGCTGGTCAATTAAGCATTTATTTTTAAAGGCTTTTAATATATGTATCTATTTAGATATTAAGTTTGTTCGAGTACATAAAATGTTACTTCCTTCCAACTATTTTTATTTTTTATTTTTTATGTTTCTCTCTTTCTCTCACTCTCATTTTATGTGTACTAGCCACTTCGGCCTCCTGCAGTTGCTTCCATGGGACCTCAGAGTTTTGGTCCATCCTTGTCTATGCAAGTAATTTCTTCTACTATCCATGCCTGTTGATTTTTCATCTTGTCATTTGAAATGGTTTTTATTTTTTGAATTGATGCGCAATCCCTTGCAGTTTCGACCAGTTGTTCCAAGTCAGCAAGGACAACCATTTTCCCAACAGTTTCAACCAAATATAGGGATGCCTTCTGGTCCTGGTCAACCGCTACAATTTTCTCAACCTATGCAGCAGTATCCTCCGAGGCCTAGTCAGCCTGGTCCTATGCCTTCGTCACAGGGTTTACCAATTTCATATATTCAGACAAGGCCTATTACATCTGGCCCACCACAGTCACAGCAACCTGCTCCCCCTTTTAGCAATCAGATGCCTGGCTTAGCTGGTGCTGGAGCACCTTTTTCTTCATCATATTCTGTAAGATATCACTAATATTGTCTGAGCATGCATGTTTTGGTTGATACTGTAAAATACGTCTGTCATGTACTTATGTGTTTGATGGTTCTGCATTATTCCAGTTTCCACCATCATCTTTTGCCCAGCCACAGAATAATGTCAGTTCAATGCCCCAGTTCCAGCCACAGTCTCAAATGCAAGCACCTGTAGTACCTGTTGGCGGGCAACCTTGGTTGTCCTCGGGAAGCCAAGGTGCAGCAGTTGTTACACCAGTACAGCAACCTCAACAGCCTTCTCCTGCTCCTTCTGCTGATAATGTGAGTCCTTGATTTACGTCATTTTTCTTATTTGATACCCTCTAAGTCTACTTTGTAAAGAATGATTGTTTTAATTACATTTTCTTTGCACCTGTATATATAACTATAGATGGCTGCTAATTTGAAAGTACATCTTAGTGTTTCAAATTGTGTTATGGGAAAGTTTTTGCTAATATCCTGCACACCTGCGATAAATTTTTGAGAAGCATTTTATGAATTATATTTATCGTGATTTAGGTGTCATGTTGTCAATATGGTCAACAGTATTGTGACACGATTATAGCCTTGCTTTTTAAAATTTACTTTTCTAAAATTTCAGACTACAAATGTTCCTAGCGGAACACAGCAATCCTCATCTGACTGGCAAGAACATACATCGGCTGATGGAAGAAGGTAATTTATTATCAGCTGCAATTGTTATTTCTTCTATGGGATAGTGTTGAAAAGTTGATTGGTTCAGGAACATTAACTTTATTCTCTTGGATTTCATTCCTATTTTTTTTTTTTTTCCCCCCAGATATTATTACAACAAAAGAACAAAGCAATCTAGTTGGGAGAAGCCTTTAGAATTGATGACGCCAATTGAGGTGTGTCAGAATGCTGACGAATTGCTGTTGCTTGTTTTTATATGTCATTGATGATCACCTGTATGATGCATTTGCATTGTTATAGTAGTCATAAACGTTATCTGCCCCTTTATGGATGTTGACAATTGTTGTGATGCTTACTTGATCAGAGTTGTTTTATGAGAATTCTCCTTTTATTTGCATGTGCTTTCACTGGTTTGTAGATGTCATGGCAAGTCTGGAGAATTTTTACGACTGCTCTATATGCTCAATTTGAAGACGGGGTTTCAGTTTCACAAGGCAGGCAATAATTGCTATTTACATCTTATTTATCATTAATTGGATGTGTTAATGATTGCTAAGTAGTAATAGTTGCCTACCCCCTTCCCTTCCCTGCAGTGGAGTTTTTAGAATAATGCTATGAGTCTCCATCTATAGAGGCCAGTTTTTGTCTTTCTCTTTTTTGGAAAACGTACTAATTTTAGGAGATAATGTTTTTCATTTTTTTTTCTTCTTTTTTTTTGGTTTTAGACAATAGTGGTTTTTGTTTATGTATGTTTTTCTCTGTCATTTTGTGTCTTTGAGATTGGCTTTTTTGTTTCTTAGTAGTAGATGATGAAGCCACACACTCACCATACAATCTGAAGCCACATACTCATACATGCATGGAATCACAATTGCACTAGCCATCATATGTGTTCCAATGTTCCTTTTTGTATTGTGGGTCATGTAATATTTTTTTAAAATTAACTTTGCAAGCATTCATTTGTTTTATATGACTTGTTTGATGTCTATGGCTTTTAAAAGGTTGTACAGGTATAATATTGCTACTGATTTTCAGAGGTAAATTGATGTCTATGGTACTCGCTGTTTAATCTGCAGAGATGTGATACTTTTAGCTGGTGCAGGACATGCACTTTTATTCTTATGGATGCAAGAATTTTAAGTAGATAAAAATTCTCTTTCTAAGTCTTCATCTTATATATTTTCTTTACAAATATTGATGTTGCTGTACACAAATTAAATGCAGAGTTGTTTTTTATTTATATTTCCTTCCTTTTTTTTTCTTTTTTCGTTTTTTTTTTTTCTTAAATACTGTTCTGGTTTAGCATTACATGCTCTACATATTTAGTTCCTTTTAGGCCTGTTCTGGCTCATCCATCATTTACTGGTTTTCAGAGGTAAATTGATGTCTATGGTACTCGCTGTTTAATCTGCAGAGATGTGATACTTTTAGCTGGTGCAGGACATGCACTTTTATTCTTATGGATGCAAGAATTTTAAGTAGATAAAAATTCTCTTTCTAAGTCTTCATCTTATATATTTTCTTTACAAATATTGATGTTGCTGTACACAAATTAAATGCAGAGTTGTTTTTTATTTATATTTCCTTCCTTTTTTTTTCTTTTTTCGTTTTTTTTTTTTCTTAAATACTGTTCTGGTTTAGCATTACATGCTCTACATATTTAGTTCCTTTTAGGCCTGTTCTGGCTCATCCATCATTTACTGGTTATTGAATTTATCTCTTCACCAAATAAAGTTTTTATTTCTTGTTTTCACTGAAACAGAGAGCTGATGCATCAACTGTTTGGAAGGAATATAGTTCTCCAGATGGAAGAAAGTGTGTTGAATCTTTCTCAATCTTATTTTCCTCTTCCCTTACCATCTCATAATGTGTTTGTTTCTGGTTTTTTTTGTATCTGTTTTAATTTTCTTTGTTGGTAAATATAGTGAATTTTGGGGACTAGTTGTTCATTTTTTTCAATTACTGGATGATTTTGCAGGTATTATTACAACAAAGTTACGCGGCAATCGAAGTGGACGATGCCTGAGGAATTAAAGGTTCTTATGATTGTCTACTATTAAGTATTTTTCTGCAATGTTTTATTTTTTTTTTTTATTTCTGCTCTCATGTGAAATGCTTGCTTATAGTTGGCTCGTGAACAAGCTCAGAAAGAAGCTAGCCAGGGAAATCAATCAGATACGGGTTTGACCTCTCACACCCCTGTTGCAGTTGCTTCAGCTGGAACATCCATTGTGGCTACTAATTCAGTGGGCACTAGCACTCCTACAGCACCAACTGGGGTAGCATTGAGCCCTGTTGCTGTTACACCTGTGGCTTCTTCAGCTAATCCTCCCCTGATAGGTTCTGGATCATCAGCGGCTCCTGGTGCACAGTCTTCCGTACCAGGTGCTGTGGGAGTTCAACCTCCCATGGTAACTGCAACTCCCCTGCCCCCTACTGTTTCAGGAACTACTGGAACTCCTGCCAACACAACTTCAATGTATGTTTTTGTTTTGTCTTTAGTCTGCACTTACTGCTGGTCTTTATATAACCAGACATGTTAAAGTTTGAAATTTTGAGTGGTGCCTCATGCAATCTAAAAAATTTCAGGAGTCGAGCATCTCAAGATATTACAAATTCAAAAGACGGAGCTTCTAAACAGGACATTGAGGTACTTAGCTTTGATAATGTAAAATATCATGATAAATCAGCATATTTTAGTAAAGTTACAAGATCATCCAGTTGCACTTTTACCATGAGGGAACAAGATGGAAAACTTTTTCTATTCAGCAGTGCATCCACACAATAATAAATTTGTAACAAGTTTTCCTTGTTCAGATTACTGTCTGAAACAAAGTCATTACATATATTTTTTTTCACATTGCAAATCACTGAAACCTACATCCAAGTATTTTCTCTTGCAGGAAGCAAGGAAGGGCATGGCAGTTGCTGGAAAAATCAATGTAACTCCTATAGAGGAAAAGTCACCAGATGAGGAGCCCTTGGTATATGTCAATAAGCTGGTACTGCTCTAAAATTACTTGGTCTTTTATCAATTTATTTCCAAGAACCATTTAACATCAGCACCACATTTTCCACACACAATTTATGATTATTATTTCTTTTCAGGAGGCAAAAAATGCATTCAAATCACTTCTGGAATCTGCAAATGTTCAATCTGATTGGACTTGGGAACAGGTAGATTGGCTACATAAATATGTTCTTGAACTTTTATCCTTTTAAAAAATTCCTATAAAGTTGTGTTGAAATGGTATCTCAGGCAATGAGAGAAATTATTAATGACAAAAGATATGGTGCGCTGAAAACATTAGGTGAGCGGAAGCAAGCTTTTAATGAGGTACGGTCTTTAAAACCATACATGATTTGTGTTCTTCAATTAATAGAGTTGTATCTAAATTGGGAATGATGCACCCATCAAGCATTAAAAATGTTTCTTGTCATGTTTTAGTACTTGGGTCAAAGGAAAAAATTGGAAGCTGAAGAGAGACGCATGAGGCAGAAAAAAGCTAGAGAAGAGTTTACAAAAATGCTGGAAGTATGTTGAGTATATCTTTCATATTTGTGAAACTTTTCCTCTTTGTCTGTAGAGTTTCTACAACTAAATTTTTGTACTCTGATCTCTTTGCAGGAGTCCAAAGAACTTACTTCATCCACCAGATGGAGGTACCTATCCCTCTCCGTATATTTGTTTGATATTGTATATTGTCACCTTATTTTAGCTTACAATCCTATGAAAAATGCAAAACTAAATATTGTAACTGAACTTTCTCCCATCAGCAAAGCTGTAACTATGTTTGAAAATGATGAACGTTACAAAGCCGTAGAGCGAGCTAGAGATCGAGAAGATCTTTTTGAAAGCTACATTGTGGAACTTGAGAGGAAGGTAACAACTGGCTGTTTTGCTATATTACATATATTATCTAGACTTAGATTTCTGACAAAGAGATTCAAAATGTAGAGAATTCGACAATGCCATGGATATGTGATTCTTATGGTGTTGTATATAAAAATGCAGGAAAAGGAAAAAGCTGCCGAAGAGCACAGGCGGAATATAGCTGAATACAGGAAATTCCTGGAAACTTGCGACTTTATTAAGGTACATCTTAGAAAATAAAGGTATTTGAATATTTTATTTTATTTTCTCTTGTATACAAGCCTTTTTGTCATAATTTGTTCTCATTTTGCAGGTGAACAGCCAGTGGCGTAAAGTTCAAGATCGATTGGAGGATGATGAGAGATGCTTGCGTCTTGAAAAGCTTGACCGCTTGCTCATTTATCAGGTTTATGTCATATTATGATTAATCTTCTATGCCATGCTCTGTCTAGAGGAAACACAGAAAAGTTGCAGAAAATATATTGTATCCTGAATCTATATGATGATATTGTTTTGTCAGGATTATATACGTGACCTGGAGAAGGAGGAAGAGGAGCAAAAGAAGATACAGAAGGTAGAATCCCTACATAAGACAATTTTGTTTTATGTGTTTCTCTAATTTTGGTTTGTTATTCAATTTTACATCAAATTTTAGGAACATTTGAGGCGGGTTGAGAGGAGGAATCGTGATGAGTTTCGCAAGCTTTTGGAAGACCATGTGGCTGCTGGTACTCTTACAGCTAAAACTCACTGGCGCGATTATTGTTTGAAGGTAATTAATCTTTCTTTTTCTGTTGTGGGGAAAATATGAAAATGCATTGCTTTAGCATTTTTAAAGAAGTGATGAAAGGGGATTGCTTCTGGATCACAAAATGGGTCTATTGTTGAGTGTTGTTATATTTGGGTTGTAGATCAAGGAGTTGCCTCAATATCAAGCTGTTGCATCAAATACTTCTGGTTCGACACCAAAAGATCTGTTTGAGGATGTTGCTGAAGAATTGGAGAAACAGGTAAAATTTCTTGTATCTTTTACCTGTCTTAATGGTCGTTATTCCTACTAATTTAGCTTTCTATCGAATAGATTGTTGGGAAAATTTTGAAAATGGTGAAAGAAGTTGGTTTTATTTCATGGATTTTCTTAGAAATGGAAAAGATAGAAATATACTTATTTTCTTTGTTTGTTTATCGCTAACTCTGTGTTTATGTTCATTTTTATTTGCTTGAAGTAGATGATCCTGCAAATGCTTTGATTGAATATATAACCTTTGTTTCTGTTTTCTCACAGTATCATGAAGATAAAACTCGTCTTAAAGATGCAATGAAGATTGGGAAGGTAGGTTTCTATGGATTTATAGCTTTGGGATAACTTTGGGATTTCCTAAAACATGTATGATATCCAGAGTTTTTTCGTCAGATTACCTTTGCATCCACTTGGACATTTGAAGATTTTAAGAATGCAGTTTCTGAAGAAACTGGTTCTCCCCCAGTATCAGATATCAACATAAAGGTATTTCCATTCATCAAAAACACTTTGTTTGTCATTGTTCTCTCTATCCATCCTGGACTCTTTGACCTTGATTTAGCTGATTAGTCTGGTTACCTGTTTGTCCGTTCAAATACCTTGATAAGGCTTCTTTAACACTCTTTACTTGCTTGAAGCTTGTATATGAGGAGTTATTGGAGAGAGCGAAGGAGAAAGAGGAGAAAGAAGCTAAGAAACGTCAACGCCTTGCCGATGACTTCAATAAGCTTTTATACACATTCAAGGTATGGTAGCACCCTTGTAAAGGAGAACACAGGCATACCTGTATATAAATGATCATTCCTGTCATTCCTGTGGAACTAACTTGTTTTTGTTGCACTGCCTTGTAGGAAATAACGGTATCTTCTAATTGGGAGGATTGCAAGCAACTTTTTGAAGATAGCCAAGAGTACAGGTTTTCTTAAGATAATTTGAAAAGTTTCGAAATCTTGCTGCTTGAAATATTTTATTTTATTTTTTTATGTTATTCCTTAGAGCAGTTATAATTATTTTATTCTATTCTATTTCATAATTATTTTATTTTATTCTATGTTTCTCTCCTTTTTATAGATCAATTGGTGAGGAGAGCTTGAGGAGGGAGATTTTTGAGGATCACATTGCGCATCTACAGGAGAAAGCTAAAGAGAAAGAACGCAAGCGTGAGGAGGAAAAGGTATGTGGATCTTTTCCATGTGTCCAAGTTAGGGTAACCGTTGATTTGGCTTTTAAAGTTTAGACTTTAATTTGTTTGATATATTGCCTTTATACTGGTTGCTTTTTATATTTAGCTGTTTGATATTAATTGTCATAATTTCTATACTAAATTTTGTCAACAGAATTATGGATCTAATGATTAAGTTACTTCAGATCAACATTAATTTTGGGGATGGTATAGGTGAATTTGATGCATTTAAAGTGGTTACACGTATTTGCTCTGTGAGACCTGTAATTCTTGAATATTATTGAAATTGGTCACATTATAAACTCTTCTTTTGGTAATAGACACATTTTAAACTTGATATGGGAATGGTCGATACATTTCTTAGTATGTTATATATTTTGAATGCGAAATTTTAATTTCTATAAATGTTAAGCAAGAAAAATATCCTCAAGTCTTCGCCAACATGTATTGGATTTCTGTGTTTTGGATTCATTTCAAATAGTTATTTTTTTTATTTGTATATGTTGGTAGCCTAGACAGGAAACTAACTTGATTTCACATGGGATCTAATTTCCAAATTTTGACGTTGGATACGTCAACTGTGAGGAATTTTGTTAAATGGATAACCAGGCTTGCTGTTTTACAGATTCTTAAGAACGAACAAATTCCAACCAAGAATTATAACATAACAAAATTGTGCTTCAAATGATTTTTATCTTTTGCAGGCCAGAAAAGATAAAGAGAGAGAGGAGAAAGACAAGCGGAAGGAGAAAGAGAAAGAGAAAAAAGAGAAGGAGAAGGAGAAGGAGAAGGAGAAGGAGAAGGAGCGTGAAAAAGAAAAGGGTAAGGAACGGTCGAAGAAGGATGAAACCGATAGTGAGAATGTAGATATGACTGATAGTCATAGTCATAAAGAGGATAAGAAAAAAGAAAAAGACAAGGAAAGGAAACATCGAAAGCGGCATCAAAGTGCCACAGATGACATGGGTTCTGATAAGGATGAGAAAGAGGAGTCTAAGAAGCGCAGACATGGCAGTGACCGCAAAAAATCGAGAAAAGTATGTCCATTTCATTCATAATGTCTTGTCAACTTTCTTTTCTATATATGCATTTTATGTGGTTTACTCATGGAAAAAGTTTGTTCTGTCATTTTGATTTTTCTAAAGTAGTTTTGTTGTGATGTTTCCTGGCAGCATGCATATTCACCTGAATCAGACAATGAAAGCCGGCATAGAAGACATAAAAGAGAGCATCGGGATGGTTCTCGTAGAAATGGCGGATACGAGGAACTTGAAGATGGGGAGTTGGGCGAAGATGGTGAAATCCAGTAGTCCTGTCTTCCTGTTGTTAAGTGTTTTGGTTCTGTTTTTGGGTTGGCTATCCAATGCCTGATTGGCTAAATAGACATGAATATTGTAATAACTTTTATTGATATATATATATATATATATATATTTATGACACTTCCATTCTGAAAATCCTATCCAATTAAAGGAAATCCGGCATCTTCAAAATATACGCAGTCGAGATACTCAGATTAGCCAACCATTTTTTTTTTTTTTTTTTCCATGTTTCATCGTAGCCGTTTCTACCATCTCAACCAAGAAGACATGCATGGGAGAATTTACATAAACTAATCTATTGAAGCTGAAATAACCAAAAAGAAAAAAGAAAAGCAAAAAATGTTTATTCTTATGTTGTTTTCCTTGCTAGAAGAAAACTTAGTAGGATATAATACAAGACAAAATAATATTCTGTGCAAGTTAATAGATATATATATATATATATAGAGAGAGAGAGAGAGAGAGAGAGAGAGAGAGTTTGCTCAACAATTTGTTGGTAGAGACAAATCACTTAGCTTCAGCAACAATTTCATTCATGATTTCATCTAAAATGGCGTCTCCAATTTCTAAACCAATCTCCCTCGTTTCTGGTTCAAAACCAGTCCATTCTTGAGTTGAATCAGACACATCCGAATGCAACAAATGGGTTATGTTTCTCTGATCTCCACCATGTCTAGACCATCCCTTCATTTTCTCTGAAAGTAGTTTCCCTAGTTCCTCTGGCCCCAAGAATTCTCTGCATCGATGCTTCTGTCCCTCCTTAGTTGCATGGCTTTCCACTAACTCTCTCACACAATCGAACAGAAGCTGCCTGGTCTGCTGCAGCATTCTTCTAGATTTCAACAGCTGAGGTGAAGGATTAGACCTGACAAGCTCAATTAGTTCTGAGACTCCATTGCCGATTATTGGCTTCTCTGAAGCAGAGTGCAAAAGCAATTCCCACAGTGAAGCTGACAGTATTGATTCTTCAGTGACTTTGGACGGCAGAATCAGACAACGAGGTGTTCCACTCCCTTGTGGTCTGAGTTGCGCTGCTTTTTCAAAAAATTGGAAGAAAATTTAGGAATATCAACTAATCCGATCGAACAATAACAAATATTGCAGAAAGCAAATTTAAAAGTTTTATGGAAGATATAGAAAAACCGACTGTTGTAAAGAGGTGAACTTTCATGAGATGAGATTGCTTCTAGTACTGAAACGGGACTATGTTGCTTATTGTCGTCTGTAAATCTCCGTTGGAACTTTCTATCTGCAGCAGCCTGTTAGCTTCGTTAGCAATCAAAAGCAATTTTTTCAAACCAAACCATTTTTTTGTTTTTCACAAAAAGAAGAAATCGGCAACAAGGATTATAATGTTTCTACCATTTTCTCTTTCATGCTGTAAAGTTTCAAAGCTCGGAGAGTCTCTGCTGTTAAAGAGGAATCATGCTGCTGCTTATGAAATGAAGTTGGTGTTTCATCTTTGTCACTCTCAGAGCATGAATTATAAACTGTTGTACTGCTTGCAGAGGAATAACTATCTGATTCTGAAACTAATTCGCCGTTCCTTGGCAATTCATGAACACCGAACTCTGTCTCTTTGTCATCAGAATTCTTGAGGCTCTGGCTTTTGTTCGTGCAAACAAGCTTGTTACATACAGCTCTCCATATTTTGGAAACTTTTCTGCTCTTGTTTAAGCCACTACTCGTTGGCCTGCTCAGAAACTTTCTTGAATTGCCATTGCTTTTGCAGCGGCCTAATTTTTCCTCTGTTTTTGAATTGAAGCTCTTCTTCACATACCCACTTTCTATTAAGTAAACTTCAAGGGCAAACGGTTCTTGTTGTTGTTGGAGAAGTTGTCCAAGTTTTGCTGGTTTGGACGTTGAGGAAGCCATGAGAAAATTGCTTGTAGAAGGCGATAAGAAGAGCTTAGAGCTTATGGTGAGGCTGAGCAAGTTTAAACAATTAGAATGGAATTGGAAATGATGATGGTGAAGATATAGGGATGAATTTAATGAAATGATGCATTCCTGTTGTGTCCAGTTTTGAGACTGAACAAAAGCAGAACAAAGAAGGAAGATTGAGTATTTATTTATTTTTATTAAAGGCTGAAATTCAATGAGAGAGAGAGAGAGCAATATGGACGATATCTCTAGGTGTTACGTATTTAACAGCAAGAGTGCCTGTATCCAAGGTGTGTATTTTATAAAATCCACTGCCTCGTTTTTTTCTTTTGGTAATAAAGCCTTGTTTTTGCTTGTTGAATCTTCATGCAGTTATCAAAACTCTCCCCTCTCTCATTTATATAGAAAAAGTTGATTGATGGTCCCAAACAAGTATTGTCGTCTTGTTAGTGAGACTGAGAGATACCCGTAACGGAGCTGATAGCAACTGAGGTAAATTGAATGTAGTTGTTTGTCGATTGAAATACGGTTAACCCTCATTACTATATCCCATTTATTGTTATTATTATTATTATTTAATTTTTTGGTAATGATTTTCATATTGTTATGTTAATGATATAATGCATACATCTATACATAATATAAAAACATAAAATAGTAACTTATAAAAAATAGTATTTTGACTGGACAGAAGTATGTACATGTCAACATGCTAGTTTACATGTTTCGTGGGGCAGATTTTCTGGCTCCTGTGCCCTATATGTAGGGACACCACCATCTTTCTTGTATTTGTTTAATGTCCCGCCCCAAACAAAAAGCCACAAAAAAAGAAAAAGCGATTCCTTTGTGGATTCCTACACTGTGGAGCGTGGCAAAGTTAATTTCAATCATAATCATGAAGATGGAAATATCAAGGATGAACAACAACAAACGGGAAAATAATAATAATAATCAATAGAAAATTTGAAATACTATTCATGGTAAAAATCCTTGATTACTTTACATGGGAAATCTGCTAGGGATTAGGAGTAAAAAGTGTAGAATCTAATTTTTTTATCAGATCGTATTCTTCTCCAAGTAATCAATTGGATGCTCACAAGGATCACAAAAATGGAAAAAGAGAAAAAATAAATTAATAAATAAATGAAGAAAAGAAAACTAAATTATTGATACTAAACTAAATTATTGATACTGCTCTTATCTACTTTTTTGTACTATTCGTTCTCAATGAAGACAATTATTTCCAAATCATTTTTATAACGTCTACATCTTTAAACATTAAATGGTCACGAAGCAACCCAAATATCATTCAAGAAAACATACGCTATAGAGTCCACGCCATCACACAGACAGAAAATTCATGCGATCAGAATTGTTGGATTTGATTAGAAACAGAGACAAAAATGATCAATCAGCAGAGACAATTATAAAAACACCTCAATATACATATACGTACCATCCAATCTTATAAACAATGAATCCGATTCTAACATTTGTCCCCGTGACTTTTCTAAAATCACGGTGTATAGATAAGCGACCAACTTGTTATTTATAACCAAGTCCAACAAACACATCCTAAATATTTAATGTGATGGATTCCTCTCACGATAATAATCTACTCCTGTGGGGCTTCCACTGTATGAATTTCTGCGACTCTTGATGAGATGCATTATGGGGCTCATTTTCCGTCACAATCTTATCAATAGGTGTATCTAATAAAAAGCATAAGCATTACTGTCCGTTCACTTTTTGGGCTAACAAGCCCTTTTTATTTATGAGATACTTTAATTATTCCTAATTAAACTCACATACGTATGGCAGTCTCTTGAACACGTGTACGGACTGCTTTATTGAGAAATAGTTGATGATGTATAGCAAAAGGAATTTCTACCCTGGTCAACTTTGTTTTAGTAGCCAGAGGGGCTGGACCTACAACATTGAGGTGGCAAATTCTGATAATCTATGGTGACACCATGATTTCTGGCCCCAGAAAAATTAAAGGAAAAGCAAATGGAGACAGAGAGATAAGCAAGGCTATGATGTTCTTGTCCTCGTGTTGTCTTTAACAAAACAGATAATAATGGAGCACGACATTTATATAAAATTTAGAAGTAGGGGCTTTTTCAACTTTAACAACGTTTTACGAAAGCGCAAAAAGAAAGTGAAGTGATTATGGGTCATGCAAGTAATGACCACTTGATCAGGCTGGTTCAGGTTTAAATATTTTTCTCTTCGTTTTTAACCAATAGAAAACCACACTCTACAAAAACTCATCTTCACCAGGACAATCAGCAAGACGATCCAGAAAGGTAACTATAAATATTTCCAAATGCTTCATGCAAACTAAACATTTCCAATGAAAGTATACATTGAGATAAATTACAAGTAATTCATTTGAGGGTGTGGAAGTTTAAATTCGAGTCTAACACTGTTAAATCCTAGACCAGCTTGTTTAGTTTAGTACCTTCAACATCCGTAACTACATGTAAACACTTTGACCATTAAAAATACAGAGTATGCTAACCTGATTCTTAAATAAATACCACATACAAGCATGAGTAATAAATAGCAGGCCCGAATACTAGTAATAATCTTTAACACTCCAGAGATTTGAGTGCTAAAACTCGATTTTGAGCTCTCAGTCTCTCAATTTTGGACTTAAATTCACCGTGAAAAGATGCAAGTGACATCTTACGACAGGCAAAAGCAACGCTAAATTGTTTTATCTTCTCTTCAAGACCTTTCCTCTTGTGAGATTCAGTGTTGAAATCCTTCATAACATTTTCCTTCTGGTCTGTAACCAGTGCAAGTTCCTTAGATGATTCAGAGACCATTTTGTGCAAAGAATCTCTTTCTTCTTTTAAAAGAAGAAACTCGGCTTCCAATGTATCATATCTTTGCTTACATGCCTCCAGTAGCTGATTATTACTCTGTAACTCCATCTCCAGGTCATGGTACCTTTCCTTTATTGTGTGGAGTTCATCGCTCAAATTTTCCTTCCAATAGCCAATTTCACCTCCCACAGCACAGCCCTTTATCAAAGAAACTAAATCTTAAAGGTTGATGTGAAAAGCAACCTAAACGACTACTATTAGCTAACATATCATGCCTATTCTCAAATATTCAATATGTGTAGCACGAGATATAACATTAGGCTTTTGGTCTCTATTATTTTCAAATGAGAATCAAATAATTAAGAAATTTACAGAATTCAATTATTGTAAAACAAGAATATTATTGCAAGAGACGGTCATTCCTTCCACAAATTAGAAGGAAATATGACATCTAGACCACTTAATGGCTAATCTCAAATTATATAAGAGATTGATGACACAGATAATTAAAGTAACAAATGAAGTATCCTAGCAGTATTGCAGAAAACAAAATTATAACTAGTGAATGATATCTGGATATTTTTGATGAGGCAGCTACCTTATATTCACCGCTGCATGGTAGATTAGTCACCTGCTCGTTCTGAATGCTTTGTGTTTCTGATGATACCAATGATTTGATTGTGCTATTAAACCTCTCAAAGAGAACTTTGCGATATTCTTTAAAATCATTCTCTGTGAAAGATCTGGGGCCATCCAGAGCCATTGAAAAATGACTTTCCAGAGTTGTAAAAAGGCTTGCACCAATTTCACTCATGCTTGAAAGTAGTTTCGCAGTAGAAGACCCATCAGATATAGAACTCTATTCAGATAACAAAAAATGGATGGTAAAAGGTCATATGGATGAAAATCAGCAAATAATGGTTGGAAGGAGGAAAAAATTGGCAAACGACTATGACCTGTGTCATTGACAAAACATCAACATAAATGTCTTTGCAATTTGCTGCACATTCACAAAGCCTTTGAGGGATTTCTTGAAATAGTTGTGCTTCTCGTTGGAGCTCAGATATCTCGCATGTTAAACGATCGTTTAATGTCAATTGTTCTGCGTGCTTCCTCTACAATGATTACCATCAATATATTAGGTCAAAATGTTTGCAGAAAATAAATCACTGAAAAACTTGATGATAGCAACCATAAAGACAAGGCAAGAGATGCACTAGGCCTAAAAAAAAGCTGGTAAAGAGGTATTGATGTGATGCTGAGGTAACTCAGTGAGGCATGGGGAAGAAAAATTAGTAAGCAAGGGGAGCTTTGGTAGTTTGATGTTCCAACTCTTGAAAGAGCAACACAATTGTTAAACAGGTTATGACACAATTCGAAACCAAAAGGTGCACTTAGAAATTTTGCAATATCAAAGAAAATATGTAATAACCTTAAGTTCATCTCTCTCTTCAATAGCAAGTTCCAGCTGTCTCTTGAGATTTTGGACCTCTTGATTGTAATTTTTGTTCGAACCATCCTGAAAAAATTAAAAGAGGCCAACCAAGAAAGTTCTCGTACGTTAGTAAAATTTCAGTGTTAAACTAATAACATTTATGACATCTTTCATCTAATATAGCTGAAAGATGTGAAGAAAAACTTCACATTTGAGTGTACCACCTATAGAATAAATAAAAATGTTTAAAATAGATAAGCAAATCGAAAAAGAAGAGTTAATAATCTGGATCAAACAAAACGAAACATAAACTTACAGGAGTAACATCGCTTGAAGGAAAAGATTGAACTTTTCTTGCAGGAGTCATTTGTATGGAATCAAGGTCAGCTATATAACCTCTGTTCATTTTCAACCAAGTATCTTCATCAGCCACATTGCTGAAAGTATCTGGAAGAGGGCTACAATCAGGCAAAGTTGAATACTGAGATCTCTTCGCAACAAAGGCATTGGGACCAGCTTTGAAACAAGGCGTTCTAAAGGGTTCTCCTTGAGATTTACTATTGCTGTCATTATAATCTTCCGTAATCCTATATCTCCCAGAATCTTGTTCCTACAAGTAGATTTAATTCAAGCAGTAATATAAATATAAAGACATTGCTAAAATGCACAAAAAATCATACAACTTAAGCATATATAGAATTTAGCACGAATATTGGCATGCAACATCCAAGTAAAACATCAAGTTTGATTTTGCAACAATCTAGTTTTTTTCATATTAGCCTGTTATATCCTTCGCTTCAAACCTCAGATGCATATTTCACTTCAGTTTTTAGGGTCTTAAAGTTTGCAAGCACACCATCCACAGTAAGTAAGTCCATCAGCATACAGTCCTAAGACGAGATATAGAAGGCAATATTCAGTTAAACGAAGCAATGTGATAGGAGTAAAAACGGATATATTCTTTGACTTCGAAGTACCCAAGGTCAAAGGCTAAAACAAGGAGAGAAATATGATGCAGAAGCGTAGGAAACATAATAAAGGTAATACGGTCTCCCAAAGCTCAAAACAGAAGACTTCGGTCTAAGAAAAGCTGCCTTGATTTTTTTTTTTTTTAAATTTTAATTTTTCTTAATTTTTAGGGGTCAGTCAACCTTATTCTAGCAAAGCTAGTAATTTCAAGGTTGCAACCTTCTTGTGGGGTATAATTTGGGTAGTTAGCTTTTATTGTAGGTAACTTAATTCATTAGGCATGAGACCCAAATAAATATAGCACTTAGGAGTCTGAAATATGTAGTATGAAAGTTTGTTTGTTCATTTTAATATATATGCATATATATATATATATATATATATTTAACTATGAAGGAATTTGTTGCAAGTTCTTTGTTCTCTTTTCTCCTGTTTTTTCCTTTTCCATCAGTTGTCAACATCTACTTCCTGGTTTCTTTTCAATGCAAAACTAAGATATATTGCAAAGATAAAACTCCTAAAGCAAGGCTGAGTCATAGATAAGTTATGTTATGAGAAAGTACTCTGAATGAATGATGGAAGAAAATCTCGACAGGATTAACACAGTAGCTAAGATGACAGAAAAGAAATAAAAATAAAAAGAAAGTATTTTCAGTGTAGTAAGAAGTATTTCAATGCTATAATTTTCAGTGAAGTAAGAGGTATTTCAATGCTATACTTTTGCTGGATTAACCTGACTAGAGTTGCCGTGAACGTCTGAACTAGTTACAAGACTACTGAGATTGTCAATTTTGATCTGTTGCTCCCTAATACGCTGTTCACGTTCTTTCTGCGATCTTCTCTCCTCTTTAAGTTCCATTTCCAGTTTCTCACGCTCTAGTTCATACTGAACAACAGAATGTAAAGGTGTAAATGTATAGAATAAATATAAATGGCTGATAGTCTAGATTTTGCAGATGAAAGGAAAAAGCCACCTTAAGCAAATCGTTCCTCAATTTCAAGATCTCTTGCTCAAGCACCTCGGATTGAGATCCCTAAATTATTATTTTAGTGTTGTTAGTCTGTATATGATCATCCTCTTCTGTAAATAACATAATGCAATCATCACCTGAAGCTTCTTACGCAGATCCTCTATTTCTTGTTTTTGCCTCTTCAATAAGGCTGCATCTGTCAAAATCTGCATCAAAATTTGGTCATAAAAGTTTATCAGATATTTGTCAAACAGGTTTCCTGTCACTATAAACCTAAAGGAATTTGTAAATTTGCAGAAAGACAGATATGTTTGTGATAGTATCATATTATAAAATTCATAAAATGCAAAGATGACAAATTAAATAGAAACTAAACATACCTCATTCACTTGAGCACAATTAGCAATTCGCTTGGCTCTGCTAGCAAATTGGAGGGTTCCCTTTGTTTCCTCAATGTGTACCTATATGTTCCACTAGCGCATTGTAACTAAAAGCCACAAGGTTGAATTTGACATATGTACTCCGACTAATAAATATAATACGACAGCAACAAGTAATATGCTACCTCTTCTGGTGCTATAGTGCATATAATTGAAGTTTTGGCATTCCCACCGAGGGCAGGTTGAAGTATGCGTGTTAGTTTACTGTCACGATAAGGTATATGACCCCTGCTTCAGAAGTTGCTTTCGTTAGAACATAGTTGTATTACATTCAAATAAGATGATTTACTAAAGGAGAAGAAAATACCTATTCTTTGCACCATCACTTAGTTTGTTAATCACATTACCAAGAATCATTAAGCTCTTGTTTATGTGCTTTCCTTCCTTGAGACGTACTCCATCAGCTCCAGTTTTGGCAATTCTTTCAGACCCAGCTAAATCAACCAAATTCTACACTTATGCAGCAAAAATATTTATGCAATACTTGTCATTATAATCTAAAGAGCAAAATTAGAATTATGATTACATAATTCATGCATCAACTAAGATAATTATTGTTTATCAACTCCAGTAGTACAAAGGAAACAATACTAACCAAGACAGAGACACGAATAGCATCAGAACTATAAAAGTGATTAACGGAATTGGTATCCTTCTCCTTGCTTTCAATTACCTGTGCGCAATAGACATGAACATAATTAAAAATCATTTAATTTTTAATAAGATTTTTTTCATAAAACAAGATACAGCAGGACGCACCATTCTGAATATTGTGTGGGATCTACTGCTCCGAACATTAATATTTGTTTCACCAAAGTGCCTATTGACTGTAAGAAACAATTTTGTGCATAAGCAGAATTTAGACAAAACTAACATATAAAAAGCCAAACATAATTTAAGTGTGCTTTCGAACCTTCTCCTGATTCAATGAGTTTCAACACCTGTTCAGCATTGTTGACAATTTCCTCCCTGAGACCAGCAACAAATACACCACGCTGAAGAGGAAAAACAAAGAAAGTAATTCAGCAAATATAAGAGCACTCTAAGCTTGTCAAAAAAAAAGTTTCAACTCCAACCTCCAAGCTCTCATGAATTTGTAATTTCTGGTTTTCAACGGCCAAAAGATCAATAATTTCCTCATTGTAAATTTCCATGTACGAAACTCGAATCAAAAACTCACGGTCCGATGTCTGGAGAGATTAAAAGAAGAAAATTTAATAAAATTATTATTCAATTCTCAAAGCATCAACTTCAAAGACAAACCCAGAAGTAATTTCTCAAATACCATTTGAATTCTGTCAAATATGTCTTTCACTGCCCGATGAATAATTCCTGGATCCTTTTCAGTACCATTCATGGTAAAAGTCTTTCCACTGCTGGTTTGTCCATACGCAAATGCGGTTCCTGGAAACATCAAGTAAAGGGCTTTAAAATCAATATTTTTAACTATCATAATAACAAAGGTATTTCACATTGAAAAGTTGAGCTCAACGCAAATTTATGTTGGGTATAGGCTTTACAATTTTCTCTTCTTCTTATAGTTATACGCTAAAATGCCTCCTTTGCGTCTATCATCATAACTTAGAATGTTACCTGATTTTTTTAAAACAATACTCAAATAGAGCCACAGACTCACATTCATCATATATGAGCTTCTTCAATCATGATGCAAAATCTGACTCCTTCAAGTAACTAGAATTCTAACACATTACTCCAAATCATCCAAACAACATTCAAAAGTTAGTAAGCGCTTCCCACTGTGTCTTCTACAAACAAAAATTTGGATGATCCAAAAAACAGACACATGAAGGACCTTTACTGAGCCTAATAAGACATGTACTCAAGATAGCAGAGAAGCTTTCATTTTCCTCAGTTTTCTACCAAATGAATAGAGGCGTCTGGCTCTAAAATCTAAAACATAAGCAGAAAACCTTATCTCTTCCTAATTCTACTCAAATCTATGCTCCAATACACAAATTCCAAGAGGAAGCTTAACAAGAATTCATTGGAAAAGTAGAATTAAAAATTCAAAAAAGGAAATTTTGGAAAAAAAAAAAAAAAAAAAAGAAACAACGTACCGTTAAAACCTTCCACTACAGCGCGAATAATATCCCTTGTAAGAAGCTCGTAAATCTTAGCATTCGAGCAACTTTCATCGAATATATGATCTGCAAAGACATAAAACAATAACTTTTTTCGATCTCAAAGATGGAAGAGCAAGATAGAAATGGAAGGGGCTCAGATTGTACCGAAAGCGTAAGAAGCCCCGGAGACAGGGGAGTCATGAAGCTTCTGAAGAGAAATACGATTGTCGTCGACCTTCCAATAGGCTCCGCTGGCCGATTCCTCCGTTACAGGAGGCCTCACTCGAACTGCAACACAGATCTTCTCCATCTTCTTCACTGCACTAACAGAAACTGCACCGTTTCTTCGTTTTCTCTCTGATCTGGGGGTCCTCTGGAGGCTGTTGGAATTTTAATGCACAGGCGGGCAACCACTGCTTCTTTTTGAAAATTGAGGCAATCTTTTGGCGATTTGAAAATCTTTCATTTACTAAAATACCCTCCAATAATCAGATATCTTGTCGGTAAGGCCCTGGATTTAGCGTCCCATAGTCCACACAATTATTGGGCCTTTGTCATGATATTCTGGGCTTAATTTTACTTGGTCTTACTAAATTGAACCTCTGGGTCCAATTGGGCGAGCTTGAAAGTTAAAATGTCATCGTAATTCGTAACTGCGAAGTCATTGTGAAAACGACAAAAAAAAAAAAAAAAAAAAAAACAGAAAAAAAGAAAAAAAAGGGAAAGGAGGAGCTGGCGGATAGTGTAAAAACTAGAAAGTGAGACCGTGCATACGTTCGCGATCCGATTGATAATCCTAAAAAATAAAAAAAAAAGATCGTTTAGACAAGAAAGTGATGTGAAATTGTATGAACATACATGGTGGAGGAGTTTTGCGTGATGATAATGACAATTGAAAGGATGCTTTAATTTGCTCAAGATTGAAGGAGTGCTAAACTTAATAACATTGGCAGGCACTAGCTAGCTATTTAATTGTCCTGGCCAATGTCAGATTATTAATATTAAACACCCGATTAACGAAACAATATGAATTGGTTTGAATAACTATTCATAATTAGCTAGTCAGGAATCATCTTCTCATATTAATTAATGTTATACACCAACGGATAAAGACGTATATATATCTCACGTAACCTACAAAGAATATTCTTCATAGCATGCTGTAATTAATTTATATGTCGGAGAGTTTAACTTCATCAAGACTCTCAAAAAAGATTCAATATTAATTGGGTTTAATTTGTTGCGTTTTTCAAAAAAGCTTCAATATTAATTGGTTTCAATTTATTGCATTTTTAGCTTTACCGTGACCAATTTCATTAGGGCGGCTGGCATCGCCCAAAATGGGTAATTAATTTTTCGTCTCGGAAATACCTACAGCTAAATGTGACGGTGACTAATTGTCGAATTAGATGGCGGACTTAACCAAGCTAATGTCATTTCTTATCCATTAGAATTAACAAATTGAAAGAGTATAAATTAATGAGAGGTAGAATCATATCCAATATGTTTGTCCTTGTTACACCTTTTGTTACAGTGATATTCACTTATTGGTTATCCTCCATGGATATTACTCCCGAGTCAAAAAGAAAATTTTCAACTTTCCATCACAACTTTTTTCTAATTTTCAACTTTCCATCACAACTTTTTCTAACATTTATAATTATCAATAATATATGCATATGTATATTTTTGTGGGGTTAACTTATAAGAACAATTTTATTTGGTAACTTCTAAGAACTTACAGATGCAGGAAAATAGAGAGGCAAGAACATGCGAAGCTGAGACAATGGTGTCTGTGTTCCTTTTGGTTAGGAGGCAGATACATTGGAACCCACCAAAAAATTACACGTAATTAATCATAAACATATTATATATATATATATATATATGGTCTAGAATTTATATAATAATGTGTGATTAATTTGTTGATTGTGGAGTGGTGGGTGAAGAAGAAGACTCTCTCTCCCTCTCTCTCAGTCGTCGATCTCCTTTTCTTTTCCTTTCAAGATTGTGGTTGAATAATCAACTCGTTTTTTCTTTTTGCTCTCTTTTATTCCAGAATGATACTTTTAGTGATCTGATGGGGGCTACATATCCAAATTGAAATCCATTCCTTGCATCTGGATCAATTAAAGTCCCATCCACTATGAGAATCTCCTGTCTGAATTCAGTACTCGTCCTAGCATTTAAAGTTTTGCATGTCCCTTTTCTTATTCATCAAGCATGCATGTACATTCATATAAAATATATGTTTTTATTTGAAAGCCACTTCTGTCAAAATTCCAAATGTTGGTAGCTGATGAAGATTCCTAACAGTTTGAAAACTACATTCTATCTTATTTGCCTGTGCAATACATAAAATAGCCATGGATTCACCAGCAAATTGAATTTGTGCAATTTCATCTGTGTAATTATACTTCAGGATTTTTTTTTTTAATTTAAAAAAAATAAAAGAGTCGCGGTCACATGTTAGCTACCTTTTTTAATAATTAATCACATGTTAGCTACCCTTTTTAATAATCTTTGAAAGTTAATAGTTTACCTATATTCTATATAATATTATTTAAATTAGTTTTCCACCTCCAAAAAAAATAAAAGATGTAAAATTTGCTTTTAAACAAAAAAGTACGGAAGGAAACTAGTCCATGCAACTTTGGAGTTGATGTAAATGTTTGAGGATTTGAGAATCTTCCATTGTTCATTATGATTACCAAAATCTTGATTGACTTGCATCTTTCATATATGTAGTTACTATCATAACAGATGGAAGCTCTTTATTTGGCGAGTCCATGTGCATGTTTTGAATAGTAGTCTTCATTGACCTGGCCGTTTAACTTTCTGTCCTGATATATATTGATATAGTCTGATAGCTATACTATACATATGCCTTCCTGCCTCCATACCATACTCATTATTAACATAATTTCATGTTAATTAAACCTGAAATTAATTACGCATGGATTTATATCTATAATTAAAGATTATCTCGCATTTTCATGCGCGGAAGTGAGAAAAGATCACTAGCTACTGTTCAATATATATTATGCATATATTTTAGGGCATATTTATGTAACTACACATAACACCCCACATGCATGGAAACTAAATTGCCATTTTTTCGGTGGCACATGGAAAACCTCATGTATTAAAAGAGTTGTACACTTGTACACAATTTAAACCTCATGAAAAGCTAGTGTTGAAAAAAACAAAAAAAAAAATAATAATACTGATAAGATGAGAATATATACCTATTACAAAAATAATGGTCAAAAAATAAGGGATCCAAAAAGCTTAAGCCGGAATTTTTTACATTGAAATTCTGCGAAAAACAACACATGCTCTTAACTCAAAACGAGAGATTTTCAAATGTTCAATGAAATTTTTCGAAAATTTCAAACCAAATTATAAATACGTACTAATGAATGAGATCCTATTCGATGATGTTTAACGTATGTGCGTTTTATTTATTTCAATGATTGATTCTAATTATGGGTGCCATATTACAAACGCATAATTTTGCTTAAAAAGGAAAGCCGAAAGCTCATTGCAAAGTGCCTACAGAAATACCCATAATGCCAAAATATAGTTTACTTCGTCCATTAAAATTATTTAATATTTTAGTACAAGAGATTATTTATATATTGTTTTTGTCACATAATACAATGAATCTTTTAGGTATAGGAATTGTTGATTAATGTGTGGGTCCTTTCCTTTTTCTTCGCACACTTAATTAATTAATAAAAGGGCCACTCCAAATTCAACATTTTTGAAAGTAATATAGTATGATATATAATTAATCGAAATAATAAAATAACCAAACTGTATTATTATTATTATTATCTTTTGGTAATAACATAGAGTATTCTTTACTTAATCGACTATAAGCTACTGGCCTGAATTATTAGGTCATGTCATATATATCCTTAAGCAAAACACATGGTTAATTAAAGTCGTAGAACCTTAAACCCGAAAAGTAGGCTAATAATTGACCCTCAAATCTTTAAATAGAGCAACAGCGTACGTGGGATTATTTGTGAAGCCAAACCCAAACGTGAATTATTTTCAAAGTGGTGACTAGTTATCAATAAAGAGATAGAGAGAGACAAACATATATATCTATATACATACATATATAAGCATATTCATTCATTGATTAGCCAAAAACAAAAATATTTACATGAGAAAGCACGGTTGGCTGCTGTTCCTTGCGTTCATATGCCCTTGGTCGAATTTAATTACCATCAAATTCATGAAAGAAACTGAGCCCTACAATATCTTTTAAGGTGGGCCTATATCTAACCTAGCTAGGCTAACTGGCCTTCAGCAGCAAAACACGTATACAAAGCTGCTGAAAAAGAAAGTCTCTCCAACATGACCAAAAAGCAAAATACCCTCTCTCAAATCTTTTACATGGCAACGTGGGGTTTTGCAAAGCCACCAAATTTTACCATCTCCATTGAAAAAAAAAAAAAAAAAAAAAGGGTCCTTTTGTTGGTGGGGTGTGTGAGCAACCAAATGAACCCTACCCACATGAAGCAAGAGAGGGAGCTAAAATTTGCACAGGTTAGAGAGCTAATTTATTGGATCATATATCTTATAATGATTTAAGTTAAAGTTGGTAACGTAGAAATATATATATATATATATATATTTATAGTGGAGATTATTGCATGGTTTGTAATATCCGGCATAGATCCGAAAGTCTGGAGCAAAGAGCAAAGGATTCGGATCTCAACCGGTCATTCTCTCTCCATGCTATGTGACAGTGGTGTGCAACTAAACCCAACCGGTTCTTAAGGTCCCGGTTTTCTAACCTCAACCGGTTCACCTGGTTCGTGAGGTTCTCTAAATGCCTCTTCTTTCTCCAACGGGATCTCCGGGCTGACTCACGGTTCGATTCCTTTCGCCTATACTTTCTCTCTTCAACTGTGTAAATGGCCCGGTGCGATGTCTCCTCGGATCCGGAGTTTGGACTGCCCGAGTTTCCTGGTTGGAACGTAGACAGTAGCTCCTCGAGTTCAGTAGCCGTGAACCCGGTCTCGAAAACCGGGCACTCAAAATGGACATCTTCGTCAGAAAAAAACATGGCTTAGCAGCTGAAAATATTTATTATTTTGCTTAAAAGAGTGAGGCGGAGAGAAAAAGGAGGGGAAAAGGGAAGGAACGAAGTGTAAGGAGGGGGTATTTATGGTTGAGCCCAAGGAACACTTGGGGTCCACCAATGCAAAAGATTTTGGAGGATGAGGGTATTTTGGTCAGAGAAAAGTACTTACAAGACACAAAAGTTTGTTTTTATGGATTTTATATTATTTGTTGAGTATTACGTGCCATTACTTTCAGTGTCGGGTTGGTGTGGTGGTGGGGTCTGCTACGAAATTTGCTTTTTTACTTTTTTTTTTCTTTTGGGAAGAGAGAGAGTAAAGATAGAAAAGTTAGACGCCAGGGTACTTTGAGAAGATTAGCTTAGCTTAATCGCGAAGAATCAAACAAGAACGAATAATAAACAAAAGTCACATTCTGAAAAGTTTTTCAGACAGCAGATAGCGCTCAGGTCATATGGAACACGCAGCTTGCCCCTGCATGTTGTTGTAATATTATACGTAATTCCCACCACAATTTTTTTTTTTTCAATATATATATATATATATATGCAGAGAGCAGAGAGCAGAAAGAGAAAGAGAGTGAAAGGTAGTAGTTATAATTAAGGCTACTATCTGGGAATCGCGGGATGTTCATTGGTGTACACCATGTGGTTGTCCTAAGCCAAAAGTTTGAATAACTCCAAAATCCTTATGCATATAAGTTCATGGTAGGCAAATAAGGTCGAACAAGCTTATATAGTTATATGAATCTTTATCAGAAAAATGTACAGGCCCAGCTAAAAAATAAATGGAGACGACAAAACGATTTGATATTCTTATATAATTTTTTATGATATTTACTCGCTTGAAAACCAATAACTGTGTTACGTACTTTGGTATTTTTCTCAAATTGACTGAATATATATATATATATATATATATATAGCTCACAATTAACCACCAATGACATGTGATTCGGGAAAAAATGAATTGACATATTGCTGTTAATTTGGAAAATCAGATGCTTAATAATTGGGACATACTAATTAATCATGAAGTTACACACACACACACACACACACACACACACAACTAAAGTAGATATTAATCAAAAATTGAGGAAGGAATATTCGTGGACAGTTTTCTTAGTTAGGAGTAAACGTAGGTAGTTTGGCAGTTAGTATTGGTTTGGTCAAGTCCAAATTAGAAATGATGAGTGGAGGATAACATGCATGCGCACTATTTAAACCTTAAAAACAGTGTGGGAGGGAAAGCAAAATATAGCATCCTGTCTTCCTTTTAGCGTGTCAGTTTTCCCACATCCAAAGTAGGCTTCATGTGCAGCCACTGATTTTAAAAACATGGGGAAGAAGGGTATACCTCCTTTTTCCAACTGCTTTGGTTCAATACGAATATGATATATATGCTCGGCAAATGCTTTGCTTTGTTTTCTTTTAGCCACCCCTCATGGCCTCAATCCTCTTCCTTCTTCTACCCCTCCCAGTCGGTCCCACTTCCCGTTTTAAATGCTATATTACTCTACTCACTTTCATGCAACTTTTCCGATTTTACTTTTAGTTCAATGACACACAGTGACTGACAATCTGTCTCGAACTATTCAAATCACTAGTCTTTCGTGCTCATTTGTGAGATATGAACCACACATATGCGTAAAAAAAATACCCAGAGTATTAATGAAAATTTTTACTGTAATTTTTGTTATTTTTAATAATGATTGCAGTATTAATTTGCGTTTAACGTGAAACTGTCTGTTCACATCCTGCAAGTCTGCAACTTCCACATTTTTCCACTAAAAACTACTAAAAAGAAATTAATAAAAGCACCGTCCACACAACTAATGGGGTTTGATTTACGAATTTAACCTTTACATGGTTTCACTTGCATTTATGGACTAGTGTCTCAGTGTTTAATTTCTCTATAGGCTTCTAATAATATAATAAAAATAAGCTATGAATAAAACTTTTAGATGTACTAATCAATTAATTTTATTTGTTAAACATATTATACTCGTATTAAATGGTCTGGATTCATATTCAATATTTCTTAATAGATCCATACTAAATACCTTTATATTAAAATATCCACATTCCGAACCCTTACATCTTGATATCTACAATAAATAGACAAAACAAATTTAAAAAGAAAAATTGTAATAACAAGGTTATATCTAATGCATCAGATTATTTTACTTGTGTTGTACATATATTGACTAATGTGATTATAAAAAAAAGAGAATATTTATTCACATTTATTTTGAAATAATAACAGTTTTTAATGGAAGATGAAATGCAATTAATCCCAATATTTATTAATTATATGCTTGGTTTCGGCATTGGGTAAGGAAACTAAAGCAAATAAGCCATTTGTTAATACGGTTGATTTTTGGTTTTTCCTATTTTTCTTTACCTAATTGTATGTAATTTTCTTATGCCAAGTGTTAGTTAAAGGTAATTAGAATTTCTTAAACAAATAAATTATTATCAAAAAAGAAAAAAAAATCGTTAAACATATAAGTTAAATCATAAAGTTGAAGAAGAAGAAACACATACACACACAAAATGGAACACAACTTCAAATTGTGTTGATCTTTTATTTTTTTCTTTCCTTCAAGTTTATATTGTTTAAAATGTCTAGCAAACTATAACCATCATTAGCTAAAACTTGATATAAGTAAATTATACATAATCAGGAAGAAAAAGATTTAAAAAAAAACAAAAACAAGGACCCACAAAAAAAAAAAAAAAACAAACAAACTAACCATGTTACTAAATGACACAAAAGATGACCCCATTGCGGTCTTATAATAGTCCAATGAATAGAATCTAAACAGGCAGACCTACCTACGAGCAAAGCAATAAAGGTTACAGCATATAACATGTTTTAAGTAAAAAAGCATTTGTTAGAATATGTTCCAGGTTGCACCAATTACAGGAAAAACTGAAGTAAAGCCATGAACAGAGGTGGCATGTCCAATTACAGGAAAAACTGAAGTAAAGCCATGAACAGAGGTGGCATGTGGATGTGTTACCTTAGCGTGCAACCGATAACCAAAGGGAACTTTAAATGCTACAAAAAGCAATTGAGATCAAATACAACTGAATCCTAGACCAGGCACAAAGTTAGGTCTATGAGAAAATCCTGATAAAGCACAAGGACTAGCTCAACGCAATAAAAGCAGGCTTAAGATTAACTCTTAACCAATGAAAAAATAATGCCAAGTCCTCTTTAAATGTTAAGCTTTGTGTTCTATGAACCTCGAAACTATATCCAAAATGAAGATATAGATGGCTTCTGTCACTAATTTTTACAAAAGATTTAACTTAAAGACGGAATGAGGGAAAAGAGATTTCCATATACAGATGAATAACAATCTTCAATGTTCTTGGAAGTGGCATTCAACACCCCTTATGATTCTCATACTTAAGCTTGCGGGTGGAGGCATTTGATTTCATTACCAACAGGAACATAGGATGCTTACAAGTTCACTGGAGGACTTCCCTGAGTTTTACAAATGGTAATTAAAAGTAAGTATTCCCAAAGAATTAAAGGAGTGTATAACAAAGTCTGCACCTCTAAGTTTTAACACAATAAATTTCATGGTATCTCAGTAGCTAACATCTTTCTTACCAGTCAGAATTTTCTTACCTACATTCATGTCATTTCTATCCAGGGAAATGAAAAAGTGAGTTCTCCTACCAGGAAATTTCATGGACTAGAAAGATATGGTTATAGAGAAACCACCATCTCACCTTAAACAAAAGATCATATGCAATTTGTTCCCAAGGCAATGATATTGACATTAAGGAGCATTTGAGAGGAACTATCTCCTCATCGAAACTTGTGCTAGAAGCAGCAGCTGCATAGGCTTGCTTTGCTGCCTCTGATGCAACAGCTGCTGCTTTGCGGACAATTGAGCCAATCCCAAACCCTTTTTTTGATATAACAGGCGAAAAAGGACCGGAATCTTGGTGGCTTTGATCTGTTATCATGGCATGATGAATCAGTAGTGGACATAAATTTCCACATCATATGATTAGCATTGAAAAAAGCAAAAGAGAAGACACCTAATTCAAGAGATAAAACCAAAAGCAAGAACCAAGAGGTTTTCTGTGAGACAGACATATGCGATATAGTTCCAAAGCAATGATATGATTTCCATATCTGAGTTACTGACTCAAAGATTAACCCATAATTGTAACCTAGAGTTACAATTTTCTATTAGCTCCTCCAATTCTACCATTACATGGAGTTGGTAATGTACCGATCTACTTTAAGCTGACATACACATATCGCCAATTAATGCCAATATATGTATTTTTATATCTAAGGAGAAAATTTAATTTTCTCAGGTCATAGTTACTTAGCATTCTTATTTTTCTGTCTCTCAAGACACAGATATCTAGAATAGACAACCAAAACACAAAAGTGAATTTTAAGAAAGGATTTTGTGAATCAACCAGGTCATACAGGAGGAGGAGGAAGAGGATGAAAAAATAGGTGAGGGGGGAAAGAAAACCCTTACCTGCAACACCAGAAACAGCTACTTCAACTTCCCCACGACCTCCAGGACCTTTCATGTAAAGTCTGTCTGTTTTGCCAGGGGAATTACCAAGTGATAGAAGACTTCCAAATCGAGACTTGCCAGCTGTATGTGTGTGTGTGTGAGAGAGAGAGAGAGAGAGAGAGAGAGAGAGAGAGAGCTAAATAAAGCAATATGCTGGTATATGACATGCAGTAGGCCAAAAAACTAAAAAAATGGAAACAAAATAATCTTTGAACAGAGTCCTTTAAATGGGAAGGCAGAAAATTGAAGGTCAGTAAGTTGTGCATGTTTAAGATGGAATCGAGCTCCAATTACATACACAAGCTACTTTCTTACAAGTAAATTTTTTCATGCACTAAAATGCAAACATGAAAAATAAATAAAATTAAAGGTGCTCATAGGAAGATATACCATCATATGCATCTCGAACCATTTGATAGCTAACAAATCCTGAGAAAAGTGTAAGCTGCAATCATAAACACCAGCAAGTCAGAAAGCTAAAATCTTATCTTTGAAGTACCAAGTCTGTCTGCGGGGGGGAAGTCCTCTGTTTGCTTTCTTTCTTTTTAAACATATACCAGGGGGCAACTTGCAACTATGGAATATTTCAAATTCAAGCTGTTAATAAAAACCCAATGAAAGTTTTGTTGGTAGAAACTTGTATCAAATTCAAGCTGTTAATAAAACCCAATGAAAGTTTTGTTGGTAGAAACTTGTGTTCTGCGGACATATGTTTACTCATTAAATGACAAACTTAAGAAAAAGTTCCCAACAATTTCCATCGAAAGCAACAAAAAGAACAGAAGCTTGAGTGTGCGTTTGAGAGAGAGAGAAGATGAGAAGAGGCTTCATACTTGGGTAAGCACCAACACCCTGATGTTGGTGACCATGTCCATTGCATCTTTGGTCATGTGCATAGAACTAATGCTATATTAAATTGTGAGTTCAAGCTTAGTTAAAGGAAACAAACAAACGCTTGAGTGAAAGAGAGTTAGGACCGGATGATAGAAGGATTTGTGGTGTCATAGTGTAAACCAAATGCCTCCGTGTAGGTAACTAATTTTCTTGCAGGACTAATTATTTGGGTCAATAATACATACTCTCTTCAGAAAGCGAGTAAGTTGTATGCTAACATGGATAAACATTGCAGAACCAAAACATCCACAAAGAGGAAAAGCACTGGAAGAACAAGTAGACTTTGGACAATTACAGAGTTAATATAAGTAAATTCTTACTTGTGAGAATATAATTGATACACACCTTGGTATTCTGAGTCTTTCCAGTGTTACTTTCAATCCTCATAGGAGAAATCTCACTGGTACTACAATTATGTTGCTCATTTTCACTAGGAAAAGCTGCCCCACCATGTGCATTGAGAAGAACACAATAGCAATGGTCAGTTTCTGTCAGGACCTGCAAAAAGTAAAAATATAAAAATAAAACAGGATGAAAAAATCATTTCTTATGGAGCTTGTTCAGTTCTAAATTCTTACCCCTCAGGAGCAACAGAAGCTCCAATACATGAGGCTTGAAATTCAAATTATAAGATGTGAACCAAATGTATCAAATGTATAGCCCATAGCATGTAGTACCAATTTCGAAAACACATATATATTATATGGGAAAAATGACCACTATGGAATTCTATTCAGGTAGAACATTCTGACCTATATTCAGTATAAGCATTATCCTCTGGCAAAATCAGCAGAGAATACTGGTAAGACATATTGTGCTCAAGACAAATATATCAAATTAATGAGCATTGAATTAAAGACAGGAAGCCAACACATATAATACAATAAACATTTACCACAGCATCAAAAGTGGAGTCGAAGTCATCAATTGCAAAACAAATATCTGGATAGGCCGGTGTTGTCTCCACTTCCTATATACATGTTCCAGCCAGTGTCAATCAAAATAAAGATACATGTTCCAGCTAGTGTCAATCAAAATAAAACATACATGTTCCAGCTAGTGTCAATCAAAATAAAACAGAGTTACCCACTTTGAATCCAAGATAAAGCATGTTTCCTTAAAGTAAACAAACTTACCTTTTTTGAATCCAACTGAAAATTAACCCGGCTTGGAGATGCATAAACAGTCTTTACAACCTGTAAATATTACATAGGCCATACAAAAAAATTAAATTAGTCTGTAAAAAGACATAAATACAAATTGGGAGGGGGAAAAAAAAGAAGTATGAAAAGATAGTTCAAGTTTTGCCATGTAGACATATAGCTGCAGTATCCATCAGGTTTTCAACTGAAGAATTCAAAATCTGAGTTTGTAGAACACACACCATCCATACTCTTACAAAGGCCCCAACCAACAGTGGCTGATCTTGGGAAAGAAACCACTATAAAGGGCTAAATCTACACATATTAGTTGCCCCAAATTAGGCCCTGCATACCTTATATATAGGAGACAATGGTGTTTCTCGTGCAACTTGATGATTCAGAAGTGCCTGGTGACTGGAAAGTCAAAACTTGTTTTAAATTCTACCATGAGTGAACTTAGACAATAAACAACTAGAAGCTCTAAACAATAGATCTAAGAAATTTCCATGTAAAAAGTACAACATGAAAGTGCTATTCAGTGCAATTACCACAGATGAATCAGAGGCTAAAATATATGTGAAGTAGGAAGTGGGACTACACTCCACTTCAAATGTAGATCCATTTAACCCATGGAAAAAAGAGGAAAAAAAAAAAAAAAAAAAGAAGGAAGAAGAGACCTCACACATGCATTACAATCAGCTACCGTAATGTGCGTCATTTGAGCAGAAGACTTTACAGACAGTACTAATACAATCGTAAGTTACCATACCTAAAGTCAAAATTTCCAAAGGTCCAAGATTTGTCCCAACAACAAAGATAAAGAAAATTTACCTACAAATAGCCACTGTTACAGTAAATGAAGTGTGAGCAATCAAGTTCAAGTAAAATGAGCGCCGCCAGTCGACTTCTTTCAAATTTTCACCTAATAAGTTATCCAACTGGTAGATTAAAAAGAAAATTAAAAAAAATTAAAGAAAAAAGACAAATATGTTGTTAGTAACATGTCTTTTGTTTAAAAAGTTTATGATAAAACACATGCATACATACACACATGGAGCCCAATCACCATTTGACATTGCCCAATCATTAGGAAATTATACAAAACCAAGCAAAAGTAAGGAAGATCAAAATCAAATTACCCATTACACAATCAATAACTATTTTTAAAAAGCATATGGTCAAATTAATGAGCACACATACTCTTAAATCGGCTAAAACATATATAAGTCCTATCTATTCAATTTAGCTAAGGTGCAAATGTCAAACAATAACGTAAACTTTTCACTAGTCAAGTCATAACATTATGATAGCTAATTGTGTCCCTTGTGTCTTTATTGTTTCAGTTTCATTTTGCCTTTGAACTCTGAAATTGTTCAACGAGGATCACAACAGTGGTTAATTGACTGGAAACATATATAAAATCCAAAGTGGCTCTCATGCTGTCTTTACCTTAGCTGCCCACCTGCGTACAAAGTAAGGAGGGAAGCCTTCCTTATCATCACCAGAGTCATCTCCTTGTGAGTTCTTCTGTAGCATAATTCAAAAAATGAGCTACATTTCACCAAAAGAAATATAAATAAAATGAAACACAGATAAACAAATAAATATGAAATAGAATGGGGAAAGATAGTTATGAAATTGTAAAAGGCATACCAATTTTCTCACAAAAAATACAAGATCGTCGTCTTGTCGCCTCCTTGATTCCTTACCACGAATAAAATACAAATCCAACACGCCATGCCAGAAGCTTTCATCCATTTCAATGTCCGTATCATCTTGCTTATCAAGTAGAGTCTTTTCTAATAAGCTCGAATTTTTCTTCACCATACTCAACAATTCAAACCTACGAAACAAACATTTCTAAAATTATCACTTATAACTCAATGCCTCCGTTCAGTCGAACTCCAAATATTCAATTCCAAAAAAACAAACGCAACTTACAAAACAAGGAGTTCTGAAAGTAACACTGCATTTAAACACCAATTTCTTTTTCTTTCCTTGCAAAACTTGAAACTACCATGAAATTCAAACTTGTTTCTCTCTAAACAAGTTGAAACATAACAGCTTTCACACCTTATAAACTACGATGAGAAAATGAATGCTACATCTCCTAGTCCCATAGCGTAAAAATTGAACTACAATTTGTGATACACAAAACTGTATCGAAAAGCGCGAACTCAAACCCTAATTGAAGAACATATGGGTTTAGGAGGCGTACCTGGAAGGAGTTTCGCCGCCATCTCCGAGCATTTCGTCGTCGTCGGTTTTTTTTTTCTTTTTTTTTTTTCTCCTTACTCCAAAAATTTTCTCGAAATTCGAAATTGGGAAAGTTGAATAGATGATCTGAATGACTTAGGGTTTTACAATTCCCCCAAAAAACAGATTCGAGGAGCAAGTGGCGCCAATAGTCTGAGATCTTGCAGCAGTTTCAGTAATTTGGTTGTTTGTTTTTCTCTCGGAAAAGAGTCGAGGTGTTTTAGAGTAATGTTTGAATATGATTTGGTGCACAAGTAAACACATGGGCTTACAGATATAGGAACGACACGTGTCCATCAGTGGGCGTTTTAGTATTTTTGATCGAATTTCTTAACCTTAACCTTTTGAAAAAAAAAAAAAAAAAAAAAAACACGCATTCACTGCGGCGCCGTTTGTTTATCATAAGGCCGCGTTGGTAAGGTTCTCTCGAGCGAAAGACTTTCGTCTGATTCCCCTGCTACAGCGTTATGAAATGAAGTCGGTCCTTATGAGGCAATGACCTCAACTTTTTATTAAAAATAAAAATAAAATAAAAAACCAACCCTCAGCTGGGCTAGCTCGTGGTGGACAACCGTTGGTCCACGCATTGCCAGTCCGTCAACTCTTTTTAGGTCTATTTACGTGAAAATGGATGGTTTGGAAACTTGAACCACCATCCAAACAAACACGTACTTATATGTCATGTTGGATTGAGGAAGCCACAAATACTCTCACCCTTAAGGTTATCCAACCGAATAAAAATCAAATCAAACATTTGAATTTTATAAATTATAGCTATATTTTAAATGAAAGATAAACATGTTTCTTTGGTAAGATTTAAATACGTCATTTTTAATTATTTCAGTACGTGTCGGATTTATAACGGGCAAAACTATGTGCCATACTTGGAGAAAGTTAAAAATCAGTTTCTCATAAAAGTAAGACACGTTTGCTGATAGTAATCCGATGAGATAAGATCTACAAAATCCAACTCTTAACCAAATGAAAACTTTTATAGTAAAAAATGCAGAGTACTAATATAGAACATAGAGGAATGGTTGGTAGCTTAGATTCAACAACTATTACATGGTAAAAATATACCACATTCATCAGCAACTTACAGTAAAGATAATATTATTTTGATACAATATTGTATTATATCAAAATTGTACAGACAGCATAGACCTTGCTGATACTAAAGTTATAAAATTACGAAAGATTATATTGATCTACTTACTGTTCAAATCTAACATCTTAAAAACCAATCTTAGAAGTACAGAGAATTATAAGCCATTAAATGCCAAATAAAACCCACTTCCATTTGTCAATCTCATTTGTTTAGAAGAGACACGGCCGAAGTATATGGTTAAAGGTGTATCAAATGATGACAAAAAGGCATATAAAAAACTAGTGTTCTATGTTTTTAAGGTACGGAAAGTTACATACCAAGTAAATTATTCATCTTAAATGACAAAAAACTGCTGAATAAAGCTGCTATTACAACATAAAAGCTATGTAAAAAAATACAAGATCGTCAATCAGAGATTTAATAACAACCAATGTTAGCTCACTATTACATAAACAAAATTGTAAGCAGGACCTTTCTACCATATGAGCTTTCTTGTTTTTTTGGTGAATACATATTACCATATAACTTTATCAGCGTTCTTGCAGGCTTTAAATTCTTCCACATATTGAAGCCCATAAATTAGATAAGCAAGTCAATCATGGACATACTAACATTTCATTCTTTAATTATGTCATAAAGACAAAACTCTGCCTAAATGCGGTAAGAGCAAGTTAGATCCCACAACCCCAAATCCAACCAACCCTACAATATGATCCCCATTTTCTCTACCTTTATTTTCTTTCCTTTACATGTTTGCTTTCAAACAGAAAGCTCATACAGAAAATAAGGCATTCTAATAGGAAACAATGTTAATTTGCATGGAGTTAATTGCCCCTTTTTGAAAAAATGACATGCCATTAAAAAAAAAAAAATAATGAACAGAAAAAACCTTTGATTTATTTGTAATAACATTTGAAAGAATGAACAACAACAAAACAATCATTCCCGCAGGAGTTCTGAAATTGATGCGCATTAATAAAAAAAAAACAACTAATGCTTTTTAGCTAAGATGGTGCAGAGTGCAGATTGAATTTACCGCGCAGGTTCAATTCTTGATCCTTGGGAATATTTAAAAATCCCATTTTGCTACGTCACTGTGGTTGATAACGAAAACGTGGAATCTGTTATTACAGCGGAAAATTATTTTCTGTTTGCTATTAATATTTTGTTGTTTCTATAAACTGGGTCATTTTACGTTTTTCATGTTTAAAAAAAAAAAATTTCTAATTTTATATGTAAATATTTTTTTTACTAATTTTTATTTTGTGTGGAGCCTAATTTGTAAAATCTTATTTCACATCTTCGGCGCTCATTGGTGAACTCTGGTAGTTTTATGTTTTTCATTTTGAGGTTGTTTCTATCTATCTATATATATATATATATATGAATATTGGAGGTTAATTTGTAAAATTTATTTTGCATTATCGGAGCCCAGTTTGTCTGGTCGTTCTTAACGTGCGAGGCTAATTTGTAAAATTTATTTTGCATTATCGGAGCCCAGTTTGTCTGGTCGTTCTTAACGTGCGAGCGAGATAGATCCATATAGAAGTGGAGCGCGATGGTGTTACATACTGTTTAAGTGGGTCAATTTTACTTTTTTCTTTTTTTTTTTTTTTTTTTTTGTCATTTTGGTCGATTTTCATTTTGAAGTTGTAAATGGGGAATTTGGCCCAATACCCTCATAGGGACGAGGTTAATGATTTTTGCTCCCTCACTTGATATCTTTTTTTTTTTCTACCCCTCAATATCTATTGTAACCTTAAAAAAAAAAAAAAATTACTTACATATCCTATTATAATTTAAGTAAAACAAAAATCAACTTTTTCTAAATAGAGTTGTCTTTACACGAATACACACAAATACAAAAAACCAAAGTTTCCGTGGAAAAGCCAAACAAAAGTGCATCTCATCTCAGCACTGTCCGAGGTAATTGATGGAATATTTTTTGTTTATTTGTTGCTGTGGGACCGGTGTCGGTTTGTTTTTGTGTGGATTTGTTTTTGTGTTTATTTGTTGCCTTGCCATGGAGTGTGCGTTTTTATTTTTATTTTTTGTGTTTATTTGTTGCCTTACCGTTAAATACTTACAAATTTATTACAATGAGACATTGAAACTTGTGATTTGTGTTTAGTGTTTAAAACCGATTAAAAATGTGGAATTTTTGAAGATTTAGGTTTTCGTATGGAAGTGATTATAACCTAGGTTTTAGGATAGATTGATATTGGGTATTAGTAGGAAATGAAGAGAGGAAAAAAATGGGACCGGTTTGGCCTTGAACGGTGGCCGGAGGTGAAAGAAATAACCGGGTCAAGAATCGGATCGGGACTGGTTTAGACGGGTTCGGGTCGACCCGGACAAGGGTTGAAGATGGATTGAACGACACCCAGACGACACGTCGTTTTTAATATTTTTAAAATTTTTATAAAAAAATTTTTTTTTTTGGGTTCCATCGACATCCCTGAGCATGGAAAATAAATAAAGGATGAAGGCAGGGAAATCAATGAATTTGATGAAGAATAATGTTAGTTTGTAATAATGTTAGTTTGTAATAAAAAAACATAATATATGTATATATATATGTATTTGTTACAACTTAGGGATATAAGGATTTTTACCCTGATCGAAGTTTAAATCCTTAAGCTAAAGGTGTTATCTCACTAGTGCATGATACTCAAATTCTGTCTAGAAAACTGCTTTTGTGGGTTGAAAAGAAGATTTTATTTAAAAACGTACTTGACCCTTAGGAAACTAATTATATTTCTTTTTGGATTTGTATACAGATAAAATAAATATGAAGTGAATGATTTGTATAGCATATATAGGTGTCGGTAGGTCTGAGCTTTTATAACCAAATCAGGTTAAACACAAGCAGTATGGGGAAGAGATGTAGCTACATTAGTTGACATACTCATATAGAAGTGGTGGACATGTTGCAGTCCAGCTTAACCTATATGTTCAGATTATAGTCTGCAACTTTCTGTGCACATTTTTAGACATATATTGTCAGGACCCGTCCAGAATTCCTCCTCCGGAACCCTAGACAGCCCTGATCCCAGGAAAATACCACCGAACCTTCCAACGGAAAATCCGGCAGCACCTCCCCTAAGGGATTTACTTACCACAAATTTACCTGCACTGAAAACACACTTCAAAAATATCCCCTTATTCCTCCCACAAACTACAAATTGGTTCCACAAATTCCAGCACTTCAAAACAAAAATACAGTAATCCAGTGCAAAATAAATACAACAAGAATGAAAGAAATAGTACAACCGCAATAAAGAAGAACAGGGTACTTCACGAAGTAAAACAGCGAGGAAGATCAAGTCCGATCCGAATGAACACCGACAACCTGGAACCTAGAGGAACGGAATTTAAGAGTGTGAGATGCTAATCATCTCAGTGAGCGACCCTACTACTATACCATATAATATCACAGTAATAAGTATAAATAATAATTATTTGGAAATAATAATTTCTCTCAAAACCCTTACAATTCTCTCAGTTGGAAAGGTTCCCCTTTTAAAACATTTTCACAAAACCCTTTATTCATATTCCCCGAAAACCAAGACATCAAATAATTAAATATCGGAAGCAGTAATAATTAATTTTATTTTTCCAATACAGTTTCCAAACATTTTATTTTTAAAACACAGTTCTGAAAATCATTTGATGCACCCACTATATACCAGTGGCGCCAGAGTACCCAGCGTCCCGAGGTACTGCCAGACAGGAGGTTATAGAGAGAAACCGGCATACGGTCGCGTGGCGTCCCACTGCGCCGTTGCTAACCTGGTGTCCCGGCCAAAGGAGGGTGGCCGCCCTCTCCGATGGCATCCACAGGACACCCTCATAATATCAACCGCGCGCTACTCACACCCACCTGCGCGCTAATCACATCACCTGCGCGCTAATCACACCCACCTACGCGCTAATCACAACCGTGTGCACACTAACCATATCACATATACCATATCACATAATCAGAACACCAGTACGTGCACGGTGCATCTAAAAATCATAAAATCCATAAATTTAAATCATAAAACAAATTTCACATTTTTCATAAGCATAGCGGGCATAATCCATCCGCTTGAACCGGAAAATTCTCCACAATTTCCTTATAATCCATACCATAAATTCCATGATTTTCAAATCCACCAACTTCCAAATCCATCAATTCAAATATCCACATTTTCCCAATAGCATAAATAATTTCTCGAAATATCATAATCAAATCTCATAATATTCCATGGGCATATTTTATAAAAATTGAAATCACCAATATAACCAAATATTTTCTTTGAAATATTTGAAAATCAAATCATGCCCAATTTACCATTAAAACCACACCAATTTCAAAATCCTCAAAACCATAAAATAATTCCACACGGCATAATTTTGTAGAATTCGCATTTTCTTAAATCCAATAAATTCATAAATAATTCTACAATAAATCCAATAAATATTTGGCACATAGAAATTAAATTCCAAATATTTAATTCACACATAATATATTCATCAATTAAATTCCCCAAAATTAATTTGAAGGTGGGTCACTCACCTGGAGCACGCAATTAACCCATGATCCACTACGGGATCAATTCTACGACTCACCAGTGTTCCTAGAACAAAATTCACAGACAGTCAAATAAATTAATATTTTAATCGGGTAAATAATACCCGGTACCCGGGGGTCAAAACACAAACTTTAACCAAAATGGTCGAATGATATACCGAATCGAAGCTCGTGGAACGAGGATCACCAATCCGGTCTCCGTCGACCCCAATTCCGCCGGGGGTGGCCGGAATTTGGCCGGAAAGGTTCGGCCGGTGTTCACTTCTCCATATCTCGCAAACCGCTTCGAATTTTTGAGATTGGAGGCCATTTTTGGATTCAGAGGACCCAAAATAGGGGGATAGGAGGCTCAATTGGGAGTGGGCTGGCCGGAAAACACAAGAAAAGAGGAGAGAGAAACTTGGCCGGCCGGCGGCTTCTCCGGCCCGATCGGCGCGCGTCCGGCGGCGGCTGGCCGTGAAACTTGGCGGCCAAGCTCGCGAGGTGGCGGGCTTCCTTGGTGGCTGGCGCGTGAGGGCTATGGGTGGCCGGAATTCAAAAACACGGGAGAGAGAGGGACGGTCGGGAGAGAAGAAAGAAAAGCTGCGTGTGTGTGTGTATTTCGGGGAAGAAGAAGGAAAAAAGAAAAAAAAAGAAAAAGAAAAAGAAAAAGAAAGGATTGGTGTTTTCCCACGTGGGGAAAAGAAAAGAAAAAGAAAAAGAAAAAGAAAAGAAAAAGGAAAAGAAAAAGAAAAAGGAAAAAGGAAAAATAATAATAATTAAATAAAAAAAAATATTATTATTTAAAATAATAATAAAAATAATTTGATTTTTAAACATGGTTGACATGTGGCTTTTCATCATGGTGACACATGGCCACCTTCATTGAGTCACACGTGCCACATCGTTATGTGTGTAAAAATAATATTAAAATAATACGGTATTTGAAAAACTTTACAGATCCATAACTTTCAAACCACATGTCCAAATCGGACGTACCGCTAGTCTACAGACTCGTATCGATGAGCACTTCACAACCATGCATGAGTCAACGCTCAACCTTGCATGAATAAAAAGTCAACTCCGGCACCCCTTGGACAATTTGGACCGCAACTTGTTTCGTCCATAACTTTCAAACCGTAGCTCCGTTTTCGACGTGCTACCAGTCTACGAACTCATGGCATCGTGCACTTCGCCACGGTACCTTAGTCAACTCAAAATTCTCACCGAGTCAAAAAGTCAACTTTTGACCCCTTCGGTCAACGGTCAACCTCGGTCAACGTGCACGGAATCCGGTGCGATTTGGGACGGGGTGTTACAGCCTTCCCCCCTTACAAAAATTTCGTCCTCGAAATTTCCGCGCGTCACTGGAACAAACAAGGGTTCTGATCACACACCTGCACTTCGGGATCCCATGTCGCTTCCTCGACTAAGTAGTTCCTTGCCAACCAATCCATGCCCAACACTACTTCAAGTCCGGATAGATCCAACAGGATCAGGTCTGCTTCCATCACTTGATCTGTGAAATCGTCGGGCGTAGTCCTGGCTCCCTGCTGCGTCATAGCAAACACCCGGCCTTGACTTGTCTGCTGGGGTCTCCTTCCTCTACCTCGACTCGATCCTGCAGACGGCTGGACTGATCCCGAAGAAACTCCTACTGGCTGACTCCCCTGGGAACTCTGTCCTGGAAATATCCCCGTATGCTGTGTCCGTCGACCTGCTTCTAGCACACTGCCGCTACCATAAGGGCAATCCCTCCTTATGTGACCTGGCTGCCCACACCGAAAGCATAAACCATCCATCTGACACTGCCCAGAATGATTCCCCCTACAAAGTGGACAAATCCGCGGAGAACCAATGCGTGACTGCTGATACGAGCTTGCATCCACACTGATCGAATGGCGAGCTGGCTGGGGCATGCGATAACTATCTCTCCTCTGGAATCTGCCTCGTGGGCTTAACCCATCACTGTCTGAGCCTGAGCTATGGCTCTTCTTAGCTGCCCCTTGTCGAGGTACTCCGCTATACGAACCTTCGAATGATCTGCGCCTCGAGGGTCTGTGTATCTTCTCCTGTCTCTCTAGCTCGAGCGCTGCATCCCTGGCGGACTGATAGGTGGGATGTACTGATCCAGAAAGGGTGTAGCCGATACTCTCTTTCAATCCGTCTATGAACCTCACCTTCTTTGTGTGATCGTCGGGAATTAGGTGCATGTAGAATTCTGATAGTTCTCGGAATCTCCTCTCGTACTCTGTCACCGTCATGTTCCCCTGTCGTAGTTCCTCGAACTCTCTCCTTCTTGCTTCACGGTAGGCAGGAGGACAAAACTCAGTAGAGAAGGCCATCTTGAACTGATCTCACGTATGCCTTGCACGAACAACTGGGCTAACTTCTCGGGTGAAAAATGTTCTCGTACCGGTAGGAAGTGTGCCGACTTGGTGAGACGATCAATGATTACCCAAATGCCGCGTACCTTCTAGGTGTGGAAGGAAGCTTGAATACGAAGTCCATGTTGAGTTCTTCCCACTTCCACACGGGAATCGGTAAAGATTGGAGTAGTCCCAAAGGCTTCTGTCTTTCTGCTTTCACTTGTTGACAAATCAAACACTTTGATACGAAGTCTGCCACTTCTCTCTTCATACCAATCCACCAATAATACTTAACAAGCGTCCGGTACATCTTGGTACTCCCAGGATGCATCGCATACATCGAGCTGTGCGCCTCCTCTAAAATCTCCTTCTTGAGTCCTGGGGTATCCGGAACATAAAGTCGTCCTTTATACACGAGGGCTCCATCCTCCTTATGGAAAATTCCGGATCAAGACCTTCTTGTACCTTGCCCTTAATTGTCCTCAACTTAGAATCTTCCATTTGGGTCTCTACTATACGATCCACCAACACCGGTCGTACCTGGAAGCTAGCCATGAGAACTCCTGAAGGATGCATATGCACTAACACCCCCATCTTCTTCAACTCCACCATGAGAGGTAGTTGGATGACTTGGATGTGAGCAAGGGATCCAGTAGCCTTCCTACTCAAAGCATCTGCCACTACATTCGCCTAATAGTGACTTTAACTTCCCTCTTGTGCAACTTTCCTTCTCATGCCCACTAATTAAGGATAGTCAAATTGGTCCACGAGAACACGATCTGCAAGTCTTGGTCATAGTCGAACGCTAACCATAAGGTGCTTCTAAAGCATGCATCCTTAAACCAACAACCAACTCTCGTGACTCGATCAGCACTTTAAAAGGTAAGATTAGAACTTAAGTCTAATTTCCTCAAATACTGGTATCACCAAGTTAAGGTTGAGATTAATTCACTTGTCTTCGATTACCCTCCTAGTACTTACAATTATAAAACCCTTGCTCCTCATTGATTAACCAATAATCTTAACCTCGACAAACATCAATCTTTCTTTTAACTAAATTCATCAAGGTCATGAATAAAATTCTCAACATCTAAATACCATTCTTGAAAACCCTAAGTTTTCCCCATTTCAAATAAATTCCATGAATCCACACCTCAAGCAATAAGAAATTTAAATCTTAATTCTAGCATCACCACCAATACTATGAACAAATCACTAGATCCTTAACCCAATAAAGTATTCCACACTTCTTAAATTCTAACTACGTCCCAAAAATCATACTCCTTATCATTGTAAATTATCACCAACAATATCAACCACCTTGAATCGATAAAGCACCACCAATACGAACCTTAAATCTCCAAGGAAATAAGATATCAAGATCTTAGCTTCTAGAATGAAAATAACCATGCTTAAACATCCAACCATGCCTAAGGAATCATCCTCATCTCATTAACCTCATCAACCACCAAGTAGAACTTTAGTCGCTATCCGGAGCTTGCTTGATTCTCTAAACGCTGTCGTACCTTCTCTTTGTGAACGATAGTTTAAGCACGAAATCCATATTTACATCTCCCTACTTTACTTGTCGGTGACTTAAGTACCTTTATTCGGATCTTGCAACTTCCTTTATCGTGCCAAACCACCATGTCATCCAGTGAGCATTCCATACGTCTTTATACCCTTGGGGGTATCGCATACTTTGAATCGCGTACTTCCTTTAAGATCTCCTTTTTGAACTCAACGATACCCTTCTTTGGATTCTCGACTGGCAATACTTAACCCTTAAGTCGCTCTTGAAAAAACCATAACATAAAACAAATAATAAAATATATTTTTCAAATATACCTAACTTGCATAGGCAGTTGTTAAAACTCCACATTGAAAATCATATCTTAAAATCCATAGCATAAAATAAAATATGCACGCTTGTAATGGAGGTACGTACGACACCTTCTACATGTTACGTAATCCATGATTCCAACTGTCGCCGACACTCTGCTACCAATACAAACCAGGGTGGTTGCCTATATTGGCCGTCCAATTCCCTGGGCTCGTAGGCAACATGATCATGGGGCTAGCTCTACATGGACCACATTGGTTCGCCGCCTCCATATGGTGCAGTATAATATCAACAATATAACATACAGATACATGTACGAGCACAAACCAAAAATACTTGAATAAAACACCTTTAATTTCAAATACCACTTTGAAAAGCATTTAAATTTTGATAATCGATCGGGAAAATATTTTGACGCCTTGAAATCGATCGACACACATCCTTAGGCAATCATCCTTCTTCTCCATGAACGAAACGGATACCATTCACGATGACAAGCTTGACCTTCAAAAAGAAAAGGCATCCTCGACCATCGACTAGGCCATAGGAATTTCCCGTTAGGCTAGATGATCCTAATTGACACCCTCGAAGATTAGAGTTATTAAAACTCGGGCAACGAATTTACTTCGAGACAAACAGAAAGAACGCTTCCACGCGGGTAAAACGAGAGACTAGACATGGATGGGACACACAACAATGCACAGTCCCTTCGGAATACTAGAACCTAGAGCTCTGATACCAACTGTCAGGACCCGTCCAGAATTCCTCATCCGGAACCCTAGACAGCCCTGATCCCAGGAAAATACCACCGAACCTTCCAACGGAAAATCCGGCAGCACCTCCCCTAAGGGATTTACTTACCACAAATTTACCTGCACTGAAAACACACTTCAAAAATATCCCCTTATTCCTCCCACAAACTACAAATTGGTTCCACAAATTCCAGCACTTCAAAACAAAAATACAGTAATCCAGTGCAAAATAAATACAACAAGAATGAAAGAAATAGTACAACCGCAATAAAGAAGAACAGGGTACTTCACGAAGTAAAACAGCGAGGAAGATCAAGTCCGATCCGAATGAACACCGACAACCTGGAACCTAGAGGAACGGAATTTAAGAGTGTGAGATGCTAATCATCTCAGTGAGCGACCCTACTACTATACCATATAATATCACAGTAATAAGTATAAATAATAATTATTTGGAAATAATAATTTCTCTCAAAACCCTTACAATTCTCTCAGTTGGAAAGGTTCCCCTTTTAAAACATTTTCACAAAACCCTTTATTCATATTCCCCGAAAACCAAGACATCAAATAATTAAATATCGGAAGCAGTAATAATTAATTTTATTTTTCCAATACAGTTTCCAAACATTTTATTTTTAAAACACAGTTCTGAAAATCATTTGATGCACCCACTATATACCAGTGGCGCCAGAGTACCCAGCGTCCCGAGGTACTGCCAGACAGGAGGTTATAGAGAGAAACCGGCATACGGTCGCGTGGCGTCCCACTGCGCCGTTGCTAACCTGGTGTCCCGGCCAAAGGAGGGTGGCCGCCCTCTCCGATGGCATCCACAGGACACCCTCATAATATCAACCGCGCGCTACTCACACCCACCTGCGCGCTAATCACATCACCTGCGCGCTAATCACACCCACCTACGCGCTAATCACAACCGTGTGCACACTAACCATATCACATATACCATATCACATAATCAGAACACCAGTACGTGCACGGTGCATCTAAAAATCATAAAATCCATAAATTTAAATCATAAAACAAATTTCACATTTTTCATAAGCATAGCGGGCATAATCCATCCGCTTGAACCGGAAAATTCTCCACAATTTCCTTATAATCCATACCATAAATTCCATGATTTTCAAATCCACCAACTTCCAAATCCATCAATTCAAATATCCACATTTTCCCAATAGCATAAATAATTTCTCGAAATATCATAATCAAATCTCATAATATTCCATGGGCATATTTTATAAAAATTGAAATCACCAATATAACCAAATATTTTCTTTGAAATATTTGAAAATCAAATCATGCCCAATTTACCATTAAAACCACACCAATTTCAAAATCCTCAAAACCATAAAATAATTCCACACGGCATAATTTTGTAGAATTCGCATTTTCTTAAATCCAATAAATTCATAAATAATTCTACAATAAATCCAATAAATATTTGGCACATAGAAATTAAATTCCAAATATTTAATTCACACATAATATATTCATCAATTAAATTCCCCAAAATTAATTTGAAGGTGGGTCACTCACCTGGAGCACGCAATTAACCCATGATCCACTACGGGATCAATTCTACGACTCACCAGTGTTCCTAGAACAAAATTCACAGACAGTCAAATAAATTAATATTTTAATCGGGTAAATAATACCCGGTACCCGGGGGTCAAAACACAAACTTTAACCAAAATGGTCGAATGATATACCGAATCGAAGCTCGTGGAACGAGGATCACCAATCCGGTCTCCGTCGACCCCAATTCCGCCGGGGGTGGCCGGAATTTGGCCGGAAAGGTTCGGCCGGTGTTCACTTCTCCATATCTCGCAAACCGCTTCGAATTTTTGAGATTGGAGGCCATTTTTGGATTCAGAGGACCCAAAATAGGGGGATAGGAGGCTCAATTGGGAGTGGGCTGGCCGGAAAACACAAGAAAAGAGGAGAGAGAAACTTGGCCGGCCGGCGGCTTCTCCGGCCCGATCGGCGCGCGTCCGGCGGCGGCTGGCCGTGAAACTTGGCGGCCAAGCTCGCGAGGTGGCGGGCTTCCTTGGTGGCTGGCGCGTGAGGGCTATGGGTGGCCGGAATTCAAAAACACGGGAGAGAGAGGGACGGTCGGGAGAGAAGAAAGAAAAGCTGCGTGTGTGTGTGTATTTCGGGGAAGAAGAAGGAAAAAAGAAAAAAAAAGAAAAAGAAAAAGAAAAAGAAAGGATTGGTGTTTTCCCACGTGGGGAAAAGAAAAGAAAAAGAAAAAGAAAAAGAAAAGAAAAAGGAAAAGAAAAAGAAAAAGGAAAAAGGAAAAATAATAATAATTAAATAAAAAAAAATATTATTATTTAAAATAATAATAAAAATAATTTGATTTTTAAACATGGTTGACATGTGGCTTTTCATCATGGTGACACATGGCCACCTTCATTGAGTCACACGTGCCACATCGTTATGTGTGTAAAAATAATATTAAAATAATACGGTATTTGAAAAACTTTACAGATCCATAACTTTCAAACCACATGTCCAAATCGGACGTACCGCTAGTCTACAGACTCGTATCGATGAGCACTTCACAACCATGCATGAGTCAACGCTCAACCTTGCATGAATAAAAAGTCAACTCCGGCACCCCTTGGACAATTTGGACCGCAACTTGTTTCGTCCATAACTTTCAAACCGTAGCTCCGTTTTCGACGTGCTACCAGTCTACGAACTCATGGCATCGTGCACTTCGCCACGGTACCTTAGTCAACTCAAAATTCTCACCGAGTCAAAAAGTCAACTTTTGACCCCTTCGGTCAACGGTCAACCTCGGTCAACGTGCACGGAATCCGGTGCGATTTGGGACGGGGTGTTACATATATTGTATGGTAAGAAATAATTAAATATAACATGAATATGATATGTATATATACAGTCTAAGGGCTGCTTTTGATTGGCTTATAACAATTTGTCTGTTGCGTCGCTTCTATCTAGTCTTCCACCTCTATACTTCACTTTCTTGTTTTTCTATTTTGGGTGAATTGACTACTTCCTCTCCAGTCATTTCAATATTTCACTTTATCTGCTTCTGCATGTAGCATCATAATTGGCCACAATTGTGGGTTGCTCTATTAAAACCCCACTTTAGACTATAGCTGCATTAGAAATCTTAGTTGCTTTTCAGACCTTCTTTTTTCTTTTAAGTTTTTTCTTCTTCCTTTTTGCTAGGGTAATTTATTACTAAAAATCAGTACATGGAGATAAGAGAAAAATACTTTATGATTAATTAGAATTGAAGTTGAGAATTCCAGGGTTAGTACTTTCTAAAGGTATATATATATATATATGTATAGAGAGAGAGAGAGAGAAGATCGGTGCATAAAATTTTAGGTACATGGTTAGCTAGAAGCAAACACGCAAACACTTTATCCCCAAAAAAGAAAAAGAAAACTTAAAGAAGAAGAAGATAGAAAGATTTAGAAGTAAACACATTGCTATACAGTAAATGTTCAGTAAATGTTTTGTAGATGGCATACACAATATCCTTAGGAAGAGAGCGTATGAAATTAAGGATTGCAGATATTTATATATGTATGTATACATAGTTGACAATGTTGTTAAAGGTAGATAAAAGTTTATTAATGTTGTCAATGTACATTTGTAGGTTGTACTTTATAATGGCACCAAAGAGAAACTTGTGACGTCAACCGAAGAAGGGAGTTAAGAAGGTGGAAAGTAAGAGACGCGGTGGTAGCACAGCAGCACCCGACTCTAAGCGTCGACGAACTACTAGGCAGAAATCCAAAGCTGAGACGGAAAGCGCCAAACTTCGAGGGCACGTTCCACTTTCCTCTCCCCCATCTGATATGGTAAGTTTTATATTCATTTATGTTGTTTTGTGCGGTAAATGATAAGACATCTGTCAGTATTTATTCATGAATGTGAAAACTCAAGAAAAACTTCACCCGATGGCCATCTGTAATTGCCGATAGGCCATCGGGATTTTTTTTAGTTCATTGTAGGTTGATTACCGATGGTTACATCGGTAATTACCACTTGTGCAAAAATGTGAACCCATATGTCTTAAGATTTAGTTGGAAATTATTATTATCAAGTTAGGGTGGAAAAATAGGGTATGATTAAATCGTTGATGTCAGTTCCATTTATGTAATTCATTTTGCAGCCCATCGATGCTACAAAGGAACGGATCTTGCAGGATGCTGATATAATTAAAGTTAGGGCACATTCATTCGGGAATCCAATAGAAGCGAACAAAGTAATTACAAGTGTCCTCATAAGTGAGCAGCTGGAAAAGTATAGACAAACATGTTTTGGAAACTTACTTGACATGAAGAACCTCTGGTTCTCTGTTCAGGTAGTGCATCACCTACTTTGCAGACAAGTTGTGTCCAACAATCCAGAAGTATTGGAGTTTAACTTCGGTGGATCTGGAGTGCGGTTTACGAAGTGGGAATTCGCACTCATTAGTGGCTTAAAGTTTTGTAGGTACCCTTCGATGTATGATATGCAAATTTCCAAAGGAAATGAGCTGCGCACGAGGTTGCTAGATGACAGGACTGACTTGAAACCGCCCGAACTGGAACGACTATTCAAGGATACACTTTTTGTGGATGATTGGGATGCTGTAAGAATTGCGTTACTATATTTCTTAGTTCACGGTGTACTCAGAATGAATCCGAAGGTTCAAATAAATAAAAAATTCATTGATTTGGTTGCTGATATCGAGGTATTTAATTCCTACCCTTGGGGCATTCTGAGCTACAAGGAGACGATCAACTCATTTCACAATGCATTGCAGCATAGAGGACGTGCAGTAAAGAATAAATCACAGTATTATGACCTAAAAGGTTCTCCATTGGCGTTTCAGGTACGGTAATATATTTAATACATGTAGCGTTTACTTAAAAATTATATTTAATAACCTATAATTTATATTTTGTAGTTGTGGGGGTTTGAAGCAATCCCTGATTTTGGTAACCAATTTGCCGACCGGTTGGAAACCCATTGTCCGAGGATCCTTGGATGGCATACTCCAAGGCAACCGAACCATTTTGCTGTCCATAATTGGTTCACCTCAAATAGCAATGTAAGGCAAATTTTTTTTAGACTACATAGTACGACTACATTCAAGTTACATTACCATAGTCAGTTTCCAAATTTACTTTTTTTTCCTTTCTTCATTTCATGTAGTATGTTGTGCACTGGAGGTTAGATGCTACTGATGAGGAGAAGATTATGGATTACTGGAGAACAATAGCAGTTAACATACATGAAGTTCGCTACACGTCACCTCCACATCTAGCACCAATAGTTGGCGCTAAAGATGTCGGCGCTAAAGATGTCAGCGCTAAAGATGTTGGCGCTAAAGATGCGTCCAAAGCTGAGGAGCATTCTAGTGGCCCTCCAGATGCTAATTTCAGGGTATGCAATTGTTACTTGCACGCAAATTTGTATTTCATATGTTGTACTAATATATGTTGACTTATGTTTTGGATATTCATATTGATTAGCTTGCTTGCTTGGAGGCAAAATTTGATGAATTAAATAAAGAGATGGCAGCGTTAAGGAAGATGCTTAGTTCTGTTATTGACCAACAAAAGCATCAGGTATCATTTAGACAACTTAGTATACTTTACTTTAGTGCTTCAGCATTATTAAATTATATATTGTAATTCAGCAATTATTTGTTGTTAGAGTCTGGGAACTGCAAAATAACCATTGTGTTTTGCAGGCCGAACATCATATGCACAGCCATTCACCATCATCTTCGGTTCGACCATCATCACCTATGGCATCGTCTTTTGGAGAGCAAGCCTAAGAATTTGATGCACCCATAGACGGTTCCAATGGTAGGAAGGAGGATGATGATTGTACTACACCATTTGAGCCTATTGTACCTGGAGGACCCTATGTGGGGGATTCCTGGGCTTTGGTGCCATATCGGCGTTTGCATTTCGGGTGGGATATCGGTGCTTCAGCTGATAGTCCACATCATGACCAATCAGCTGAGATTGAGGTGGAAGATCGGACGCATAACGTTGGTGATACAAGCCAATTCGGTAGAGTTTACCACCAGTCATATCACGTCATCTCTCCTTACACCGACCCATGTAAAAAGAAGGTCAAATTTAATCTTAATCGACATATTGATGCATCGAAGGAGAGGGCGTTCGATGAGTGGTATAGGGTGGCACCGAAGGAAGCAACCATGTGTACATCTTATATGACGGTGGGAAAGAAATTTTTTACTAAGCTACTAACCTCTGAAGGATGGTTGAATTCCAATGTAAGTTATATGCTTTATGTTCATGTAAAATCATTGTGTTCCTACGTTTGGAATGATGTTTTATTTATCACCTCGCACTTGTTACTTATTTCCTTTAATGTGGTTTTGCAGCATATTGACACTATTTTGTATTTCATACGAAAAAGGCGGTTTGAGAATGAGAAGATGTTCACCAACACCTGTGCCATATTAGACGTGTTATTTTGGGTAAGATAATGGGATGTTACTGCGTTGCTTAATATTATATTGATGATATTTTATATTTTATATATTTCATTATTTGGCAGTCATCCATCAAAGGGCGTTATCCCATATGGAGGGCATCTCGTAGCACATATTCATGTGACGCGACCCTTTGTAGCTATGTGCATGGGAAGTCACCCAAACCTACCGTGTCGTGGCGGATATGTGATTATGTAAGTCCCTACATATATTTAAAAAAATTCTCACTAAGTTTTCCATTTTGTGGATAATGAGGTTATGTTCTAATTTGCAGGTGTACATCCCTGTCAACAATGGAGGCGCGCATTGGTTGGCAGCATGTGTGGACTTGAAAGCCCGACATATTGATTTATATGATCCAAATATGGGAAATAAATATGTCCAGAATAAAGAGTTGAAGAATGCGGAATGCCTTACGTATATGTTGCATTACCTATTGAGGGATGGGGGATATTATGAGAAGAATCCGGACGTGCCTCCCACTTTAGATCCATTCACGATGACCATGATCAAAGATGCACCCTGCCAAGATAATGGGTATGAATGTGTTGTCATTTCAAACAACTTCTATTGCTGCTGTTTTATTATGGTTACATGTGAAAATACACGTGGTTGGTTTTCATTAATGCTAATCATTAATGCTATTCTGTAGGGGTGATTGTGGCGTCTACGCTTTGAAATTTATTGAATACAAGAGTAGTAAGGAGAATCCTTCATTTGGTCCGCAAGACATTATGTTTTTTAGAAAAAAATATGCTGTTGATTTGTACTTTAATAAACTTTCAATGTAGATCGTATGTTTAATGTTACGACACTCTATACTAATGTTATCTTAATATGCTGAACCTATCTTTAGTAATGATAACCGTTGAAAAAAAAAAGAGAAAAGAAGACCCTCGGTTGTGCTAAAAATTAAAGCAAAGATGATTACCGATGGTGCATCGATAATTCCCGATTCACCATTGGTAGTTACAAAAACGCTTTTGGTAATATGAATTAACATTTTTTTTTCTCCAAATACTCAGCTAATGGAGTGTTTCCGGCAATAACATGCAAATTAGACATTCATCAATGCCCCCAAATGTTCCAAAAACGTTCTCCAATTGGCAAAAATATTTAATTACCGAAGGTTTCATCGGTAATTACCGAAACCCCTATGGTAATCACATTTTACCAATTTTTTGGGCCCCACAAGTCCCATAATGTGTGTTGAATGCAAAAACATGCAAAATATGGATTCTAAAATTATCCTAAGGAGAGAAAATCCCAAAATTGCTTAAAAATTTCTCAAATTCGCCAAAAAAATACGATGACTGTACACTTTCGGTAATTCCCGATGAAACCGTTGGTAACCAACTCATACCCTCTGGAAAAATTATCAAAGGTTTCGTCGGTAATTACCAAACCCTTCTGGTAATCACATTTTACCAATTTTTTGGACCCCACAAGTCCCATAATGTGTGTTGAATGCAAAACATGCAAAATATGAATTCTAAAATTATCCTAAGGAGAGAAAATCCCAAAATTGCTTAAAAATTTCTCAAATTGGCCAAAAACATACGATGACTATATACTTTCGGTAATTTCCGATAAAACCGTCGGTAACCAACACATACCCTCTCGAAAAATTACTGAAGGTTTCGTCGGTAATTACCGAAACCCCTATGGCAATCACATTTTACCAATATTTTGGGCCCCACAAGTCCCATAATGTGTGTTGAATGCAAAATATGGATTCTAAAATTATCCTAAGGAGAGAAAATCCCAAAATTGCTTAAAAATTTCTCAAATTGGCCAAAAAAATACGATGACTATACATTTTCGGTAATTCCCAATAAAACCGTCGGTAACCAACACATACCCTTAGGAAAAATTACCGAAGGTTTCGTCGGTAATTACCGAAACCCCTATGGCAATCACCTTTTACCAATTTTTTGGGCCCCACAAGTCCCATAATGTGTGTTGAATGCAAAACCATGCAAAATATGGATTCTAAAATTATCCTAAGAAGAGAAAATCCCAAAATTGCTTAAAAATTTCTCAAATTCGCCAAAAAAATACGATGACTGTATACTTTCGGTAATTCCCGATGAAACCGTTGGTAACCAACACATACCCTCTGGAAAAATTACCGAAGGTTTCATCGGTAATTACCGAAACCCCTATGGTAATCACCTTTTACCAATTTTTTGGGCCCCATAAGTCCCATAATGTGTGTTGAATGCAAAAATATGCAAAATATGGATTCTAAAATTATCCTAAGGAGAGAAAATCCCAAAATTGCTTAAACATTTCTCAAATTGGCCAAAAAAATACGATGACTGTACACTTTCGGTAATTTCCGATGAAACTGTCGGTAACCAACACATACCCTTTGGAAAAATTACCGAAGGTTTCGTCGATAATTACCGAAACCCTATGGCAATCACATTTTACGAATTTTTTAGGCCCCACAAGTCCCATAATGTGTGTTGAATGCAAAAACATGCAAAATATGGATTCTAAAATTATCCTAAGGAGAGAAAATCACAAAATGGCTTAAAAATTTCTCAAATTGGCCAAAAAAATACGATGACTGTACACTTTTGGTAATTCCCGATTAAACTGTTGATAGCCAACATGTACCCTCTGGAAAAATTACCGAAGGTCCACAGTCATCGTATTTTTTTGGAAAATTTAAGAAATTTTTAAGCAATTTTGGGATTTTCTCTCCTTAGGATAATTTTAGAATCCATATTTTGCATGTTTTTGCATTCAACACACATTATGGGACTTGTGGGGCCCAAAAAATTGGTAAAAGATGATTGCCATAGGGGTTTCGGTAATTACCGACGAAACCTTCGGTAATTTTTCCAGAGGATATGTGTTGGTTACCGACGGTTTCATCGGGAATTACTGAAAGTGTAAAGTCATCGTATTTTTTTGGAAAATTTGAGAAGTTTTTAAGCAATTTTGGGATTTTCTCTGCTTAGGATAATTTTAGAATCCATATTTTGCATGTTTTTGCATTCAACACACATTATGGGACTTGTGGGGCCTAAAAAATTGGTAAAATGTGATTGCCATAGGGTTTCGGTAATTACTGACGAAACCTTCGGTAATTTTTCCAGAGGGTATGTGTTGGTTACCGACGGTTTCATCAGGAATTACCGAAAGTGTACAGTCATCGTATTTTTTTGGCCAATTTGAGAAATTTTTAAGCAATTTTGGGATTTTCTCTCCTTAGGATAATTTTAGAATCCATGTTTTGCATGTTTTTGCATTCAACACACATTATGGGACTTGTGGGGCCCAAAAAATTGGTAAAATGTGATTGCCATAGGGGTTTCGGTAATTACCGACGAAACCTTCGGTAATATTTCCAGAGAGTATGTGTTGGTTACCGACAGTTTCATCGGGAATTACCGAAAGTGTACAGTCATCGTATTTTTTTGGCGAATTTGAGAAATTTTTAAGCAATTTTGGGATTTTCTCTCCTTAGGATAATTTTAGAATCCATATTTTGCATGCTTTTGCATTCAACATACATTGTGGGACTTGTGGGGCCCAAAAAATTGGTAAAATGTGATTGCCATAGGGGTTTCGGTAATTACCGACGAAACCTTCGGTAATTTTTCCAGAGGGTATGTGTTGGTTACCGATGGTTTCATCGGAAATTACCGAAAGTGTACAGTCATCGTATTTTTTTGGAAAATTTGAGAAATTTTTAAGTAATTTTGGGATTTTCTCTCCTTAAGATAATTTTAGAATCCATATTTTGCATGTTTTTGCATTCAACACACATTATGGGACTTGTGGGGCCCAAAAAATTGGTAAAATGTGATTACCATAGGGTTTCGGTAATTACCGACGAAACCTTCGGTAATTTTTGAATCAAAAACAAATTGAACGTTGTCATTTTTTAATTCCATTTGATCACTTACTTTGTCAGAATTTATCATTAATAATGCTGCATTTAGCATGTTATTGGTTGGAACACACATGATTGAAGTTGCCGGATGGAATTGTGGTGATTCTTTTACGACGGTGTACAAATGTCAATTAACGATGATGCATTGGTCATTACCATTGGGCAGTAATATCATCCATGCAATAGTAAGAAACATACAAACAATTGAACTAGAAACTAAACACGGAATGATATGTTATCAAAACAATACGACAGATGAATTTAACAACAAAAGAACACATAAAGCCAACGTCTATTATGCCAAAACACATGTTACGCGGTTGAGCAACTAATTGCATTCCTGACTACATTGCATACACACGCATACCGCATAACATGGCCCCATTGTCTGAATATAGCATCACGCGATTGATGGGCCTTCATTTCAGTGGTGCTGTTGGTTGGTACTGCTGTCAAGATGTACGACGGCGGAGCATAATCGGCTGCTGTGACCAACCTGTTTGCACCTCCCGCATCTATATTGATGACGCTCCTCTCCTTGAGATTGAATCCTCTTCTTTCTCGGTCTTCCTGACTGTTTGCCAATTTGAGATGAAAGTACAACCTGGTTTATGACATCATCTAGAGCATGCTACTGACATTTATCTCCAAGTGGATATATGGTTTCCGAATATGCATCACGGAGTGAGTCAACTGAGTAATGCGCCGAGCAAAGGAAATATGAAGAAATATGTCGATGCTTACATGCTACAATTGCATGGACACAAGGAAATCCATCAATGTCAAATTCTTTGCATGAGCATGTCTTATTTTCTAAGTTAACAACTCCAACGAACATGCCATGGCCAACAACTTGAACTCATATAAGTTCATTGGCATAACACGTAAGCCTCTGCCATTATTTGAGCGCTCTTGCATGCTTTTTTCCAACCAATTAGTAACAGGAGTTTGCATTGCAGCTGCGTTAGTTCGACGTTCATACCACCACCTTTGCAAGACATCATGAATGTGATCTAGTAATGACAAAACAGGTTTATCCCTAGCATCAATATGCATAGAGTTCATGCTCTCTGCAATGTTAGTTGTCATTATGTTGTATCTATTGCCCGGAAAATGTGATCTAGCCCATTTTGAAGGACTTGCATCCTTGAGATATTGTACAGCTTCAATACTAACCCCTTCTTAAAGCTGCATGGCCTTATCAAAATCCTCAACAATATATGCTCTAGCTGCATCATTAAAAGTTGATATAATCGCGTTGACATTACCTTTAAACTTCTTAGCACGTAAATTTCTACCAAGATGATATGTGCAGTGGCCATATTGATTATTAGGGAAAACTGTACGTATTTCTTTTGCAATGCTCTTGTGTCTATCCGATATAAAAGTTATATTCGGATCATCCCCAAATGCTTCTTTAAAGCTCCAAAAAACCATGTGTAAGCCGCATCCGTCTCCCCAGGGCCTATTCCATAAGCAAGTGGATAAATTTGATTGTTCCCATCCAAACATGATGCAATATATAACAAACCTATATATCAATTCTTCAGTGTAGTTCCATCGACAGCTACGACTCTCCACATATGCTGGAACCCTCTAATGCTAGCTCCAAGTGCCATGAAAAAATATAAAAATCTGTTTTGATCATCAGTTTCAATTCGAGTAAACGTGCTCGGATTTTTGCTCTTCAAAATGTGACTCCATAAAGGAAGTTTTGCATATGAATCTTCTAGCGTGCCCCACAAACCTGATAGTGCAACTTCCTTAGCGGCCCATGCTTTGTTGTAGCTTATGTTTACTCCGTAATTAGAGCGAATGTCATGCACGATATCTTGAGGTTTGTATTGCCTTGAAATCCCATCAAACGTTGGCTGGATGATGTCTCCGATAACTGAACTTGTTGCTTGACGATGATCCCTTTTCATGATATTTAAAGAGCAAATATGCTCATCCTTGAAGGCCCTAATCATGAAGGCCTCTGTATTATCACCATGTAGTTTGGTAGCACGCATTCGCCACATGCAATTGTCTTTTGCACATACAACCTCATATCGGACTCTATCTGACTTCTTGACCTTGAATTCAAAATTTCTCCTTAGTGCATAAAGACTAATCTTCTTCTGTAGCGCATTCTTACTCGCAAAGATTTGGTTGATTCGAATGATTTCATGGGCATTGATGGATGAGAAGCGATGGTTAACCCTAAGTTCAGCCATGGTTGCGGTAGAATCCTGTCAAATGTCCAAATGGTTTTCGTTACAAGGAGAGGCAAGCACATCATCATTCACATTATCAATTGGACTACTACCATAAGGAGACTCACCATGTCGACTATCACCAGTTGAAAGTCCCGAATGTTGGGTCCAACAAATGTCTCGTAACCCATCTTCACTACGATCAGTGTTGACCTCAATCTCAAATTGTTCATCTTGATCATAATCATGTCCACGATATTCATTCATATCATTAATGTCGAAGTGTTCATTATCATGATCATGTTCCACAGGTTGCACATTATTTTCACAAATTTGATTTTCAGAGAATCCAGGTTGAGTTTTCGGCATATGAAGTTCGGTCGCTGGGGATTGCATGTCGGCATCAGAGGTACAAGTAGCTGTCTCGGGAACTGCAGATAGTGGGGTAGTAGTCATAAATCCTGAACTTGTAGGTATCCTATTCACAACACATCCAGCAGTATTAATACTCTTTGGAACCCTGGATAACACATCAACAATAAGTGGAGATCTGTCTTGAGGTCTGTGTGAACTATACTCTTCTATAAAACTTTGTAGGTCTTCATCATTTTCCACAACGTACGGCTCGCATGACAAACACACATGGTATATGAACTTGAAGATTAATTGATGTTGTGTAGAATCTAAGTTGAGAGCGTTGTAGACAACATCTTCAAGTTTGGCCAACATACAATTCCTTTTGATACGTATAATCTTCGTTCTTTGAAGTTGGTATCTCCAGGTACCTTCAGAACATACACTCCATGTTCCATCGTAGAACAGTAAAACTGAAATTTGTGACATTGAGCACAAAGGGTTTACCAATTCAAAACATACTAAGTATCTACTTCTACAATCGTAGAATCTTTGCTGAAAGGTTTAACCATAATCCTGAAGCAAAAGTAATGAAAAAATACAAATACATTTTCAATAAATGAGTACAGAAAATAAGCCAAACAATTATGTTATTAACGCCTAGTGGAATAGCATTTTAAATACAAATACAAATGCATTTTCAGTAAATGAGTAAAGATAAAATACAAATGCATTTTATGTAAATGAGTACAAATGCTATTTAAATGTTGCATATTAACACCTAGTAGAATAGCTACTCTTGACAGACATAGTGGATCAAGTAGATTAAGATGTCAAATCTGTGGCACATGTGCTAAATCATAACATAACGTTAGCTTGAATGGATGCAATGTTGACAATGTGGTGTTCTATGGATTATTTTGTTAAACATCATAAATATAGTTACATTTAGCATGTCATTCATTTACAATAACATTAGAGAAGTGGACAAATTCGATTGTCCACTCGGTTTGCTTTTAGAAAATGGAAAAATTAACTATTCCGATGGAACCGCCGTTAAATTTTCCAACAAGCAAGTGTTTCATAATTACTGATGGACCGTATGTAACAAACAAAGGTTGTAATTTTCAAATGGAAATTTTCGAATCATTTATGGATTGTTTTACATAAAATAGCACCAACATAGAACTTGCACTTATATATCATGTCAAAACGTGACAAACAATAAATCCAATATAAGGGAAAAATGTATACATATCTGTACACATATTTATATTTATAATACACCCTGTGAAAGCTGATAGAAGGTACTAGCTGCTGGATAGAGAAGACAAACGAGTTTTCATATTTGGTCAATGTTTTCCCTTTCTGACCATGTAAAGGTTATTTTTTTAATACAATATTGACTAATTAAATTCTTATTCTTAGGCTAATATATATATATATATTTATTAATTAAATCGATCCATTGAAAGGTCTAATGTTCTAAATTTGACCTGGATATCATCTTTCTGTGAATTCAAACAAAACATTTTTTATTCATTTTTATAATATTATATTTAATTTTTTGTTTATAGTTTATAATGCGTTCTTTGTTCGTACCAATTCATACTTTTTCCTCACTACTAGTATTGTGCTAAGGCTAAGTCATTATTTGATTTTGACTTTATCTATCAACTATACATAAAGTATATTTTAGGAAAAATTTTTCGTAAAATCAATTAACAAAATTAATATGAAGTATATTGTATTTATTTTTTGGCTTAGTTATTAAGCCATTTATGTTTACTATTGGGAGTTCATGATTTCAAAACATTAAGATGGAAAAAAATTATTATAAATGATAAAAAAAATTATGTAAAGAAGTATCATAAAGCCAAATTATGTATATATATATATATATGTATATATATCCACATACCAAGTAATCTTTAACTTCGATCTGCAGAAACGTACAATTTAATTACATCCTTTTGAAGTGTATGGGCTCCACAATGAAGATTTTCAGTCTTGTTGTTACCACAAAAGGTTGGGGGTATGCAGGGAGAGTGAACTGAACTGAAGAGATTTTGGGATTTTCTGCAATGTTCGTCAATGCAAAGAAAGGCTGAAAGGTACATAACCAACAAAAGAGAAAGAGAGAGGAAGACACACAGTATTCATTTAATGTGGTAGCAGGGAGAGTAAGAGAGAAGGATAGAAGTTAATGAGGGTAGATGAGAAATGAGAGATGGTCAAAAAATTTGTTTTAATATTTTCAACTGTATTCAAGACAGTCAATGAGAAATGAGGGTAGAGGAGAAATGGGAAACTGTTACATTTATTTTACACTTTCATATCCATTTATTTAAATAGTTTCCACAAGTGCACAATTAATTCCCTCCTAACAAGTCTCATTTGGACATACTACCATGGAGCCGTTCATGTAAAAGTGATTGGAAGAAGCTTGCAAGCTGGGAATCACATTTTACAATCTAAAACTAACTACATTTCAATGCATACCATTCAAACAAGTTCTAATGGTCAGAAACTAGAGAGCCAATATTTGAGAACTCAATTACCATCCATTTAAATTATCGTCCTTCTTATTTATTGCTTTTCCACATATCAAATAATATGGAGAATTTAATAATGAAATTGGATCCTTACACATCATATTGACATGAGAATCATGTACAAAAACTAAAAACAAAATCTGAATTAGCAAGAGGAAATTGGACAAGTGTTTTATGAATAAAAACTAGAGAATATTACAGCTCCTAGAGAATATTACAGCTCTTACAAAAGCCTCTGTTGGTATCAATCCCGAATTGACCCAATGTTCCCCATCAATGTCAAAATCTCAAACACCAACTGGCACCACAATTGGTATAATGCCAAACTTTAGTGACAGCATTAAAAGCATACGGGGTACCTCCACTAAAACGGAGACAGATTTGATACCTGGATGAAATCAAACGAAATATCTGCAGTTAGTTACAATATTTAGCATACAAGTTTCAAAGAAAATAATTATTGTAAATAATTAAGGAAAATTACAAAAGCATTTTGTTTTAAATCTCAACCTAAAAAAATGACTAACTTTTTATAATACTTGACAAAAAAGCATCTCTGATTTAATAAAATAAAGGATTCCCTCAAAAAAATTTTAAATAAATATAATGAGAACTGAAGACCTTAGCTGTCCTCATATGCGATAAATGCTATATGCAAACTGTGAAGAGTAGAATTATTGGTCTAGACATCAACAAAGGAAGAAAAATATCACAAAGCGAGTCATTATCAAACTGTCTTGTAAGTAGTAAGTATGCAAGTGGATATGCTGTCCCGAAGATTGAATTGGATAATCAAAATAATTAAGTCTTCCATCTAAATATCCTATTTCCATTCACTGACTTCATATCAGAAATTCTAAGGAAATTTCAGAAATCATGAAAGTAACAAAGTATCTAAAATGTCTATAAAACAGATGAAATTAGAAATGGAAAGGCTTGAAATTGTCACAGCAATTAAACATCAGCCACGGTAGTCAAGGATCACCTGCTGACAACACGATTAACTGTTGGTTGAACAAATATATGAACCCTGCAGAAAACAAGTAGTTGTCAATAAGCAAAAAATACTATCTAGTTTACATGAAAAGAATCATGAAAAGGAAACTCCATATGAATGATAAACTTTCTAAGTACCATTTTCCAGGGAATCATGTAAAAGGAAACTCCATATGAATGATAAACTTTCTATGTACTTTCATGATTTTCTTCATTTGGAAAATTCTCCTTCCCTATATTAGACTTCTTATCTGCAGAAACCTATATGAACAACATAAAATAAAAGTGAAAAATATAATGAGCACTGGGTAATAAAAACCACCATAGCTGAATATATTACCCTCGGTAGAAATGGAGGTTTCTGTTAACGTATAGAATGTGCAACCATGGAGTTTAAACAGTAAATTTCCCTTATGATTCTCATGTTGATAATGAAGTAAATGCAATAACTGACAGTTTGCATTAAACATTAAGGAAAACAAGAATTGTACATGACAACAATAACTGATAACAACGAAAGCAGTTATATTTAATCACCAACAGCAATTATAGTAATAAAATAACTATAACTACAATTATATTAAAACACAAATAAGCGTGCAGACAATTAAATTTAATAAATAAGCAGCATTCAATAATGGAAAACACACAAGACCCAAAAAAATAATAATAATATAAAACACACAATTACCATCTTTAGAATAACCTCCACAGCACCTTTGCCATCACCAAGAGCTCCATCTATTTCATCAATCACCTAGAGAAAAAGTAGTAACTTGTTTCTTCTGCATACATTCTAGAATAAGAAGGGTAACCATAAAAAATAATACCAACCAAGCACTTTGGCCTCGAGTCAACAGTGACAGAGTTCATCTGCACTACATCAAGAAACTAAAATGTTGTATAAAGTAACCTATAACACAAAGCAATACATTGTAATAGCTAGGGAAAAAAAAAAGAAAAAAAAAACACAAAGTAACTTTATACAAAATTTCCAATCTTGAAAGAATCTAATAGTCAGCAGATAAGAATTAATGCAGATCCATGTGAAAAAAAACAAAAACGAAAAAAAAAGAAAAGAAGAAGCATATATATACAAATACAGACCTCAGGGACCAAACCCATGGATTTCATTTGGTAAGAAAAGTAGAAAGTGTCCTGCAAGCAAGAGCTTTTCATGGTTCCAACGATGACAGAATGGAATGTATCCCTAGTTGGCTGTACTCCATCCAGCATCATATCATCATACACATCTCTCAGCAAGAAATGCCTACCACCACCGTTATTAAAAAAAAAATTAAAAAAAAAGAATACAACTTTCACAATTTCTCCCAAAAAAAAAAAAAATCCCAAAACCACAAAAAGAAAATCAAAATTAGAATCTACCTTCTCTGCGCGGTGAGAGAACCGATAACAATGTTACACTCAGAGACATTGCTTGCGTAGTTCCTCCGTCCCACCTCTCGCAGCAGTGAATTACGCTGCCCTGAATTATAACAATCTAAAATATATTATTTACTTAAAAAAAAAAAACTATTTCATTATTAGCGAAACGAGTAAGAAAATGTCTGGGGAAAAGCTTAAGAATTTGAAAATGGAGAGGAGAAGATTACCAGTGATTGATCGAATGAGCCTCATGCTTTCCTACTTCGCTGTTGCCTACCTGTTGCTTCTGCTTCTGCTCCTAGGGCTCTCTAAAACCCTGCAGTTTTCTCTCTAAGTCGCCTCTTCACCATCTCCTTCAAAACGCACAGTCTCCAAGCTTACAATCCGACCGATGCGAAAGGAAACAGAGGGCTCCTAATGGTCTGGATATTGATTATAAGGAGGAGAAAAGTTGGATGAAGAAAGGAAAGAAAAAAACATAGAAAAAAAAAACATAAGGGTATTTGGGGATTATAAAAAATTGAAGGGGTAGAACAAAAAAAATATCAAGTGAGGGGGCAAAAATCATTAACCTCGTCCCTATAAGAGTATTGGGCCTAATTCCCCAGTTGTAAATTTTGTTGGTCCATTCTAATTTGTAAAATTTATTTTGCATTTTTGAGGCCCAATTTGTTAGGTCTAGCCCAATTTGTTAGATCTTTCTACGTATGCGATCCATCTGGAAAGTGTTATTGTGTTCTTGCAAGATTGTAAAGGCGACCTTCCACTAGGGGAACATTTCTTTTCTTTTTTTATTTTATTTTATTTATTTATATATATATATATATATATATTTTTTTTTAACAGAGCCTATTGTTCCCTCTTTTTATCCTTAGGCGTCATGGGAATCCAACTTTGCAGTATGTTGCATCTCGTTTGACTATGTAATTATTCTTCCATTTTGTTATTTTATTCTTCCATTTTGTTATTATTAACTTTAACTTTGATTTATTTTCTTAATATGTCTGAACTAAATGAATATTAATCTCCTGATTTTGCACTATTTGCGTGCTATTGGCTGTTGTGCATGGAACATCCCCTCCCCTACCCATCCACCTTTTATGTGTGTTAGCATTCACTTATATACACCTATTTTGCCTTATAGTTGTTTGAGGTCGTCGGGGTGCTCGTGCAGCTGAATATGTGGAGCAAAATCTTTTTAGTTATTTGATTTATCATCCAAAGTTTATCTCTACACCAAATCTGCTATAGGACTGTGATTTCATATCCCCATAACTTGCATTTTATAATTTTAAAAGGAAGTTCTGGTACAAAATTGCTCCATGTTTTTGCAGCCTGATGCATACAGCAACGCATACTTTGAATTTCTGAAATCAGAAAACAATCAGAACAGAGATTCTGGATCAACTGCTTCAACTACCATTCTAGTCGGTGATTGTTTACTTGTTGCAAATATTGGGGGTTCTACAGCTGTTATATGGAGGGGTGGTAATGTTAAGACCATTCGTGATACATTCTGTTTTTATTTATTTATTTATTTTTTATTTTTGGTTATGTTTCTTTATTTTAGGATACAAATATCTATATGCCATTGGAACCTTTAAAAGGAATAATTACTTGAATGATGTTCACTTATTTCATGCTTTTTTGCCTATAATCCCAACTTGTGATTTCCTGCATCAATTGCTGTTTCAAGAGACCACAAGCCAGATCAAACTGATGAACGCCAACCCATTGAGGAGGCTGGAGGATTCGTGATGTGAGCCGGTAGGTTCTGCCTGGCATATTGTAAATACGTTTGTATTCCTCAAAATTGCTAGCATCATTTATGAATGGGAATGTATTTACAGAAACTTGGAGAGTCGGAGGTTCTCTTGCTGTTTTTGGCACATAATTCAGGTCTGGTTATGAATGTTGACATTTATTGCTGACATATTTGAGGTAATAATTTTCTTAGACGCATCTTTGCAAGATTTTGTATATGGAGGCTATAAGTTGCCTACTTTGTCCCTTTCAAAAGGTATGGGCATATTCATCTGCGTTTTGATTCTACAAATTTTTATTTTTTCAGAACTCTTTTCTAACTGCGTTTTCACTGAACTTCAATATTGAACGGCTTCCTATGAAGTACATTTCCGTCCCTAACGAGCTGCAGAACTTCAGCATGTTGCCACTGGGAAGCTAAGCATCAACTGAGCGAAACCCTAGCAACTTCTGGCTTATTCCAATCTGAAAATCCGATAAAGCAAAAGAATGTAGAAAAGGACAAAAACATGAAAGCCCCTGATAGGAGCACAGGTTGTAGCTTTATTTAAATTTCAGCAGTTTGGATAAAAGCAAACTTGGTAAAGATCCTATCAGGCTGATGTCTTGCTAGCACTCCGGTTCTGTCCTTACCCACAAATCTGTGAGTCACCTGTAGCTTCTACTTGAATATATTCGTTAACTTAAAGAGCTTTGGTTTTTAATTTCTGATTTTCTTTGAGCTTCTGCAACTCTTGGTTGTTGCCAATTTGTGCCTTTTTCACCTTGGAGAAGGTGATCGAACATGGTTTTAAGCTTGGAGAACTTTGATTTTGATTTCTGACTTTCCTTGAGCTTCTGCAACTCTTGTTGTTGCCGTTTTCACCTTGGAGAACTTTGATTTTAATTTTTGATTTTATTTGAGCTTCTACAACTGTTGTTTGTTGCCAATTTGTACCTTTTTCACCTCGGAGAACGTGATCAAACATGGCCTTCCTCCATCACCTAATAGAATGTTTCCTGATGGAAAGTTGTCTTAATAGTACTTTTTTGGTGAATTGTCCTAATAGCACTCCCAGCTAGTGCTAAAGATAATTTAAACCAAATATATATATATATATATATATATGTGTGTGTGTATGTCTACAGCATTAGGGTAGAAAAAAATAATAAAAAATAAAAAATAACTAGATGGGGGAATTTTATATGTAATTCCGGGTGAAAAATTTAAGAGAAGTTTATTTGAGATTAAAGATGGATAATAAAAATTGAAAGCGCATGGTTTTTGATATCTCAAAGCCATAAATCATAATTTACCAAAAAAATCCATAGGTCGTAAGCCGATTATATTTCATGGGGCCCATCAATCTGTGGTTTTGTATTGCCCAAGCTGACTAAGATTCTAGGCGGTACAAGGTTACTTGCGCTTGATGCTCGTTACTCTATATATACATGATGCGTAGGCTGAAAACGTTATTTACTTTTACCCACATCTCGCTCTTACAGCCTAGTGGTCAAACAACCTGAAAAGCTATTCTGGGTCCTAGGTTCGAATGTGGGCATTCACTGCACACATTTATTTTTCCTTTTATTTGGAGTTTTCTCTATGGAGCATAGAGACATTCGCTTGCTCTCCTCGCACTCTTCTCCATGGAATAATCTGCCAAAGGAACTCTTGGCGATGATCTTGAAAAGACTTGCTTTTGTTGATATAGTTTCAGTGAAATCCATTTGTTCTAATTGGAATATAGCTGTGCGATCATATATTTACACCCCATCTCCCCAAACTCCATGCCTAATGTTTCATAAAGGTTGGTCAACCAAAGATTTTGAGAGCCCCACCTTCTTCACCCTTGCAGAGAATAAGTTTTACCATATCACCAACGGCCATCCATACAACTACTATCGTTATGAGGTTGTGGGATTGTTGTATGGATGGTTGGTGATTTTCACCGTACCAGGATACCCATATATTATCAATCCATTTACATCATCATGTATAATCCAACTTCCGAAGCTAATCAAGTCCGAGGACAAAAAGAAGCGACAGCTTCTTTCAATTTCTAAAGCCATAATTCCATCTTATTTCTATAGTAGCAGCTTCTGGGTTGCAGTGATATATGGTCCACATCGGAAACGTCTTGGATTCTTAAAGCATTCACACAAAACATGGACTCACTTAGGTGGTGCATCTGAAGTCTACATCGACATAATATTCTACAATGGTATGCTTTATGCATTACGCAATGGAGGGGCAATTGAAGTTTGGGATTTTCTTAGTCCTTCTCCCAAGAAAGTTATGGATCTTGAAGTTGCTTTAGCTCTACCTCAATTGGTTACATATACAAAAGCTTTTTTGGTGGAATCGATGGGAAAGCTTTTGTTTGTTTTACGATTGACAGGAGGTGAATCACCAAATTTAATTGATCAATTTTTTGTCTATCAGCTGGATTGTGGTGGAGAAAGATGGATAACTGTGGAAACTTTATCCAATCAAGCTTTTTTTGCGAGTAAACACCAATGTGTTTCAATATATGCTCAGGACTTACCACAAGTGGAGGAAAATTCCATTTACTTTTTGACCACGGATTACACTACTTTTGGAATTTGCAACTTAAAAGAAAGAAGGATGATCAACAACACTTGTGCCATCAACAACCGTGAGAAGCCTACTAGAGCACCGTTTTGGTTTATCCCTAATCCACATTGGATGGCAAACAATGTAGGTCAGCTTCCTATTAGGTAATTTCATCTCAATCTCAAATAAAATTATATTGTTCTGTTTTATTTTTTACTTAAGTAGGGTGATTATATGAAAATAATAGTTCTAATAAACTTGATTATTAGCTTTCACAGAGAACATTACCTTTGGATACGAGCCAACTATATATGTTGATGAAATAATTACGTAAAGCTTGTTCAACAAGGTGAAAGAGAGTGTGTATCTGAGACTAAGACAAAACAATTTGTCTCATAAAAAGTGTGTTGCAAATAATGTATAAATATATGTGTATATATATGTGGAATAACAATTAAACAAATACAGGAAATAAATAAAACAAATTATTAAGAACCTGTATCTCCTTTAGTTTAGTAATTTGCTGGTTGGACAAATTATCCAAAGCCTGTGTGGTACTACAGTGTCCTTAAAACTATTTCTGTCCTACCGGTACAGGCGTTTTCCAACGGTCGTCTCCCATGATACAACGAATTCTCGAAGCTTTCCTTCGAACTACCTGTGAACTTGATCTTTACCACAGTACTCTACTATGCAATTTTTAAAATTGACTACTTGGACTATGCAAGACTCTAGTGGTAAAGCTCTACAGTTGGAACTTGCATAGGATAGGTAGATGTTACTTTTTGAACTTTTCCTTGTGAGACTATATCTTCTTTACTAACTAATGGTAGATGCGATATCTTTGAACAATTTCTTCGTTTGTGTAAATGAGAATATAGTTCACACATATTCCTTCCTGGTACACTTCAATTCTCATTGTTATGTTCATTTTGGCCTTGAACACCTGCCTGATTCTGCGAGAGTTTCTAAAGAATTGCGCCCTCAACAATTCTCCTTTGAAGCTATCACTTTTCTCTCTTACATAGGTGATTCATTTTTCCAATGTAATCAGCATCACTGTGCAAGGATTACTATACACACACTTATAGGAATCATTAAAAGCATACTTTATGCTTAACCTCTTTCTATCATTGTTTCATCACAGGAATGGACAGAGAATTAACCCCCACAGTGAACCATACCAGTCTTTATGCTTAACCTCTTTCTATCGTTGTCCTATTGAACCTAGATCTTAGGATCTCCAGTAAACTAGGTTGGGTTTCCATCGTATCACCTTTACTCACGGGCTTCAATCCTATTTCCCTCGATGATTTCTCAACTAATTCTTTATTTAACTCTTCGGTTAGCGGATCCGAAACATTATCTTTCGACTTTATATAGTCTATCGAGATAACTCCAGTTGAGATTAGTTGTCTAATAGAATTGTGTCTACGACGAATATGTCTAGACTTTTCATTATATATCACATTCTGTGCCCTGCCAATCGCAGATTGACTATCGCCATGTATACTTATTGCTGGCACAGGTTTAGGCCACCTTGGAATGTCCTCCAAAAATTGGCATAGCCATTCAGCCTCTTCATTACATTTATCTAATGCGATGAACTCAGATTCCATCGTGGATCGAGCTATTACTATTTGTTTCGAGGACTTTCACGTCACAGTTGTACCCGCTAATGAAAATACATAGCCACTAGTAGATTTTGAATCCTTGATATCCGATGTCCAGTTAGCATCACTGTATCCTTCTAATACAGTTGGATATCTTGTATAGTGCAGTCCATATTCACGAGTATATCGTAAGTATCTTAATACGCTAACAATTCATTTCCAATGATCATCATTCGGATTACTCGTGTATTTACTTAGTCTACTTATAGCGTAGGCTAAGTCTGGTCTTGTACAATTTATTAAGTACATCAAACTTACAATTACTGTAACACCCCGTCCCGAACCATGTCGGAATTTTTGCACGTTTACCGAAGTTGACCGTTGACCGTTGACCGAAGGGGGTCAAAAGTTGACTTTTTGACCGGGTTGGAATTCTAGGTTGACTGAGGTACTGTTACGAAGTACACGTTGGCACGAGTTCGTAGACTGGTAGCACGTTGAAAACGGAGCTACGGTTTGAAAGTTTTGAGCAAAACAAGTTGAGGTCCAAACTGTCCAAGGGATGCCGGAATTGACTTTTTATTCATGCAAGGTTGAGCTTTGACTCATGCATGGTTGTGAAGTGCTCGTCGATACGAGTCCGTAGACTAGCGGCACGTCCGATTTGGACATGTGGTTTGAAAGTTATGGACCTGTAAAGTTTTTCAAATACTGTATTATTTTAATATTATTTTTACACGCATAACGAGGTGCCACGTGTGACTCAATGAAGGTGGCCATGTGTCACCATGGTGAAATGCCACATGTCAACCATGTGAAAAAAAAAATCAAATTATATTATTATTTTTGAATAATAATATTATTATTAATATTATTTAATTATTTCTTTTTCTTTTCCTTTTTCTTTTTCTTTTTCTTTTTCTTTTTCTTTTCTTTTCCCCACGTGGGAAAACACCAATCCTTTCTTTTTCTTTTTCTTTTTCTTTTTTTTCTTTTTTCCTTCTTCTTCCCCGAAATACACACACACACGCAGCTTTTCTTTCTTCTCTCCCGACCGTCCCTCTCTCTCCTGTGTTTCAAATTCCGGCCACCCATAGCCCTCACGCACCAGCCACCAAGGAAGCCTGCCACCTCGCGAGCTCGGCCGCCAAGTTTCACGGCCAGCCACCTCCGGACGCGCGCCGATCGGGCCGGAGAAGCCGCCGGCCGGCCAAGTTTCTCTCTCCTCTTTTCTTGTGTTTTCCGGCCAGCCCACTCCCAATTGAGCCTCCTATCCCCCTATTTTGGGTCCTCTGAATCCAAAAATGGCCTCCAATCCCAAAAATTCGAAGCGGTTTGCGAGATATGGAGAAGTGAACATCGACCGAACCTTTCCGGCCAAATTCCGGCCACCTCCGGTGGAATTGGGGTCGACGGAGACCGGATTGGTGATCCTCGTCCCACAAGCTTCGATTCGGTATATCATTCGCCTATTTTGGTTAACGTTTGCGTTTAAGCCCCCGGGTACCGGTATTATTTACCCGAATAAAATATTATTTTATTTGACTGTCTGTGAATTTTGTTCTAGGAGCACCGGTGAGTCGTAGAATTGATCCCGTGGTGGATCTTGGATTAATTGCGTGTTCCAGGTGAGTGACCCACCTTTAAAAATATTTTTGGGATAATTAATTGTATTTATGTGGTATTAATTTGATATTTGTAATTTCTGCTTATGTGGTGTACTTTAAATATAATCGGAAAAAAAATATTATTTTATATATATTTACCCATTGGTAATAAATGGAAATTTTGGGATCATTAAGAAATTCCCGATTATTATTTTATTGTGGTTTAATTTATTACTATGCATGAGCGAAGTGGATTTCAGTATTAATTGTACATGATTTTAAGTAATAATTTCCGGGCATAATTGGGTTAAATATTTTACGAAAATATTTGGTTTAATTTTATAAATTATGCCCGCGGTATTTCAATTGTTGAATCTCGTATTACGAGAAAAGGTATGGTTTTATCTGTTATCGATGTTTTCGTACCGGGTTGTTGAATAAAAATATGTGGGATGGTGTTTTGTGAAAATTTGGTATACTTCCCACGGTAATTTTGTAAAACGGTACGGTTGGTTATTATTGTTATTTTTAGACGCACTCATACAGTATTGGTGTTCTGGTGTATGGTGTATGGACACGTGGTAGTGCGCGGTTATTATCTGGTTTAGCGCACGGTTATTACTTCACCCGTGAGTTGCCATTGGACCGTGGGCAGGCAAGGTTATTGTTGTGCACAGCCGCCCCCCCTCCTTGGCCGGGTGATGGTTTTTAGCAGTCGGTACTGTCGGGACGCCGAAGTGACCACTGCAGGTTTCTCTCTTTAACCTCCCGCCAGTCGGTGCTCGGGACGCTGGGTATCGGAGGGCATCACCGGTATATGGTGTGGTGCGTCAGGTGTAATTGTCGGTGTAAATTGCAATTAAAGTTTAAAACCCCAAAGGTGTTCAAAAAATTATTTATTATAATTTATTGCAGTTATTTATATTTGGGGTATTTATGTATTTATTTGTTTATTTGTTGTTTATTAATTTGTTTGGTTCCTTGGTTTTTGGGAAGTACGTACAAGGGTTTTGTGAAAATGTTTTAAAAGGGGAACATTTCAAACAGAGTGAATAGTGAGGGTTTTGAGAGAAATTATTACTTCAAATATTTATTTATTTATTTATTAATTGTTCGGTATTGATTTATTAAATTCCTTTATTTTTATATTATTAATATTAAAGGTGTATAGTAGTTAGGGTTACTCACTGAGATGATTAGCATCTCACACTCTTAAATTCCGTTCCCCTAGGTCCATGTTGGAGACGTTGATTGTCCGGGGCGAGCCCAACGTCTCAGTTCGTTGCCGAAGGTTCAAGCAGTTTTTTTTCTTCCCTTTTTCCTCTCGACCTTGTATTGCTTCTTTATCTGTCGTTTTATAAATTCCTCATGTATCTGTATAATGCTCTGTATACTGTATTGGACGTGTGGTTGTTATTTATGCACTGGGTTGCTGCTGTTGTTTTATTTTTGAAGTGCTGCAATTTGTGGAACAACTTGTAGTTTGTGGGAGGAATAAGGGGATGTTTTTAGAAGTGTGTTTTCAGTGCAGGTAAATTTGTGGTAAGTAAATCCCTTAGGGGAGGCTCTGTCGGATTTTCCGTTGGAGGGTCCGGTAGGGTTTCCCTGGGATCAGGGCTGTCTAGGGTTCCGGGGAAGGAATTCTGGACGGGTCCTGACAATTACCCTCATGTATTCCACTTGAAATACACTCTCTCCTTTATTTTTGAATAAATGTGAACTCACATCTATGGGTGTTCTAACTATATTAGTATTATTTTTACTAAACTTAGCCAATATTTTATTCACATAATGCATTTAACTAAGAATGATTTCATTCGAAGTCCTTATGATTTTTATCCCTAAAATCACATCAGTAAGCCTCATATCTTTCATATCAAATTTGGATTTCAACATTGCTTTCGTAGTTCGAACCATCTTGTCGTCACTACCTACTATGAGTATGTCATCTACATACAGATAAAGAATGACATATCCATTCTCTGTATTTTTTACATAGATATATTTGTCACACTCATTTATTTTAAATCCATCACTTAGCATGACATTATCAAATTTTTGATACTAGCTTCAGAGCTTGTTTAAGTCCATACAAGGACTTCACCAATCTACAGACTTTTTTTTCTTGTCCTGGAGCAGAAAAATCCTCTGGTTGCTCCATGTAGATCTCTTCATCCAGATCTCCATTAAGAAAAGTTGTTTTCACATCCATTTGATGTACTTCTAGATCCCACAATGCAGCGATCGCTAGTACCATTCTTATGGAATTTATCCTCGTCACTGGAGAGTAAGTGTCAAAATAATCAAGGCCTTCTTGTTGCTTGTATCCTTTAATTACAACCCTTGCCTTGTATTTGTCTATAGTTCCATCTACTTTCATCTTCCTTTTAAAAATCCATTTGTAACCTAAGGGTTTACAACCTATAGGAAGATCCACTAACTCCCAAGTGTGATTTTGTAAGATAGAATCTATCTCACTTTTCACAGTTTCTTTCCATAAATTCCATTCAGGAGAATTTATAGCCTCTTGGAAGTTTTGAGGTTCACTTTCTTGTATATATGTAAGAAAATCCAGATCGTAGGATTTTTTCGTTCTTACTCTCTTGCTACGTCTAAGCTCAACCTTAGTCTCAGTATTAGTTTCTTATTCTTGATCACTATCATGATTATCTTCATCGACAGTATCATGAGTTCATTTAGACGAACTCGATCCCTCTTCCACTTTATACGGAAAAATATGTTCGAAAAATGATGCATTTTTCGATTCCATTATCGTATTCTTAGATATATCTGGAATTTCTGACTTATACATGAGAAACTGATATGCACTACTATTTTGTGCATATCCTATAATAATGCAATCAACTGTTTTAGGACCTATCTTCACTCTCTTTGGAGGGGGTAAGACAACTTTAGCTAGACACCCCCACACTCGTAAGTAATTATAGGAAGATTGTCTTCTTTTCTGTAATTCATAGGGTATCTTACTTGATCCTTTTGGGACACCTTATTTAAAAGTTCGTTTGTCGACAAAACGACTTCCCCCCACAAGTTCTGCGGTACTCCAGAACTTAGCAGTATTGCATTCATCATTTTTTTCAAAGTTCTATTGTTTCGTTCAGCCACACCATTTGATTGTAGTGAATATAGTGGAGTAACTTCATGTATTATGCCATGTTGAGCACAATATTCTCTAAATGGAGTCACATACTCCCCACCACGATCACTTCTAATCACTTTAATTTTTCAGGTGAGTTGATTTTCAACTTCCGTTTTATAGAGAATAAATTTCTCTATAGCCTCATCCTTGCTCTTAAGCAAGTACACATAGCAATATTTCGTGCTATCATCAATAAAGGTGATAAATACTTATTACCACCTCTAGTAGGTGCTGACTATAAATCACATATATCACTATGTATTAAATCCAAAGGTTCATTATTTCTTTCAATTGTTTGATATGATAATCTCGTTAATTTTGCCTCTACACAAGTTTCACACTTATGTTTGGTATCAATATCAAACGTGGGAATATGATTCAAGTTAATTAACCTCTGGGTTTTGCTTTATCTGTGTCTGTTTCGGTATTGGAAAGGGTAAAGAAAAAAAAATGGTTTTTCTGTGGGTTTAAAATTGTTGGGCAATTGTTTATTTTGTTTTAAATCAATTTTTTTTTTCAAAATTGAATTACCCAAGAATTTCTAAATATTTTGGTACTTTTTTAGTCGACGGAACAGTAAAAATGGTAGAAAAATTTGAAACCGGATCAAAAAAACCCGTTTACCAGTGAAACGGGTCAAAAAACTCGGCTGCAGGTTAAAGACAGGTCAAAAAACAGGTTAACGGATCGAAAAAAGGGGTTTTGATAGGTTTCTAGGTCAAGCGACTTGATTTTTAAATTTTGATGGACCTGGCCAGTTCCAAAGCCCAGCCCATGGTTAGAACAGGTTATTGTTTAGCCCAAGATCAAGTCCAGTCTAGAAAAAGACCCAAATAAATTCGGCCCGATTGGACATGCCACATGTTGCTGAAAGAGAGCGCCACGTGTTGAGACGAAACAATGACACATGGCTCATCGTGGCAAAGCCACATGTCGCACAGTGGTGAAGCCACGTGTCGGTCTTCCACATCTCCAAGTATTGGCTTTTAAGGAAGCCACGTGTCGAACTTTGCTAGTGCCACATGTTAACCTGTTACAGGTGACTCGTGTCATGTCCAAGCAAGCCACGTGTCGTGCTAAGGATGATCCACGTGTCGACTTGTGGCAGGTGACACATGGCCGTCAGAGAGTGTGACATGTGGCAGTCTCCCAGGGTAACACGTGTCAATGAACAGTGCCATAAACATTACGCATGAATAGTGACATGAACAGTAATTTGTGGATGTATACAGTAATTTTTGTGGTGTATACAGAAACCCTAAAAATCACATTTTTGTGTATTTTCTTTTTGGAAATTGGTTTAAATTAGTTTGTTGAGATAGAAAATAACAACTAATTGATTTCTGTTTTTTGTGATTTTACAGAGATGGCTAGTGGAAATGTGCCTGCTGCATAAGTGCCTTATCAGACTCCTGTTTTTCAAGTGTATCCACCTGCAAGTCATGCAGAAAGACCGGAGAAGTTCAATGAGGCTAATTTCAAGAGGTGCCAACAGAAAATACTGTTCTACTTGACTACTCTGGAACTTGCAAGGTTCCTAACAGAGGACGCACCACCAAGTGATGAAGAGAGTGATAAAGAAACTCTGATGGCGGTGGATGCGTGGAAGAATTCCAATTATTTATGTCGGAATTATGTCCTGAATGGCATATCTGACGCCCTATATGGAGTGTACTGTGGCATGAAGTCGGTAAAAGAGCTGTGGGAAACTTTGGACCGGAAGTACAAGACTGTGAATGTTGTTTGAGCAGCTTTGGTACTATGTCAACTCTTAATGAGCTTAAGCTGATAGTCTGTGTTAACTGTTTGAAACTACTTTGTTCATTGAATGGTTATGTCGGCGTTAAATATCCTTTGAGTACTCTAACGGAGCGCAACGCAACCTGGATGCTCTTTAAATATAAATACTTACGAGAGGACAAGGAGAAGAAATTGTTGGAATTAGCACAATATTATAAGCATACGCTTTCGATAATATATGTCTTTTTGGAGGATGGTAGTTTAACAGATTCTTGAGGAACAATGATAATCTTTTCTATCACATGATTATGAACACAAGCTCAATGTCGGATAAAGATAATTATGTATCCGTCTATGCTCCTTGTGTGATGGTTAAAGAGCGTGTAGTTTCCAGCTGCACCCTTCGAGTATTGACGGAAATGGCTTTCATAGCATTTGTGGCCACTCTTAGTGATTATCGAAGAAGAGGTTTTTGCAAGGCATTGATTGGATATGTAGAAGTGATGCTAAGAGAATCGGGCATAAAGGTCATATTAATTTCGGCTCCAAGTTCAACAGCCGAAAGTATGTGGAGATCGTTTGACTATACTGACATGACAGTCGGAGAAAAAACAGATATGACGATCCGATATCATCTCGATGTGTTCAATGCCACTTTATTGCACAGAAAGTTGTAGTTTATTGATTACCCAAAAAGTTTGTAGTTTATTGATTATCCCAAAAAAAAAAGAAAAAAGAGTTGTAGTTTATCGATAATTACAGCCAGATGAATGTCTTCTTGCATCCTCTAGTGTGCTTTATTTATACATTTCACAGTATGATCGATTGATTTCAAGTTTCAACATACTATTTGTATTTACATTCTAGGATTTATGCTGGTTCTATCATTTGTAGACATAACCAACAACAAAAACACAAAAACACAAAAAATAAAAAATAAAAAGAAAGTAGATAGTTATATGGTTAAAGCATACAATCAACCGATTCACAATTTAATAGATCCATTATGTTTTGACCACGATAAATAAATGTCCTTCTATCATGCCCTTTATTTATTTTATTTATTCTTTTTTTCCCTGATGTAAATCATAATTGTTGTTTGCCCATCAAAATTCTTTAAAATTGTATCAAGAACTTTAATACATTAACGACAAAATACCCGAATGATAAAAAGTTACATTGAAATAATACGATTAGAATGCCCGGAAGTTTAGCAAAGCAAAGCCAGTTTCATTCTCTGCAAATACCATTAAAAAGATTCACCAGCGCTTACCATCAGCTGCATTTGAAGGATCAACACGACTGGCAGACTCAAAAGACCCTTCCTCAATCATTCCAGAAATGGATTAACCAAAAATTTATTATAATCTTATCCTATAATAATGTGTATGATTACTGTTTAGTATTGAATTATGATCAACTTCTAGATACATAGGGGCCAAGAATCGTCTTCTAGATACACAGATATATAATTATTAATTTTATTTTTTTTGTAAAATGTATAATTATTAATTAAATTGATTCTAATATAGTGTTAGTGGTGTTGGGAATAACTTGCACTAGCATAAATTAATTTAAAGGCATATTACACTACAATTGTTAATATGAGTTAGTTAGTCATCTTTTTTATATGAATATAGGATCCCAATTTGAATGCTCTATTTTGTACCACGTTTGACATAATAATTTCAACCGTTAAAAGTTATACCAAATCATTTTTTTAAATTAGAAAATACATTATAGTATTAATTTTTTTATAATATCTTATTATTAAATTTATTATAATAGGTGTCATTGGTGTTGGAAAGGACGTACAGGAAAATAAATTATTCTAACGGCACCACAATTTTTAAGTTCAAACCCGCGACTACATCCATCACGTTTACAATCATGACTATTATGCTGATCAAATTTATCAAATCCACGACTGTAACACTCATTTTCTAATATGATTTAAACTATATATTTGTAATTACCCTTCAAATCGGTTGAGAGTTTAGCTGTGATGAATTTAATAGAGCTCTTTAAGAAAGAATTACTAATGATGAATTACAAAGCTAGATGAGATAAACAACTAATATATTAAATTAGTTTGTACTGGACGTGAACTGCAATATTTTACATTTTATTTCCATTTTGCTATTTGGCTTCCCTTTTTTAATTTTACTAATAAAAGATCAATTTTCTTTTACTTTTTTTTTTTCTCCCCTAACATTGCCTCTTTTTTTTAAGATTTTATCTTTATCTAAAAATTAATTTTCTGTTAAAATATTAACTATTACTAATTATCGATTGAGTATGAAAAGCGCCAATATATTCATTCTAAACCCAGCATATAAAATTCATATGGTATGGGCTAGAAATGAAAGATTTTGAACAAGTTGTGATCATTTTGAAGAGTCAATGTTCGAAAAATTCTACACACAGTCATGTTCATATGTGAAATAATGGAAATCACATTCCATGCCAAGCATAAATCATCTACTTATTTTTTCTTTTTTTCTTTTGGTTGTGAGGATATAAACCATCCTGCTATAATATATACATATCAATAGATTAGTGGGCTTGGATGTCTATGGATTTGTGCAGATTTTACTAGACTATTCGATGAAATACATACTACTCAAACACAAACTCTTTCATTAATGTAACACATTTGCATTAGAATAAAATATTTCTACAGGTGTTAGGCTTTGATTATTCATCAAAGAAGGAGTTATATACGTTTGAGCCAATTTAAGAATTTGTGTAAACAATTTCAAAAAGTTTTTTAATTTGTGGGTTGGAGTGTAATGATATTACAGCATTATTATTTCCATGGCTTTAGTATGAAAAACAGACTACGTACTCCTAAACTTGTGGGGTTTCTAATCAGATTTCATAGTTATAGGTGGACTATAACTTACAAAGGATGATGGTACACCTGATGAGATAGCAAGAGGAATTTCTCCAATTTATTTGGTAGCGATCAATGAATTACGGTGCAGTGAATTTGCATAATATGTTATAATCATTGTTAAGCAAAAAAAATGTTATAATCATTTATTCCTGCACAAACTATCCAGTTTCTTTCTGCTGCCATTGTTTTAGCTAGATCTTGAAATTTCAGCTTTTTACACTTTTTCAATTGAAAACCAACCTTTTCTTTTGAAAATGGAAATATTTTTAGGCCCATAAATTGATACAGTATAAAAGGAAATCTTTCCGTTAACCAAGAAAGAGAAAGAATATACATATTCAAAGTGCTTTATTGAAAGCGAACCTAAAAAAATTGGCATTGTATAAAGCACTTTAAGGGGATAAAGTTTAGCGAAAACAATGCATGCGTGACAAAGTTTTTAATTTATATTATAGCACCCAGGTTACAAAAATTAATGTAGCATTAATCCTTAATTCCCTTATGAATGTGTCCTATATCGATAATTGGTGATTGATCTACTTGTTTCTAAAGCATCAATTTCGTGGTTATAAATAACGATTTTGATTTTGTCACGAACCAGTATCATAAATATGGTTTATTAATGGATCAAGTGATCAATATAATTATGTCCAAACAAAAATTTTCTCCAAATCGCATTAATATATATGTTTCTGTCTATATTCTTAAAAAAAAAAAATATATATATATATATATGTGTGCTTTTCTATGTATATGTATACTTGTTTTGTCGGTGTGTATTTGGACAACTTGTTGGCTATATTACGTGAACCTCTTAAAAGCGAATAGGTATTTTATGTAGGAATAAATAAAGGTAATAATTAATGTTAATTGTATTTTAGTATTTGCATTTTGATCACATTGCATATTAAATTTTTAAATTTAAAATGTTTCACATTAGATTTTTAATTTATAATTTATTTCATATCAGTTAAATTTTAAAATTGATTAAAAAAAACTTTAAAATTAAAAAAATAAACTAATTTTTTCATTAATCAATTAATCATATTTTGTTCTTATTTTGTTTGTAAGTTGTAAAAATTAATTAATTTTCTTAATTTTTAAATTTTTTATTAGCATTTTTAAAACCTATTTGGAAATAAGATTAATGCAAAGTAAATTGTAAATTAAAATTTAATATGGAGCATTTTAAACTTAGATGCTCAATGTACAATCTGATTAATATATATGTGAAAAATGCAATTACTCCTGCCATTTAAGCATGCATCAATATATCTGCCTTTGGATTCCTTCTGTATGGACGAGCTTATACATATTATAAACAGCGAAAAGAGAAAATCAAAGTAAAAGAAACTTTGCCCCATGATGGTAACCGAAATGACAGCATTATTAATCATAATCATGGAGGAAAGCTTTTTGAATATTTAAAGTGCCTTTGGTTTTCATTGCCGATTACTTTTGCTTCCTATCCATATTCCATTAACATAAAATATACACAAAAAAACATTCGGACTGCAGGACTGTTAGGCTTGGTTAAAACTTAATTAGATTGATATTTAAATTCCACAGAAGCCTGCAGGCTGTCCAACCAAAAACCCAAAACATAAAAGTCCAGGAAAATCATTAAACAATATGTAAGTTGAGCAAAATCAATTTCATGACAATCGATCTCTAGCAAAGTACCAAATTATATACTACTCTAAATAATTTGATTTACAGTGACTGACCTTGATGGAAATGCAATTCTTTTGTGAAAACTCTGTACTAAATATTATTCCAGTAAAGCATTTATACTCTTGCATATATAATCAAGCTTAGGAAAAAAAAAAAATCATAAATTAAGCATCATGTCCAAAATAACTTGTTGAGATTATTTTGATCATATTCATCACATATTCAGAAGCAGTAAATAACAAACACTTTTTTTTTTTTTTTTTTGGTTGTACTTTTTCCAAAACCATAATCAACAAACTTCACAACTCCATCCAACAATCCCATCTTGATTTCACTTACCCAAGAAAAAGAAAAAGAAGGAATATTTGATGTTGATTGCCAAATTGCCATGTAGGCTAGCTAGTAGTCCTGATCAACAAGTACTTCTCCACCCTTCTTCCCTTTCCCTGTCCTCCTCCGGCTGCTGCTGGTCCCACCATCATGTCGGAGATTTCCATCGTTGTAAATCAACGGCAAGTCGTTTGCATCATCAACATCATCCACGGTGGCTATTCTGATGCAAGAGCACCGCTCTAAAGATGCAAAAAAAGCGGTTGTGACACTGTTGATGAGCCACATCGCCACCCCATCAAGCTTTCCACAACCTGCAGCCGAGCCTTGGCTCGGCGAGGTTCGGACCTTGGTCTCCCCTGAATTTGATCGGAAATTGAAGAAGCTAGTGCAACTGCTAGAGGTTGTGGCAGCCATGGGTTGAAAGATCCAATAACTTGGAGTAGATATCCACACAAGGAAAGAAGGTTGAGAAAAAAAAAAAAATAATAATAATAATAATAATAGCTCAGGGGTGATAATTTCTTAAGAGACATTCTATTGAGGATGTTAATGATTATAAACTCAAATTCCATTACATACCCTTGAAACTTTTGAAATTACAAACATATCTCGGTGTTAAATTCGACATTCTAAAATTGATCCCTATAGGTGTCCTTTCTGGGTTAATTGGGCCGTCATGATTTGGACCCGAATAAGATCCAAGAGGTACCCTCAATACTCAACTCGGTAGGTTTTGTTTTTTTGTTTTTTTTTCCCTACTTTTTAAGGGGTTCTAAGCAATGGGTGTAGAGTATATCTTAGAATGGAAGATAACCTCCTCAAACTTCAAAACGAAGAACCAAATAAACAAAAAATTGAAAAAAAAAAAAAAAAAGGAAAAGGCAATAATTGAAATAATGTAAAGAATGGGACCGAAAAAAATATTAAAAAATAATGGAAGTCTCAATTAATGCGTGTATTTAATTGTCATACTTTTTTGTTTTTGGTCGTAAAAGATTAGACCATAAATTGTTGCGCGGCTGAAATGAATGAGCAGTCATATTTTGACTTAAACAAAAACAAAAGGGTCCGGCACGCATGAAATATTTCGTGTGATACTTTACATTGCACATTTCAACCACTCTACATGTATTGTCTCTGTAAGTTCATACATTTTGCCTCCCTCAAAAACCAGTGTAATTTTTTTTTTTTTTTTAAGCACGTGAACTAACAAAATGAACCAAAAAGTCAAAGCCGTTGAAATTTCTCACATCAAGTAATTTCTCATGTAATATTTGATCTAAAAATTTATTAAAAAATAAATTTGACCTGTGTGTGAAGGCATAGCGGTGTTTACTCATACTTTAGACAAGAAAAGTGCAATTATTCAACTAAGATAAAAGTCGAAGAAAACCTATGCAAAAAAATCATGATATGTTAATTTTCCACCTAAACATTTAAAAAAAAATTATATATATATATATAACGCTGGGAAAATAGAAGGGGGAAAAAATATGAACGGGGTAGGAAGGTGGGTGAATGTATTTTGGAGGGGGGGCCAAACTCGTAATTATAATAATTTGGGGAATAAGCATAGATATTAGTAGATATTACTCATAGAAGCATCGATTCACCAAAAATAAATTATTTTTGGTAAATCACCAAAAATAAAAATTAGTTATAGAAGCATCTTCAAAAAAGTTGAAGTTAAAATAATAATTGACAAAGAAGCAACGCTAATAAAAATAGGAGAGACACAAATGGCCATATAATAATAAAGATTATTGATAAGCAAGGGAAAGGACAGAGGGAAGACAATGATGAGACTCAGGAGGTGGATGTGCGTCTCATCATTTACTTCTTACCCCTACCGACCTACCCTGCCCGACCCCATCGCTCTTTCTCTCTCATCTTCACCTATTTTTTATTCAATTAAGAGTCTTAATGATAAGATTAGGAAAGTATCACCTTAAGATTTTGGAGTATTAATTTTTTTGACAATTGCATGTAAGCTTTGATGTTTCTTTCAAAATCATAAGATAAAAACCTACCTTCCAAGTCCATTTGCTTCTGAAGTTGCGAGGTACCTATCACTGTGTAGGTGAGCGTGTCACTCCAAATAAAGCTTCTAGTAACAAATATGTTTTTGCAGCTGGGAGAGATACAAAATATTCGTTGTCATGGGTTTCAGAACGTGACGAGAAGAATGGGAACTAATTAAATCATCATAATATCTTTATCACTATTTTTAGTATCCATGTCCCATTTAATTGTTGAATATTGACCGACTTATATTAGTGAAGAATGGACAGACTTTGGCATATAAATGTTGACGGAGGAATGATGGGCATTGATGACTTATAATAGTTCCATTCTCTGGTGCCCATTTCAATTATTTGATTTGCTTTATGTTCTCAAAGAAATAATAGAGTTTAGGAGCAGAGCAAGCCCATGCTTGTGTCAACACGAGTTATATAGATACAACACCATCTAGTATCTAACAATTGGCCTCTTCAAGTTCGAGGGGCAATTTCAATTTTATGCTATGAGGAAACCACATGGTCGACTTGCGGACCTAATCGGATGGAAATGGGCTTCTCCTGAAAAGAAAATCACATTTCTAAGTCCTAGGTTAGAAAATCCACATTGCATGTTCGCCTATTATTTTTAAATCCTATAAGACTAAGTAACTTGTTTGATATGTGTGAAATATGATATTGTGCCATTATAAGCGATATTGCGACAAATTAACTACCGACTCTATTAATAAAGTCCATTCTTGTTTCGCTAATCCTTATATACGAGACTACAACGTACCCGCATATCTGTTATTGGGAAGTTTAGTAATAACTTTATGCTCCACCTTAATTAATTTACTTATTTTATTCTGCTTACATGCAAATAGAAGCACCTTATCTACATCTATTATCTCTCATCCATACCCGTAAATTTTGAAGATAAATTGAAGTATTGGAAAGGGAATAAAAGCGAATATAAATGCTTAAAAGAACAACATCCTTGTTGTTAAGCTTTTGATAAGCTATAAATTCTAAATTTGTATGAAAGCCTTAAATTGTAGTGTTAAATAGACAATGACCTTATATGGCAATTTACATTATGTGCTACATATATGTTCCATCTCGTTGTTCAATTAAACCTATCATAGAAATGGGAATAATTAGAAAAACATTTCAAAGAAGCTAATGCAAATTATCAACTGATATAGTATTTATTATTTGTTTTTGAAAAATTGAATTACAAATACTAATTTCCAATAAATGATAAATTAATCTGATGTGTACATCAAAGGCCAATCACGTGTAAGTAGAAATTTGAGAAAAAGATCATGGGGGACATAGATAATTAACGGTTAATTAGCTGCCTATAATTCACAAATAAATCGGCACAAAGCAAGATAAAGAGGACACTTGGTGGGTTCTAAATATGAAACAAAGTTGTGTTGTCGACCTCACTTAATCAAGCCATTGTCGTTCTATAAATTGTCTCTGTTATCGCCCATATAACGACCCTCATTTGTTGAAGCTTTTGAACAGAAAAACAATGGCTAAGCTAATCGCCATCTTCACTTTAGTCCTTGTCGTCCTTAGCTTTGCGCTGAGCTATGCCGCTGATCCTGCCTCAGCTGGAAATACCCTCAGAACTGCTCCAGCTGGGAATACCCTCAAATCTACCCCAGCCCCTCGTCCACCCACCAAAATTGATCCCAAGGTTCGTAACTCTTTTTAATTAAGTCCTTTTATTGATTCATATTATATATATATATATCAATTCTCAGGTCATTAGCGTCGGAAAAATCATAAGGACCTCTTTTTTTAAGTTTATAAGAATCTAGTTTTGATGTTTTGGTTCTTATTCCATATGAATTTTTATAGGTTTTTGAGGGAACCAAGGTGCTGGAGATGGAAGATGAGAATTGTGAAAGGATATTTGGGAAGGAGGATTGTTTGCTGAGAAGGACCAAGGCAGCTGAATTGCAAAATAATCCATGAAGTTTTTATCGGCAAACGTATCATTCGGTGAAAGGCCATGAAAAATGCATGCACCAAAATAAATTAAACAGTTATATATATTTTAATCGGATCGGCTCGATTGGTAGAGAAGTAATTCTTTAAAAGCTTCCTTGGCTTCTATTATAGTTTGTTAGGAATTTGAATGTCGTTGAAGAAATAATCACAGTTATTATTTTCTCCTTTACGCCTTTTTTTAATTTATTTTTATTTTTGGTTTTGTTTCTTTTTTTGTGTTTTTGTGCCCACCAAGCAAAGCGTTTTTGATAATGAAAATTCGAATTATTACCAAGCCTTCAGCTCTACTTTGTTTTATCTACATAAAGCAGACGGAGTCTCACATAAATAATAAGAAAGCATCAATCGTTAAAAGGCAATTAATTCTTCCATTGACATTCAAAAGGAAGTTGCCAAAGCTTAATTGCGAACTTTAAAATAACGGTAAAATACGTTTATGTCCGTGCATCTATGAAAGGCAGTAAAGAAATTTCCACACAAAAAATTTGATAAAGACAATAACAGGCATGGTAGCCTAGTAGTAAGCATTATGTTTTTAATTTCCATTTTCAGTTTCTTCTTATAGTTTTTCTTTTAGTTGTTTAGAATTGGCAGTTTACAAAGAAACACAGCATGAAACAATCACAAACCGTTTATAAAATCATTCTATTCTATAAGAGGGAAAAATTACGAGAAGGGACATACATGGCAAACCTTCCCAAATCTGAATGAGCAAAATCTTCCTCGGTATCAAAACAGGGGCTTCCTTCCATTGAATCAAGCAGGCAAGACAACTCTGGCACCACCCAAGACATGCAAATACAAAGCAAGACATATGGTAACAATAACAGAAGACTTTGCACCAAAATATCTTATCACTTCCAATCCCCTGTCCACAACCTCTTCACGAACTACATTAACACTTCTTTTCAAACCATCTAACAGCTTCCACAACATAAACTCCACAAGCGATCGAATTGTTTCAAATGTCACCCTCCCAGTTACATCAAACACAAACTTCCTATTACTTGGCACTGCTAATGTTGATGAAACTTTACCAACCCACCCACTGTTCTGAATATCATGAAATGAGCTTCCCTCTTTTATATGCTTTGAAGATGCTTTCGTCACAAAACATTCCTCCTCTCTAGCTCCACTTGGACCTTCCCTCTCACTCTGATCAAACACCGAGTAAGAAGAATTTGCTGGATTTGTGTTTGAGCTCGAATTCGCATTTGTCAGTACTTGATGAGATGTTCTCACAAGTGTTTCCACAGCCCCATTACAGACAGATACCAAAATGTCTTTCACTTTGTTTCGGTGAAGGGGATTGGTCAATCCTTCGAATATCTCGTCGTAGAAATTGATATCCATCGTTTTGTCAAGATAAACCGCAACTGCAGTGCTTACAAAAGCCCGAATGCAATCTGCTATTAGCTCCTTGGATTTATCATTGCAAACCACATTCAACCATGTAGGCGTATCCGTTGAATTAGATCCACTCGGCCGGTTGATTGATTGCCCATTGGAGTAAAAACCCAGAACCAAGTTTCTGGCAAAGCTTCCAGCCACTACCGAAACAAAACCAGTCCCGGCCGTAGAGAAAATTTTCTCCATGACCCTATCAGGAAAGCTCGGACTCGAAGAACCCGTTGCCAATTCAATCTCGTTTCTGGCCTCCGACTTATAACCGCGCAAAATCCCAATAGTAAACGCCTCGCTTAACCTGGTCAACGATTCGGAGAACTCCTTCGACCTGGCAATTTTTGAAATTTGAATCAAACTCTTGGGCATTTCATCCGAATCGGAACGTAGAAACTCCTTCAAGTCCTTGGAGATGATTCCGATCGTGTCTGCCGAATCGGAGACCAGTTCGGCGATAGAAATTAGGGCTCCAAAAAGCTTCATCAGCCTTTTTCTCTTCCTAGCCACAGAGGGCAAATGATAAACACGATAAACACCGTAACCGGAAACGCCAAGAGCCCCAAGAATCAAAAGCCATTTTTTTCTCCGGTGGGTAAAATTCAACCCCTCCTTCACTAATTCAAGTTCCATTAGGAGAGACAGCCCAAAACCCCTCTCCAAACTGTACGGAGAAAAATGCAAAAAAGAATTGGATTTATGTACGAACAAATTGAATCAAAGAGGATCAATAAAACCTAGGCCAGTGGGGTTTCAGCGTTTACGATCCCAATATATTGAATTTGTGGGGAAAAATCAAAAAGAGCAAAACTGAAATTAAATGGTAGACGACGAACCTCGTTATGTGCGTTCGCGAGAGCGAGAGCGAGAGAGAGAGAGAGAGAGAGGGAGGAGATGGACTGGGCAGCAGAGAGTCAGAGGCTGGACATATTCCCAAGACGAAGCCTCTGCATGGCCACTTTCAATAGCCAATCTTACGAGAAACAATGCTTGCCTATCTATTACGACATGGCGTTACCATTACAACTTGATACCGTGCGATGTGTAACAAAGCAGAACCGATGACAATAGCCTCCTTTTCTATATAAATTTATATCCTTGACCATCTTAAGGATCCGACCCATATATATATATATGGTAAGCTCCGAACCCAAAAAACCAATTTCATGAAGATAAGAGCAAACCTGAGGAATGCGTCCCTCGTCCTAGCATTGAATGCTGCCTGCTGTTAAAACAACAACAACAACCAAAAAAAAAAACTACTATTTATGCTCCAAATAAACAAACTACGCAATTAAATTTCCGTGAAACGATAGTTTTTTGGTTCTAATTATTGTTTACATTTTGATAGTTTAATAGTAAATGTGATTTTTACAGAAAAGAAGCGTCTTCAATGATTTTTTTCAACTGTATTTTGACGTACTTTTTTTGCTTATCAAATTTTAATAACCTGCCACATGGGAGTATGCTAAACTCTACCACTACAAGGTTTTACTTTCAAAATGGAAATTCACTTGCTGACATAAACAACAAATGCATGGCACAAGAAAAAGCAAAATTGTTCTCATTGCTAACAGCACAGATTTTTTTTTTTTTTCTTTTTTTCTTTTTTTTCCCCCTCTTTAGATGGGAAAGCCTTTCTTTTCCCCTCTCTGAATCACTAAAAATGTTGTAATTACACGCCTCACACAACCAATCAAACATATCATTGCTCTATAAAAACAAATAATAATACATCATGTACAAAATACTTTTTAGCCAATACTATCAAGGCAGGCCTGGCTCCAACTGTAAGACGGTTCTCAAGTCAGTCAAGTTCTTTCTCCAAGACTTCATCAGATGACTTTTAGCACCATATCCAACGAGTACAGATATCAGAGAGCAGAGTCTTCTACGGGTCTTTGGTTGGGGTTTCATGTTCCATTGATATAGTTTTAAAGTTTCTGGGTGCGTGGAAATTGTCATCTTCAAGGTCACTGAAAGATATGTCTTCTTCATCTACTACATGTATTGTACCTCCACCATACTCATGCGATTCATAATCTTCCTCTGGCCAATCATCATCATCATCATCATCATCATTGTTCTTAACTAGTATTTTGGAGGATGGACCAACAATTGAATTTTTATCCTGAGTCTTAACAATGGATCTTTCTTCAATTACAGACTTATCAATAAATTGCCACTCGGAACTTCCAACTGGGTGCTTCTCAGGCTCAAAGTATGTTGTACAGGAAGGCATGGTTGATTCAGAAGGTTCAAGCAGCATATCTTCAAAATGAGCACTAAAGGATGAATCAGTTACTAAATCTTGATGCAATGTGTTAGAATTTTCTTTTAAACACAATTTGCTTCCTCCAAGCCATTCAGAGTCTGATGTAGAATGACTCTGTAGCTCCTGCATCCACTTTGATCTAGCAGCCATTACCTACAAGTAACGTGGTTGGAAACATTTCGTCATATATATGTTCTTCAAGCCTAGCCCAAAACCAGGTCACAGCTCTATCAAAAAGTGCATGATACAGGTTTAAAATTCTAAAAGATTCATCTAATCTCTTAAGAACAATCTCTTTAATTATAAAAAGACTATCACAGAAATAGAAAACTTGAAGACATATCCAAATCCCCTTTTCCTTTGCTTTAAACCCATTTGAATCAAATCTTTATTCCTTTTCCAGCCTTTGATATCTTACTAAATAGAGCCATTCCCATTTTTGTAACAACCATTTATAACAATAAAAGAGATGAATCAAACAAACTAAAGAAATCACCAAGCAAAAGGAATCAATGGACTCTTACACATCCCTCCCCTTACTTTTTAATCATCAAACTCTACAGGGCAACCTAAAACTTGTACTAGAGTAATAAGTGATTATTGGATTGTGTGTTTAGGATCAGTTTTAAGGATTCATTTGGTAGCTGACAGAATCAAGCTTAGCTAGACAAGGAGAAGATGAATGATTCAGCATCTAGCAGAGTGTCCACTGATCCAACCTTAATACAATTAAAATGAACTACAGTAATAAGAGAAGATGTACAAGATGAAAGGAGCTTTGCAATAAAAGTAAATTGAATTTCGAAAAAAAGAACATGCAATGATCATGAACAAATATTGAGAAATGCCAGAAAAAAGGCCAAAAGGTCATAGAAATCCCAAGGACAATGAAATTCAACCAACCGCTAACATAGCAAAAATAACTTGTGAATATATTTAGTACTGGTCTCACTTGAAAAGAACAAATTGGAAGCTGCCACTATAAAATTGGCTACAAAATAAATTGGTTCCAGTTTATGTTTAGTTAAATTTATTAAGAAATATTACCGAAACTAGTTAATCTCGGAACTTGTATTGGCCTCAGCCGAGGAAAAAAGATTGTTTACCTGGGCGGTGGATAATGTTTCTGCATCCTGTTTATTGAGTCTTGAGTGCAAAAGAACAAAATAGACTTTCCAAAAGTAATTCTCACTCATATGGCAGGGGCATAGTTCAATTCTCAAAGCCGCTAATCTAGGGGCAAGATGTTCAATTACAAACACGTGGTCTTGTTGAGCAACAGACATGTTAAAATCTGAAAAAACAAATACAAATGAATTAACCATGATAGAAGAGTCCCACACCAATAATTATATCTAAAGAACAGAAATAAGTTAAACTAGCGAGCGAGCATATTCAACCAAAAAAGGTCTAAAATTTTATTACCTCTATAGAAAAATGTTAACAAAAAAAGTCAAACCAATGATTTAACATTCTACAAATTGAAGTTTTTTCGATATGAATTTGTCAAATGGTTCCCACTATGCGATTGTAGATGCAATCCAGGTGAGTCTATAATTACAAAGAAAGTATACATCAATTCCACTCATCAAGAAGAGACATACTGAAGGAAGATTAGCTAGGCCTATATTGCTCAATCCCGACCAAGAGAAGATAATTTTTGACGGGATCAAAAGTAAAGTGCTTGGAATTACATTCATAATGACCAACCAATTAAACATTTAGTAAGAAGCACCATGATTACAGAGTAGTTGGAAGCAGTAGATGTGCAATGAATGGTTTCATATCATGTAACATGTGGGCATGGTTATAAACAACCTGAAGCTTGAAGAGTAATATGCAATACAACTATGTACAAATAGAATCCTAATTTCAAATGTAATGCTAACTGCATTATGGAAAATAAACAATGTAGAACAAAAAGCTAAAATAATTCGTACAAAAATTGAACATTGAGATTGAGATAGACATATATATATATATATATATATAATGTAATAAAGGCATTCAAGCATACAAGATACATACATACCATCCAAGTTCTCCTCCTCATCTCCAGGAAAGTCCAACCACGTCTCTGGATGCATCGCGATATTTCTCGCGAAGGCCAGAACCTCCTCAGTGATCCCAACGGCGCGTCCCATAAAATACTCCAATTCATCTTCTTCCTCTCCCTTGGAAGACATATTGGTTCCCTGATCGGATTGATCAAACGGCTCGGATCGATCGCAATTGAGACCCAATCGATTGGAGGGCGTCGATGGCTGCGAAGGTGGGGGTGCTAGGAATGACGCAACGCCCCAAAATTGGCGGGTTAGGGTTTGTTTGAATTCGGAAAGGTCTTCTTTGACTCCTCTGGAATGGGCTTCTTCTTCTTCTTCCTCATCCTCGTCCTCCACGTGCACTTCACTTTCATTGTGAAGGTCTTCTCGCTCTTGTTGTTGGTGGTGGTGGGGTTGGTGGGGTTTAGCCGGTGAGGATTGTGCTAGATCGCCAAACCCATGATCTGGTACGACGTCGTTGTCATCATCTTCGTCGTCGTCGTCGTCGAGTCGGAGGGAGTTTGTAAGCGAGCGAGCCAGCCAGGACATTTTAATTTTGTTTTTTGGTAGAAAGTGATTGTTCTTAAAAAAATGGGCATTTTAAAGGTGCCGGTAGTCTCAAAAATAAAAAGGTGCCGGTGAAATGTGCAAAGTGTGGGAGGGGCAATCAGGTGCTTCAGTGACTACCGTGGACATTCTCTGTTAGATTGTTGCCATATAAGCATCGCTGCAGATCTAAATTAAATTCAAAAAGATCGACATGTATAAATGATCTGGCAGATTTGCGCTAGATCTCAAAATTCTGACCTGGAAAGGATTTTAATTTGCGTGAATATATATATTTTCATGGGTTAATATGACAAAAGCCTAATAGTGAGACGCTTCAGTTTTCTGAGCCCATGATTTTGCAGTTAGGGTCAAATATGGGCTTTTGTTTTGTTCCAACCAACTTTTGCAGTGTTGTTTCAGACAGGGATAAAGACCACAATAGTCAATAAACCCAACCCCACCTCACAATTTTACGCTCTTCAAAATTTGGTAAGTTAATGGTCTTGCTGAAGTTGCCATAGCGCGAATAATACCAAGGGCTGTGTTTGGCTCTTGTTTCGCTCTCCTTTTCATGCACACAAGGTTTCAAAGTGCTTTTTTATTATTTTCCCACCTCACCACCATGTTTCTTTTCCGGGTCCAGAGGGTGTCCCCTGTGAATTCTGTACCCTTTCGTGACAACAAAAGCGAACAACGAGGGACCTTTCAGCTTCCGAGGCTGGTCCAGCTTCAACTACTACAATTCAATACCAAAATTCTAACAACACAATCTTTTATCGTACAAATTACAGGACTAACCCTGCATTCAAAGCAATCAAATGGGAATTCCTGTTTCTTAATTAACATTTCTTAACTATTCTAATTTATAATTGCATACCCTTTGAGGACTAGCATTCAGTTTTGGGATGCTTTCGAATGATAAGTTAGGTTTTGGATATGAATAGCTAGCAATCATAAACGGAGACTCCCATAGAGTGTAGGAGGAGAAAATTAGGCTGACCCATCCATGTTGAACATTGAACATGCTGGCATGGCCAGCGCATTGTCTCTGTACTCTTGACCCCATCATTCTTGACATATTGGTTGGCTTTTTTCTCTATTTATTTATTCTTTCCCAACTTCTCATGGGCTGGGTGGGGTGGGGAAGGGGTTGGAATAGAGGGATTACGACCTTATATATGCTTGCTTTAGTGATAAGCATGACTTCTCTTTTTGTGCCTGTGAAATTACACAAATTGTAAACCTTTCAAAGATGAACGGAAGTCTTCCCTCCACCCCTCCTCAATTTAGCATCTTTTTACCTTTCTTCCAAAGTATCATATTAGGAAAGTATAGTCATACAAGAAATTCTGTCTGGTTATATTTACTAGAAATTCTGTCTGGTTATATACTTCAAACCACTTTTTAGATTACTACACAAGAAAGAGGAAAATTTCCAATTCCCTCTTTCATCACCCAATGTAAAAATCCATTTCCTCTATCCGGATTGGTCATTTCAAGGGTAATATGTGCAAAGTTCAAAATGTTTAATTTGTGTGAGAAACCACACCCGGGTGTCCAATTTAACCACCCCCAAAAAATAAAAAATAAAAAATAAAAAAAATATTGATCATCTTATACAATTTCATTCCTCTGAACAAAACGCTAGACAAACTCTACAATGGTGAGATTCTTAAAGACTAATACACACATTTATGGAGAGTCTGAACGATTAGGGCACCAAGGAGCTTGTTGAAATTGAAAAATGGAATTATAAGTACTTAATTGCAAAAGGGTTTCACATTTGAGTCCTCACTTTGGGGAGGAGAAGAATTCAGGAACCAATGGGAACCAACAAGGAAAACTAACTACACTCACGATGCACACTTAACCACTCTCAACTTCTCATAGAGTCATGATATACAAACTCTCCTGTAGACTGCGACATTAAAAGCAAACTATATTTCAAGGATTTTTCCATGGTCTACAAATGAAATAATCTCAATTTGGATTGAAGGCTTATTGGAAAAATTCAGTGAGAAAAAAGGCTAATATATAGTTAACAAGTCTACAGCTATGCAAAAGAAAAAAAGAAAACAAAAAAAAAATGGTAATTCAATCCACATTATGATGCTTCTTTGAAGTGGAAACAAATTTATATCAAAGTAGTTTAATCGAATATACACATGAACAACGGGTACCTCAGAAACCCAATCGACTCTGTCTTCAAATCAAGTTCTTCTTCCGTTGGGATGAAGGAAAAATGAGAAGATATTGTATATCAACATTGCCATATATTTATTTTTTCTTCATTGTATTGTTCTTGTAAGCTTACACTTGGAAATGAAGATAGTAGCAGTGTAATTTAGACTACACAATTTCAAGAGCTCAGCGGCTCGCTGCTTCAATACTGCATTGCAACCGCTCTGAATAACAAGCAGAAGCTTCGCCGCCAAACCTGCCTCAACAGCTAGTGAAGCACATTCTTCCGGGAAAAGTTTGCAGACAGCCCACAAAATCGACAGCGCAAGCTGGGTACAGCTCTCTGAAACTTTCATCAACAATCTAACCAAATTGGGTATTGTATTTGGACAATCTTTCAAAGCCAATCTTCCTTCAGGGAGAGTCGACAAATCTTCTAAGATGTTAAGGGCTAATTCCAGACACTCATTATTCAAGCCCGGCAAGATCTCAATCAATTGAGGAACAGCCCCAACACTCACAGCGGAGTTTCTGAGAGATTCGTGCGAACAAATAGTCTTAAGCAAACAGAGTCCGGGCAATACCCTATTAGAGTGTCTCTTATCCTTCACTAACCTCAACAATCCAACCACAAGACTCAAGCTTGACACAACTTCTTCTGAGTTGAAATCCTTGCCCTCCATCAATATCTGTATCAATTTCGTGCAGTTGATCTTGGTCTCGATAGAGCCCTCGTTCAACATGTCCACCATTAAGGATATCTTGGACGGTTGCATCAGATTCTTCTTTGACTCCGAATTAAGGTCCAAATTCACGAGGATTCCAATTGCTTCAGACCCAACAGCGTGAGAAGTAAAAGGACCCAACAAAGAAGAAATCAAAGTAACGCCACCACTATCCACCGTCGTCTTCTTAGCCGACCCATGAGTGGTCACCACCTGTCTGAGCTCCTTGAGAGCTTGAACTCTAGCTTGACCCTTAACTTTCTTCAATGTCTCCAGGAGCTCCAAAGCCCTGCCTTGCACATCTTCGGACCTCTTCTTGACGGCTACATACTTCTGCGAGAACCAACTGTAAATCAGCTGGTGAAGGGTCTTATTCGGCGTGATGGAATCGTCCCAAAGCTCTTGCATCGTTGTGGGACAAGTGTTATGGCCGAACGAGAACCATTTGAGAATGTTGGCTCTCTCGTAGGTCTGACCAGTGCAAAGAGTGACAGGATCTTGCATTGGCTCCAATGAGATTGGACAAATAAACACCGAAGGAACCTCAATGGACTCGAGCTCTTCAATCATCTTCGTCAGATCCAATTTTTCAGTAGCGACGCCGCCGCCGCCGCCGCAGATGAACCCACCACCGCAGCCCAAAATCCCATCTTTGACCGCGGTTTCCAGATCTAGAACTTGGCCTCCACCGCCCATATCAAGCTTGACATCTCCATCTCTTTTCCGACTAGGAGGCTGGTACATCGGCATTTTGGTATATACTTTAATTTTTTATTTTTTATTTTTTTTTTGGGTTTTCCAAATTCTCAGTCAGAGAGAAACCAAATGGAGACACTGGATAAGGGGAATGAGCGACCTTCAAAAATGCAAGCAAGCGAACAACAAGAATTCCCCTTGAAGACCCATCTGTCCCATCACATCCCAGGACAAGAAGCGTGTGGGAAAGAAAAAGAGAGAGGAAAAAGTGAAAGAAATTTTTTTTTTAAATAAAAAAAAAAAAGGGAAGGAATAGTCTCTCTCTCTCACTTTCCCGTTCTTTGACTATCTTTGGGCTGATGTTCTCGTTGACAATTACAAGCAACCAAGACCATCAACGGCTGCAATCTTTTCTCCTATTTCTTTGCTTTTATCTGCTATCTTTATCATCTCTGATTTCTTTCTCTGATCAAAAGGCCCACCTCACTCTTCAGTGCCACTACACCACCCTTCATCATCATCAAATCAAGGCCATGATGAATTGAAGTTGGTAATCTTCTTCTCTAATACCAAAGCTCTCACTCACTTCCTCTTCAAGCTCAAGAAAAAAGCTTGAAATCATCAACCACGATCAGAGAAGAAAAAAAAGTAAAAGACGCAATCAAAACCCATAAAAAGTTAATACACGAACAGGAACAGTATCCACACCCCTTGAAAATTTCCAAATTACCCAAAAAAAAAAAGATTGATGGCATAAATATTCAAAAAGGTTTTAGAACTGTAAAGACATGAGAAAATGAGAACGATACCGAATGAAGAGAGAGATAGACAGAAAGAGAGAGGAAAAAAGGAGAGCAAGAGAACAAGCTATCCTCTGCACAGTCTCCTTCACTGCTGGTCTTCTTGTGGGGCAGGTGACGAGAACCCCCATAAAAATTGTTTATTATTTTTTTCAAGAAAAGTATATAATATACTTTTTTCAATTTTTTCTTGGGAAAGTAGAAGATCACTGAGAGTAACCGGCTATAACCGGTGGTTTTGCTTTGCAGCCTGGGCAACCGTGCAGCACACGTGCAGTCAAATCTTGGGTAATGGATTGTATGGATTTGAATGTGTGTGGAATAAAGGACTAATTAGCAAATAATGAAAAAATTTTGCGAAGAAATAGTGTGTGTGTGTGTGTGAGAAAGAGAGAGAGAGAGAAAGAGAGAGAAGCATATTATTAACAACACTGTCGCAACTGCGTGACACAACCTGTAATGAAAACGCTTAATCCAAAGAATATTATTAGTCAAATCTCAATTTCCCAGCTGTGCAGTTTTGCACTCGCCCCTATCTGTTTTAGTAATAATTTTGGGATTAATTAAATAATTAATTAATGGAGAGGAAGGGTTAAAGCCAGAGCAAAAGCGTCAGATGCGCACCGTTCCCACCGCCACGTGTCAGTGCGTGGATGGGCAAAAAGCGAAAAAGCGAAGTAGCTCA